>NC_139226.1:13323774-13818774 GCF_055691185.1 Crinia signifera
TATGGGCCATAGGGCCTTAACAGCTCTACTGACCACAGGGCTGGACACCGAAAAGTCAGACACAAATGGTATCCTGTTCACGGACACCTTTGGGGCTGGTGACATAAGCTCATCCCGGGACATACTACGCTTTACTCTTGTGTTGGTTTAATAGAGAGAGATCATACCCTCTATCACTGAATTTCATGACCACTTTATCCAATGCTTCAGGGATCTTATTGGGCTGGCTGGTGATACGGGCGGCCCTCACCATCTGCGACAAAGGCAGACCCTTCTTAAGGGCGGGGGGTGGTGACTGGTAGCCCGGAGTAGGGTATTACGGTCAGTACTCTTAGAGTAGACCTCTGTTTCAAACCTACCCTCACACAGAGTTACGGCCACATCTAAGAAGTTGGCCTTGGTCAGATCACAAGTATAGGTAAACTTGATAGGGAAGTCCTGAGCATTGATAGCTTCCGTAAGTGTCACAAATGTCTCCCTCCCGTCCAAAGCATGAAAATATCGTCGATGTACCTTGTGTACAACAAGATACATCAAGCAATATCGGGATTGGCAAAAAACATATCCTGCTCCACCTGGAACATATAAATATTAGTATACGTGGGTGCTACCGATGATCCCATCGCGCACCCACGTAGCTGCAAAAAGAAAGAACTGTCAAATAAAAAATAATTTCTGCATAATGTAAGTTCCAGGAGAGTCAGAAAAAACTGATGGTCGAACATCAATGGATCCATGTGTTGTCCCAGGAACCACTTCATCGCCTTACGACCACCCTCATGTGGTATAGAGGTGTATAGGCTTTTAATGTCCAGACAACATAGTAGAGTACCCTCGGGTACAGACTCAATATTTTGAAGTTTTGACAAAAAAGAAGTTGTGTCCTTTAAGAAGGTGCCATGTTGGGACAAAAAAGGCTGGGCAAGACTGTCCAACAGTCTGGAGGCGCAGCTGTAACAATGACCCCCGGGCAGAGATGATGGGTCTACCCGGGGGTTTGGTGGCATGCTTGTGTAGCTTAGGCAGCGTATAGATTAACGGCACTAGAGGATGTTCTACTTGAAGGGACATATATACCTTTTGAGGTATCAAATGATTATCAAATGCCGACTTAAGAACTGTTCACTGTTCTTAAGTCGGCATTTGATAATCATTTGATACCTCAAAAGTAGGATACCTTACAAGTAGGATCACTGCCCAATCTGCAGTATACTTCGCTGTCGCTCAATTGAGAATAAATCTCCTCCTTGTAGTCTAAGATGTTTTGGACCACAATGGCTCCACCCTTGTCCGCTGGTCGTATCGAAATGCTGGTATCAGTCTCCAATCCCTTCAGGGCCTCGATCTCCAACTTGCTAAGATTGGGACATGTCTTGCGTGGAGTGGCCAGATACCTCTGTGCCGAATCATCGAGTAGGCGACTGAATGTTTTAATGGAGCTGTTTCCAGACATCGGGTCAAACGTGGAGTGAAAATTTTTGGACAAGAAGGAGTATCCCCAAATCGAATTACACCACACTGTAGCACAATCTTATTCATATTACACCACACATTGGGCCTTATTCTAGTTGCACACAAAGTAGACGGCGCAGATGGACACACTAGATAATGAATTTAGTTAAAAATAAATGTGTATTTATTTTAACAATTTATAAATTTTTAAGAAATAGCACCGGCCGGTGAGACCAAAAATAAAACAACAATTACATATAAAAACACTCAAATAAATTGCACAATTAGCCATTCTTAGACTACAATACTCTGCTGTTTAACTTGACACCAATCACTTAGTAGATGAATTTTAGCAGCAATCTATTCATAAATGACCTTTGGTGTAGGTGAGAGAAACTATAACTCAGCTTGGTTAGGCATGCATAGGGTTAATCATTAATCATTAAGGACAAACATTTGGTTCCCTGCGGCCTGGATATAGTTTGTTTGGTTGTTTCCTTATTCTAGTTCACTCTTTCTGACAAATTCCTTCTTAGATGGAAAAAACATGTGCACTGCAGGTGGGGTAGATGTTACTTGTGCAGAGAGAATTACATTTGACATAGTAGTGTTTTACTCATGTTACAAATCACACAATCATACATTAAGAGAGAAGTCCAGAAACAGAGCAATGTGTCCCTCCTGGAGAGGGTCATGTTGGGAGGTATGAAATCACAGTAGTGTCACTTATATACAATGCCTACAGTAGTGCCTGTTATACACATAATGATCACAGTAGTAGTGCCCCATGCACATAACAACCTCAGTAGTATTGCCACAAATAATACTCACAGAAGCAATGCCCCTTACACAAACACCCACAGAAGTAGTATGACACAGGGCGGTATTCAATGTGAATACCTGCGAGGTGCAGCAAATCCTTTTTAGGATTCGCTGCACATTCGCCACGTTCCGGAGCCTCGCCGGCTCCGGTATTCAACGAGTCAGGGGCTGGCTGCCCCTGACCAGCGAATATGAGCTCCTGCGGCGAATGCCGCAAGGAGCCTGAGGACGGTGGCAGGCAGAGAGATGGAAGTCTCTCTGCCTGCCCCAGAACGTTTGTGGGGGGGAGGTGGGCTCCCCGGGTGCCAGGCAGCACAGGCTGCCCCCCCGGGGGTGCGAGCAGGGGACCGCGTATATTCACTACACCCGATCGTAACGATCGGGTGCAGTGAATATATGAATATGTAATGAGCGGCTCGGCTCCGGCGCCCCCTGCTGGCTGCTGTGTAAAAAAAAAAAATATATATATATATATATTTTGGTACTTGTTTCCTAGCACGGCCACAATCGCGGGCATCGGGTGTAATTTTTAGTGGTCTGCGACGCGACCGACGCGATGCCCCCGATTTCCCATTGAAATGCATTGAAAAAAGACAAAATCGCGTCAGTCGCGTCACAGGCGGCTAAAAAAGGCTTAAATGGTCCAGACGCGATGCCCACGATTTCCCATAGGAAACAATGTTAAATGCCTCAATTTACCCGCGATGCCCCTGATTTCCCATAGGAAACAATATAAAATGCCTCAATTTACCCAAATCATCATAGGGAACAATGGTAAATGGGCCAGAAACCCCCAAAAACACCCCTGAACAGTGAAATGTCCCCCCAAAAGTAGTTTACGCCACCCCACGATCAACGTGAACCCGAAGCGTGGCGAGCGCAGCGAGCCCGCGAGGGGCGGCGGTACGCGTCCTCCGACCTTTTCATACCCCCACTATCCACGTCGGCGTGGAGTTGAGAATAGAATAGTGTGGCGAGCGCAGCGAGCCACCGAGCCCGAAGCGTGGCGAGCGCAGCGAGCCCCGCGAGGGGACGCGGATACCTTCACAGGAAAACGCATCCCTTCGCGGGCTTCACAGGTATCCGCGTCCCCACATGGGGCTCGCTGCGCTCGCCACGCTTCGGGCTCGGTGGCTCGCCGCGCTTGCCACACTATTCTATTCTCAACTCCACGCCGACGTGGATAGTGGGGGTATGAAAAGGTCGGAGGACGCGTACCGCCGCCCCTCGCGGGCTCGCTGCGCTCGCCACGCTTCGGGTTCACGTTGATCGTGAGGTGGCATAAACTACTTTTGGGGGGACATTTCACTGTTCAGGGGTGTTTTGGGGGGTTTCTGGCCCATTTACCATTTAAATTGAGGCATTTAACATTGTTTCCTATGGGAAATCGCGGGCATCGCGTCGGTACCATCGCACCCGATTTTTTAGTGCATGCGATGGCCGCGATGCCCCCGATTTTTACTGCCGATGCCCACGATGATCGGTGTGGCCGTGCTAGGAAACAAGTACCAATATTTTTTTTAAATTAAATATATATTCATGTGCTTACAGCACATGAATAAAAATAGCATGCCCCTCCTCAGAATAAAATTCCTGATTTTTTGACACCAAATGTAAAAAACAAAACACTTTATTTTAAAAGTTCACATTCCACTTCTCCATAAAAAGATAGCGATTGCTACTCGGTGAATCATGGCGAAAAAAACCTTCAAATGTATTCGCCATGTGGTCATTGAATAGGGTGATTCACCGTTTTAGTCAAAAATTCGCCAAACAGCACAAATTCGCCATAAAAACATGGCGAATCAGGCTCATTGAATACCGCCCACAGTAGTAATGCCCACCATAGTACAGCCACATAATGCCCACAGTAGTAATGCTCTTTATAACACCTATAATAGAAGTGCCACACGCCCACAGTAGAAGTGCTACAAGTAATGCTCACAGTAGTAGTAATGCACATAATACCCACAGTAGTTGTACCCCTTACATTAATGCCCACAATAGCATTACCATTTACCCTAACACCCACAGCAGCAGTAGTAGTGCCGCATGTGATTTACACAGTAGTAGTGCCAAATGTAATCCCCACAGTAGTAGTACCATTTACCCTTACACCCACAGCAGAAGCACCACCACCACCACACATAATGCCCACAGTAGTAGTGTTGCATGCAATGCCCACAGCAGTAGTGCCACATGTAATTCTCACAGTAGTAGTACCCCTTACTCTAAACCAGGGGTGGGGAACCTCAGGCCCGGGGGCCGTATGCGGCCCCCGTAGCCAGTCTGAGTGGCCCTCCCACCCGCCCGGCAGCTTTGCTGGGAGTCAAGAACAGGGGAATTCTCACGAGAGGTCGGTAGTTCTCATGAGATTCCTCTTAATCAGCAGCAGCCGGAGACCGTCAGTCCTATTCAGCGGCAGCCGCCGAAGCGTGGGACGGCTGCAGCAGGACAATTCGTAAGAGACATTTTACATATGGCCCCCATAGGCGAATCTAGGGGGTGGTCCGGGGGTGCACAGGACCACCCATTAGCCCATTTTGTAGCTGAGGGATGGGGCTTTCCAACGAGTACAGCTCCGTCTCTATAGCTCCCTGGGAACCGGAGATACGGCCAGGCAAAGCTGGAACATTTTCCCTATAGGATAACATGGGACCCGCTAATTCCGACCCCCACCCAGTTCAACGGCTGCCAGTTCCCCCTTCGGCATCACTGAAGCTCAAGGTTGATCTTAGTCAAACCCAAACCGCTGGGCCTTCAATCAGATACCAGGCTGGATCCATATGGGATAATTGGTTCCAGGGATATTGAGGTGAAACTGTTTTTTTTTTTTTTTCTTAAATGTAATTTCATGACTGTTTATGTTCTTTGAGGGCAGATTTCTCTGGAACCAAACAGCCCAGTGTCACGGGACCAACATCATTCAAAGCCAATTCAAAAGTTCTTCAATATGATACTGGTCTCATGTAAATGGGTCAGTTGGTTCCAAAGATATAGCTGGTTGGTTAAAGGGGGGTAGGGAGAGGGGAGTGGTTGTCTCTCCCCCTCACACCAGAAAATGCAGGGACTAGGCTGGTGTATAAGGGGTCAGCCTGGGAATGTCCCTGCATGATCCTGGGACCATATTCCCGGGTAAATCCCTGCATTTTCTGTTGTAAAAGGGGTATTATTTCAAACAGCCGTGACCTGCAGTGCTCTGAATACAGCCAGGCAGCCCCCTACTCTCTGCCCAGCTGTCAATGACTGTCACCCCTGCAGCTTCCGCTCCAATTCTTCTCTCCGCTTTCATCTCAGCCCGCCGCACCTTTAAATATGTGGTGCCGGCGCCCGGTGTGCTCCCCCAACGTCACGCACAACAACAGCAATATTTCAAATGTCCACTCGGCTAGAGGGGACACCAGGAGGGGAGTGGGAGCGTGCTCTGCGCTGCGATCTGCTCCTCTACCCATAGAAGTAGCTGCACCGCTCTCCATCTCTCCCTGCAGCAGCAGCGAAGGCTCATATAAAAATTTACAGTAAGTGGCACTTTTGGGGGCATTGCTTAAGGGACGCTACAAGTGGCGGTATGTGGGGGCATTACGCATAATGTGTGGCTTAATGTGTAAGGGGCATTAAGGTGTGCAGCATCATGTGTAAGGGCATTATGTGTGCAGCATCATGTGTAATGGGTACTATGGTGCGCGGCATCATGTGTAATGGGTACTGTGGTGTGCGGCATCATGTGTAATGGGTACTATGGTGTGCGGCATCATGTGTAATGGGTACTATGGTGCCATCAAGCAAGAACCCCCTAGCAATGAGCACGTAGGTAAGCAGCACTTATGTGGCAAATATGTAATGGGCATTACGGTTTGTTATATAGTATGTAATGGGCATCATGATGTGTGGCACAATGTGTAATGGGCATTATGGTGTGTGGCCTAATGTGTAATTGGCATTACGGCGTGTGGCTTTATGTGTAATGGGTATTACGGAGTTTGCTAAAATGTGTAATGGGCATTACTGTGTATGGTCTAAAGTGTAATACCACACCCCTTTTTGTGATGCCATGCCTCCTTCCCATGAGGCCATGCCCCCTTTTTGCCACACGGCTACGCCGCACAAAGATCCCCCTACTGTTATGTCTACATCTGGGACCACCCATTACCATAATTCTAGATTTGCCTATGGATGCACACAGTTGTGTCCTAAGCTGGGCCTGTACTCTCTAGTACTTACTGGCAGCAAATAAGAGGCCAGACCAAAGTGAGCAATAAGATAGAAGGTCCGGAGCCGGAACTACCATTGGTGCATCAGGAGCAGTGCATCAGTGTCCCTGAGGACTAAGAGGCCCACTGCTGCCCCTGTCACCCTCTTCCTGACACCCACTGTTTTCCCCTTTCACCATCTGCCTCTCCCTGTTACCCTACTGCTTCTCCCTGTCACCCTCTGCCTCTCCCTGTTACCATACTGCTTCTCCCTGTCACCTTCTGCCTCCCTGTCACCATCTACTTCTCCCTGTCACACTCTGCCTCTCCCTCTATTGCTCTCCCTGTCACCCTCTGCCTCTCCCTGTTATCCTACTGCTTCTCCCTGTCACCCTCTGCCTCTCCCTGTTACCATACTGCTTCTCCCTGTCACCTTCTGCCTCCCTGTCACCCTCTACTTCTCCCTGTCACCCTCTGCCTCTCCCTCTCACCATATTGCTCTCCCTGTCACCCTCTGCCTCTCCCTGTCACCCAGTTTATCTCTGTCACCCTCTGCCTCCCACAGTCACCCCTGCATCTCCCTGTCACCCCTGCCTCTCCCTGTCACCCCCCGCCTCTCCCTGCCCCACTCTGCCTCCTCCTGCCTCTTCCTGTCACCCTTTGCCATGCTGCATATTGTGAACTTGGTTTGGGGGGGAGGGATACAGTCATTGGGTCACCAGTGTTGAAACAGAAATAACGCATCAATAACTCTATGCTTTTGTTATACTCTGTATAAATATTGTTATTTATTGCTGCAGGTGGTGTTGGCTTGTTGGACAAGGTACGAGCCACGGCGTATGAGGCCTAACCATTTGCGCTAAGCAGAAGGTGTTTGTTAGAAGCAGCAACCATTTTGTCAACAATAAAATGGTTGAAGATTCAGAATACTGCTGAAAGAAGTGATTTCTTATGAATAATTGTTTTAGTTTTCTGGGTTTAAGAATGCAGTATTGATGGAACAGAAGACGAGGGCAGACAGTCAGTCTGCACGGTTTTGTCAGCAGTAATGAGAACTAACCAGATAATGGGGTACGCATGCGTAGACCCCAAGGCCTCCAGGTCAAAGAGACCTCAACATTTATCTGACTAGTTACCAGACTTAAATGACGTGAATCATTATTATATCATTAATTCAATACTGACTGGTCCAATCACACTTTAGTCCATATGAATAATGAAGTAACTGAGCTGAATAAAGTATAAATATTGGGCATAAGGAGGGGGTGGGAAGGCAGTTGAGGAAGAACAAGCAAGCACAGGGGGCTGGAGGTAACTATGAAGGAGGTTTAATCATGGCTGATCTCTGTCCTTGATAGGCGTCCATTTTGATTTGATTTATAATTACTGTTTAAGTATTAGCTAATCAATGTCATGTTTCTCGTGTAAGTCTGCATTTGCAGATACCTGTAATCAAGCTATTTTTCAAGTAAAGCATTGTCATACATTTTATAACAAGGTTGTGTTGGTGTGCAATCATTTCAGCGTTGCCGTTATATTTAAAGGTAATAAAGTAAATATATATAAGTTTGGGTTATCAATCATATATAGGCGCTATCACAAGCCTGTTGTGTCGACACCATTAGGTTGACATGCATTTAGGTTGACATGAGTCTAGGTGGACATGCAGGAAGGTCGACATGAGTCTATGTCGACATGGAAAAGGTTGACAGGGCCATTAGGTCGACAGCCAAAAGGTCGACATGGGGTTTTTCACTGTTTTTTGAGCCGACATGAGCCGACAGGTGGTATTTCATGCCCTACCATCTACTAGGGCGTGGCGGGAGAATAAATAGTGTGCCGAACGCGGCGAGGCACCGAGCCCAAAGCATTGCGAGCGCAGTGAGCCATGCGAGGGGACGGGGTGCACTTTAACCTGTGTCCATGTCTACTGTGTCGACATTCAGGTCAAAAACCAGTGAAAAACCCCACGTCGACCTAATGACCCTGTCGACCTAAATGCATGTCGACCTAGACACATGTCGACCTAAATGCATGTCGACCTAATGATGTCTACCTAATCACTGTCTAACAACTTGCTGGTGACCAACTGATCCACACCCGGGGTAGAGGAGGGGTGCCCAAATGATATTTTTTTGCACCTGGGCCAACCACCTACAAGTCACACCACTGAGAAGGTCTCTCTGTAAGTAAAAGCATTAGTAGACCACAGGATTCAGTAAGACACGGGCCTTGGGTTAACACCATTTAATATATTGGAGGACATTCAGTGAGCAACACACAGAGCTCTGATCCTCCGCTGGGACGCACATAACCCTCCTTACAGAATCAGCCTTCGCTGCAATCTTCTTGCGGACAAACATACAATTCCTTAAATTTTGATGGGCATCTCTCTTGACCACACGTCTTCATGCAGCTTGAGTACATGGTGTTCCCAGTTCAGAGATTACACTTCGTCTTCTCCACACACTTCCCAGAAGCATCCAGGTAAAAACCGGCATTGCAGAAGCAGCCGGCCACACACTGATCCGTACATGCCCTCGATTCTTTGTAATTGCTACAGGATAGTGGGCAGGCGGTTCCACATGTGTTATATGTTTGGTTCTCGCCACAATCCTGATCTGCGTCTGTAAAAATAAAATAACAGAACAGCAGCAGTGAGGAGGTTTGTATAGAGCAGAGGTTCATGTTGTTTCTGATTGGCAGAACCAGGGTCTCCCTGCAGATATTTTGGGGGGAAATGAAAAGTGAGAGATTTGGTAAGATATCTCCAGTTTTTTTAAAGCGGCAATCATTTACACTGCAAAATCTACTGGTATTGCAGCGTAAATGATTGCCGCTTTAAAACAACTGGGGATTTCGTATCAAATCTCTCACTTTCTGATTCTCTAACCCCAACATCTCACATGTTTATGCACTTAGTTTTGCAGGAGGGCCGGGACAACAGAGAGAGATTCTTGGTAAGGGAAAGGAAACAATGGCATCTCTACTGAATGATATCCTCTAAGAGCATGCGCCCTCCAAGAACTGGGCAAAGTAACATAAAAACACATAGATTCACAGGGGGAAATTTACTAAAGATTTTAAATATGAAATGAAGTGATTTTGCCCTTAGCAACCAATCAGATTCTGTCTTATTTTCTATAATGCACGTTCAATGATAGACATAATCTGATTGTTTGTGATGGGTAACATCACCAATTTTTGTTTTTAAAAACTTCAGTACAGCATTTGCCCAATAGGGTCTATAAGGACATCACACGGGCCCTTATTCTGATTGATTCGGTTGGATGCGTATTTCGGACCAGCAGCGAGTATTAACCCCGCCTAGTATACGGATCGCTCACACCGTCCGAATGCTTTCACACGGCGAGCGAATGGACCGCGTGTGGATGTTTCATGTGAACACCCACTCGCTGGCCTGTGGGAACCTCCCCCATCCTCCGATGGTCGCCAACCATCGAATGATGGACCGAGCAGTCAGGCAGCACCGAGTGCTCCAGACCAATCTGACAGTTGTCTGTGCGAAATACAGGGATATGGGCGGGCAGCTGGCATCCGGCTATGTCAGCTGTCCGCACCCCGTGCGTGGGGGGTGGACAGCATTTCCATGCGCACAGCCAGCGTTTTCATTGCAACGCCCATGAAACACGGGGCATATGGCAATGAGCCCAAACAGCCCTTCACGCCCCTCTCCACCGCTGCTTGGATGGTCAAATACAATTGCTTTCCGCACGGAATATACGCTGTGGACGGACATGCAAGGTGTACGCACAAGCGCGGAAGCGCCTATGCGCACACAAAACATCAGCCGTCCGTCTGCACAATCAGAATAAGGCCCACTATTCCGATATATTGTTACTGCAAAGCATTGATAATAAGACAGTGTAGTAACATTAATGTAGATAGTACTTACTGGGAGTGATAGTACTGGGAGCGATATTATTTACTGGGAGTGATAGTACTGGGAGCGATAGTACCCACTGGGAGTGAAAGTACTGGGAGCAATATTACTTACTGGGAGTAATAGTACTGGGAGCGATAGTACCCACTGGGAGTGATAGTACTGGGAGCAATATTACTTACTGGAAGTGATATTACTGGAAGTGATAGTACTGGGAGCGATAGAACTTACCGGGAGTGATATTACTGGGAGTGATAGTACTGGGAGCGGTAATACTTACTGGGAGCGATAGTATCCAATTGGAGTGATAGTACAGGGAGCGATAGTAGCCACTGGGAGTGATAGTACTTACTGGGAGCGATAGCACAGTGAGCAATAGTATTTACTGGGATTGATAGTACTGGGAGCGATAGTACTTACTGGGAGTGATAGTACTGGGAGTGATAGTACTTACTGGGAGTGATCGTACTGAGACAGTGAAAAAAGTTAGATATGCATTAGTCAGACATTGACAAAAGTTAGACATGCATTAGTCAGACAGTGGCAAAAGTTAGACATGCATTAGTCAGACAGTGGCAAAAGTTAGACATGCATTAGTCAGACAGTGGCAAAAGTTAGACATGCATTAGTCAGACATTGAAAAAAGTAAGAAAAGCATTAGTCAGACCGTAACAAAAGTTATACATGCATTAGTCAGACATTGACAAAAGTTAGACATGCATTAGTCAGACAGTGACAAAAGTTAGACATGCATTAGTCAGACAATGACAAAAGTTAGTCATGCATTAGTCAGACGGAATCGGTACATCTATCAGAATGAACTTAGGTCTACAGTCATTAGGTCGACCCCACTAGGTCGTCTGGCAGGAAGGTCGACCTGATTTAAGGTCGACATGGGCCAAGGTCGACATGACTTAAGGTCGAATTTGCATAAAAGTTGACATGAGGAAGGTCGACTGGTCATAAGGTCATAATAGACATGCATTAGTCAGACAGTAACAAAAGTTAGACATGCATTAGTCAGACATTGACAAAAGTAAGACATGTATTAGTCAGACAGTGGCAAAAGTTAGACATGTATTAGTCAGACAGTAACAAAAGTTAGACATGCATTAGTCAGACATTGACAAAAGTTAGACATGCATTAGTCAGACAGTAACAAAAAGTTAGACATGTATTAGTCAGACAGTAACAAAAAGTTAGACATGCATTAGTCAGACAGTAACAAAAGTTAGACATGCATTAGTCAGACATTGACAAAAGTTAGAAATGAATTAATTAGACATTGGCAAAACTAACAACACAAGTACAATGTACTCTATCTTAGTTCACTTTTCTCTTCATCTACAAAGCAAGATGGGGTCTATGTCAGACCCCCAATAAGACCCCACGGGCCAGAGGCAAGATAATGGTTTGGGAGCCACTATTCTCATTATTACACAATACTCTATTTATTAACCCTGCACATATTTATAGCACATCTGTTACACAATGATCACTAAATACACAGCTTCAAGTCTGGCACTGCCCTAAATGCACCTAACCTGACAAGGCCGCCCTCTGCGGCTTCCTGGGCATAATATGTGGGATGTCTCTTAGATCCTTATTATGGTGACTGCTGATGACAGCTGTACCAGCTGTTATGTAATTATACCCGCTGCAGTATGCACCTCTGGGCTTCAACATCATTAATGAGGTGCAGCTGACAGCAGGCACCCATCCCCCTTCCATCCCCTCCTCTCTCCTGTAACCCCACACAGCGCTGAAGGTTGGGGTTGGGGGGGGGGGGGGGGGGGGGCAATTTTGCCAGCACTTAATTATCTGTTTTAATTACTTTCACTTCTGAGCTTTCCTCCTTTTTGTGTACTGGCATCTAATGAATAGCTCAACGAGTAGTGTGTTTCACTGGAATGCAACAGATTATGTGTTTGAATCCTGAGTATGGCAGTTTAATGAAATGTGGGTACTTATGTAGTATCTGGACGCCCGATTTTTTAATTGTATGCCTTAAGTTAAGGCATACAATCAACGCGATGCGATGCTATTATCGCATCGCATCGGGCCAAATCGAATGCGATGCGATGCGATGGACCCGATTTTCCACCTATTGCACCCAATTTTTAAACCAGCCTTTGGCACAGCTGGCACAGCTGGCAAAAATTGGGAAAAAGGCTATTTAAGGAGGTTAGGAAGGTGTAAAATCTGAGGTTGTTTGGAGAGGACAAACTGACGGTTTGAGAGAGGTGGTTTTGGAGATTTGCTTTCTGATATGGCTACAGCGTTGACATCATCGGCTGCGTCATCTGCAACGCTGTTCACACTGCCGCAGACTGAGGACGCTGCTAGTCTCTTTTTGCAAGAACATGGCCTTCTGCCCACCACAGCCACCTGCGACAACGGCCATCCTATGAGACTGAATACAGCCGAGCAGAAGTGGCAGTGAAGGTGTGCAGCAAGAAAAAAAGTCTCCGTGCTGCGCTGTTCAGCCCTGGATGCCAGCTCCCTTTGGTCAATATTGTTAGGTTTATCTACTGCTGGAGCCAGGTGCTAACATCGGTAAGATTCTGTAAAAAGGAGCTTAACTTGTCAATCAAAACAGCGGTCGCATATAATGTGTTTATGCGTGAGGCCTGTGAGCAGGATCTCCTGGCTAATCCACAGCGCAGGATTGGCGGACCAAGGAAAGTGGTGGAGGTGGACGAAACTGTCTTTGTGCAGCGCCAGTACTTCCCCAGCAATGGGTATTTGGTGGGGTCTGCAGGGAGACTGGGCAATGCTTCATGCTGCCAGTTGCCCAGAGGGATGCTGCAACCCTGATGGCAGCTATTGTAGCTAACATTGAACCCGGATCCTCTGTTATGTCAGACTGCTGGCGGGCATACCGAACCAGCGAGTTGGAAGCGGCTGGTTACACACATGCTAGGGTGAATCACCGCTTTAACTTCGTAGACCCGGAAAGTGGGGCACACACCCAAACTATTGAAAGTTTATGGGGTTGTGCAAAATGGAGGAACAAGTGCCAGCGGGGAACAGCTCGACACAATCTTGCCAGCTACATGGGCGAGTTTGTCTGGCGCAAATATCTGGCAGGTGATGATGTGTTTGGACGTATCCTCCGTGCATTAACTTTACTCAATAAACTAAAGTAATTTTTTTTTGTATTTTTCTTATATTTCTGATGTGATTTTCATTATTATTTTGTATGTTATGTTCTTTTTTGGATTACTTGATTTTCTGTTTCAAATATATCGTTAATCTTTAACTCCAGTTGTCATTAATGTGTCAGATGCAAGTGAGATTGAGTGAGATATGACTTTTTCATACCCCTACTATCCAAGTGGGCATGGAGTTGGATATAAACCAGTGGCAAGCGAACGCAGATTTCTTAAACAGTATCACCACGCTTTGGGCACGGTGGCTCGCTACGCTCGCCACGCTTCGGACTCGGTGGCTCGCTACGCTCGCCACAGGTTTATATCCAACTCCTTACCCACTTGGATAGTGGGGAAATGAAATGGGCCCATTTTCCCATAGAATCCTATGTTAAAATGGACTCCATTTTAACATTGAATCCGATGGAAAAATCGGGTCCATCGCATCGCATCGCATACGATTTGGTGGCATGCGATGCGATGCGATGGACCCGATATTAATTATCGGGCGTCCAGATGCTACATAAGTACCAAAATGTGTTATCACTTAAAGGTTACTGTAACTGAATAAAAAGAGCTCTCAAGTGATCTAAGGGATGAATCTCCCTGTAACTGAATGTCCCATCTGTTTATCACATTAAACATACCTCCCAACTTTGCGCGTTCAGCAGTCGGGACGCTGCTGCTGCGTGCCGTAGGCGCTTAGAAATTTCCGGGGGCGTGGCCTAATTTAGGGGCGTTGCCTATACTTGCGGCTCTTCCGCGAGGCCACGCCCCCATTTTGCCGCTATGGGGGCATGACCCAGAGGCTCTGTGAGCCTCTAGCCATGCCCCCAGCCCCCTGGCTGCGGGAATAGACGCTGTGCGCATGCGCACAGCGTTTATTCCCCGCTGCTTAGCAGCTGACAGGGGGGGACTCCCAACAGCCCCCCCACACCGCGGGACACTGCCGCCCGCGGGTTGGACAGCGGGACAGGCCCTGATAATCGGGACTGTCCCGCTAAAATCGGGACTGTTGGGAGGTATGCATTAAATACATACAAAGCATTATAAAAATAAAAAATACTTACAAACAGTCATCAGCAGGAGCACAGATGCCAGCGCCACGTTTAGTAGATTTGACTGACCCATTTCCTGCGTAGGACGTCAGAGACTGGAAAATCTGTGTCTGAGAAATGGATAAATGTATTTAACATGGCAGACATTGTATACAGAGATACTGAGCACAGGGCGGAGATTGTATACAGAGATACTGAGCATACGGCAGACATTGTATACGGAGATACTGAGCACAGGGCAGACATTGTATACAGAGATACTGAGCACATGGCAGACATTGTATACAGAGATACTGAGCACAGGGCGGAGATTGTATACAGAGATACTGAGCACAGGGCAGACATTGCATACAGAGATACTGAGCACATGGCAGACATTGTATACAGAGATACTAAGGACATGGCAGTCATTGTATACAGAGATCCTGTTCACAGGGTAGACATTGTATACAGAGATACTGAGCACATGGCAGACATTGTATACAGAGATACTAAGCACAGGGCAGACATTGTATACAGAGATACTGAGCACGGGACAGACATTGTATACAGAGATACTGAGCACATGGCAGTCATTGTATACAGAGATACTGAGCACGGGGCAGTAATTGTATACAGAGATACTGAGCACAGGGCAGGCATTGTATACAGAGATACTGAGCACAGGGCAGACATTGTATACAGAGATACTGAGCACATGGCAGGCATTGTATACAGAGATACTGAGCACAGGGCAGTCATTGTATACAGAGATACTGAGCACATGGCAGACATTGTATACAGAGATACTGAGCACGGGGCAGACATTGTATACAGAGATACTGAGCACGGGGCAGACATTGTATACAGAGATACTGAGCACGGGGCAGACATTGTATACAGAGATACTGAGCACGGGGCAGACATTGTATACAGAGATACTGAGCACGGGGCAGACATTGTATACAGAGATACTGAGCACAGGGTAGGCATTGTATACAGAGATACTGAGCACAGGGCGGACATTGTATACAGAGATACTGAGCACAGGGCGGACATTGTATACAGAGATACTGAGCACAGGGCGGACATTGTATACAGAGATACTGAGCACAGGGCGGACATTGTATACAGAGATACTGAGCACAGGGCAGACATTGTATACAGAGATACTGAGCACAGGGCAGACATTGTATACAGAGATATTGAGCACAGGGCAGACATTGTATACAGAGATACTGAGCACAGGGCAGACATTGTATACAGAGATACTGAGCACAGGGCAGACATTGTATACAGAGATACTGAGCACAGGGCAGACATTGTATACAGAGATACTGAGCACAGGGCGGACATTGTATACAGAGATACTGAGCACAGGGCGGACATTGTATACAGAGATACTGAGCACAGGGCGGACATTGTATACAGAGATACTGAGCACAGGGCGGACATTGTATACAGAGATACTGAGCACAGGGCAGACATTGTATACAGAGATACTGAGCACAGGGCAGACATTGTATACAGAGATACTGAGCACAGGGCAGACATTGTATACAGAGATACTGAGCACAGGGCAGACATTGTATACAGAGATACTGAGCACAGGGCAGACAATGTATACAGAGATACTGAGCACAAGGCAGACATTGTATACAGAGATACTGAGCACAGGGCAGACATTGTATACAGAGATACTGAGCACAGGGCAGACATTGTATACAGAGATACTGAGCACATGGCAGACATTGTATACAGAGTTACTGAGCTCATGGCAGACATTGTATACAGAGATACTGAGCACAGGGCAGCCTGACTCATACCAAGACTGATCCTGATATGAAAGTAAAGCAAAAATAAATAAAAGAATAAACACTTTTCTGTAAATCTGGAACAAACCATGTTGCTCCGAAGCCAATACATTTATATTGTTTCTGTGCAGGGTAAACACTGGCTGTTTTTGCATGTAGCCCACATATTTTTTTTTTACACTGCAATTTAGAGTTTTAATTTGGATACCCCCACCCAAATATCTAATCTCTGCATATGTTATATCTGTCCCCTTCATAGGCGAATCTAGAATTATGGTAATGGGTGGTCCCAAATCTAGACACAAAAGCAGGGGACCTTTGCGCGGCGTAGCCGCGCGGCAAAAAGGGGCGTGGCCCCATGGGAAGGAGGCGTGGTATCACAAAAAGGGGTGTGGTGTTGCACTTTAGACCATACACAGTAATGCCCATAACACATAAAGCTACACGCCGTAATGCCACTTACACATAAGGCCACACACCATAATGCCCATTACACATTGTGCCACACATCATGATGCCCATTACATACTATATAACAAACCGTTATGCCCATTACATATTTGCCACATAAGTGCTGCTTACCTACGTGCTCATTGCTAGAGGGTTCTTGCTTAATGGCACCATAGTACCCATTACACATGATGCCGCACACCATAGTACCCATTACACATGATGCAGCGCACCATAGTACCCATTACACATGATGCTGCACACATAATGTCCCTTACACATGATGCTGCACACATAATGCCGCTTACACATGATGCTGCACACCGTAATGCCCCTTACACATTAAGCCACACATTATGCATAATGCCCCCACATACCGCCACTTGTAGCGTCCCTTAAGCAATGCCCCCAAAAGTGCCACTTACTGTAAATTTTTATATGAGCCTTCGCTGCTGCTGCAGGGAGAGATGGAGAGCGGTGCAGCTGCTTCTATGGGGAGAGGAGCAGAGCACAGCGCAGAGCACGCTCCCACTCCCCTCTTGGTGTCCCCTCTGGTGTCCGAGTGGACATTTGAAATATTGTGCGCGCTGTTGTTGTGCGTGACATCGGGGGAGCATGCCGGGTGCCGGCACCACATGATTAAGGGGGAGGCTGAGGTGAAAGCGGGAAGAAGAATTGGAGTGGAAGCTGCAAGGGTGACACTCATTGACAGCTTGGCAGGGAGCTGCCCGGCTGTATTCAGAGCACTGCAGGTCACGGCTGTTTGAAATAATACCCCTTTCACAACAGAAAATTCAGGGATTTACCCGGGAATATGGTCCCAGGATCATGCAGGGACATTCCCAGGCTGACACCTTATACACCAGCCTAGTCCCTGCATTTTCTGGTGTGAGGGGGAGAGACAACCACTCCCCTCTCCCTACCCCCCTTTAACCAACCAGCTATATCTTCGGAACCAATTGACCCATTTACATGAGACCAGTATCATATTGAAGAACTTTTGAGTTGGCTTCGAATGATTTTGGTCCCATGAAACTGGGCTGTTTGGTTCTAGAGAAATCTGCCCTCAAAGAACATAAACAGTCATGAAATTACATTTAAGAAATGAAAAAAAAAATAAACGGTTTAACCTCAATATCCCTGGAACCAATTAACCCATATGGATCCAGCCTGGTATCAGATTGAAGGCCCAGCGATTTGGGTTCGACTGAGATCAACCTCGAGCTTCAGTGATGCTGAAGGGGGAACTGGCAGCCGTTGAACTGGGTGGGGGTCGGAATTAGCGGGTCCCATGTTATCCTATAGGGAAAACGTTCCAGCTTTGCCTGGTCGTATCTCCGGTTCCCAGGGGGCTAGAGACACGGGGCTGGGCTCGTTGGATAGCCCTATCCCTCAGCTACAAAATGGGCTAATGGGTGGTCCTGTGCACCCCCGGACCACCCCCTAGATTCGCCTATGGTCCCCTTCTTATATGGTTTTACCCAGGTGCACGATTACTTGGTGATCTCTCTGCTTTACCAGGATAAGGCCCAATAACACAGAGCATGTAAAACTCAATGTGGCCACTAGAGGGAGACACAATACCCTAGTTCAGTGGTATCCAACTCCAGTTTTCTAGAGCTACCAACAGTTCACATTTTCCAGACATCCTAGTTGCTGCACAGGTGCACTCATTACTCACTGACACATTTTAGAAGAGCCACAGGTGGAGCTAATTACTTCTGTTGTGATTCTGTGAGGAGACCTGGAAAACATTAACTGTTGGTAGCTCCCGAGGACTGGAGTTGGCTACCACAACCAATGTGGTAACTACCAAGGGTGCAGTGGGTGCAGCTGCTATGGGGCCTAAGCTGTTTGGGGGCCCGCTGCTCCCCCTGCACCCAGTCATTCATGGATTGTGCCGCCGGGCTTCATCCTCAGACTTCAACCCCCACCTAAGTTATGCCAGTGTGATCAGCTGTGTGTGTCCTATGGACCCGGCCAGTGTGATCAGCTGTGTGTGTCTGATGGACCCGGCCATTGTGATCAGCTGTGTGTGTGTCTGATGGACCCGGCCAGTGTGATCAGCTGTGTGTGTCTGATGGACCCAGCCAGTGTGATCAGCTGTGTGTGTCTGATGGACCCGGCCAGTGTGATCAGCTGTGTGTGACCGATGGACCCGGCCAGTGTGATCAGCTGTGTGTGTGTCTGATGGACCCGGCCAGTGTGATCAGCTGTGTGTGTGTCTGATGGACCCGGCCAGTGTGATCAGCTGTGTGTGTCTGATGGACCCGGCCAGTGTGATCAGCTGTGTGTGTCTGATGGACCCGGCCAGTGTGATCAGCTGTGTGTGTCTGATGGACTTGGCCAGTGTGATCAGCTGTGTGTGTGTCTGATGGACCCGGCCAGTGTGATCAGCTGTGTGTGTCCTATGGACCCGGCCATTGTGATCAGCTGTGTGTGTCTGATGGACCCGGCCATTGTGATCAGCTGTGTGTGTCTGATCAGCTGTGTGTGTCTGATGGACCCGGCCATTGTGATCAGCTGTGTGTGTCTGATGGTCCCGGCCAGTGTGATCAGAGCTGTGTGTGTCTGATGGACCCGGCCAGTGTGATCAGCTGTGTGTGTCTGATGGACCCAGCCAGTGTGATCAGAGCTGTGTGTGTCTGATGGACCCGGCCAGTGTGATCAGCTGTGTGTGTCCTATGGACCCGGCCATTGTGATCAGCTGGGTGTGTCTGATGGACCCGGCCAGTGTGATCAGCTGGGTGTGTCTGATGGACCCGGCCATTGTGATCAGCTGGGTGTGTCTGATGTACCCAGCCAGTGTGATCAGCTGTGTGTGTCTGATGGACCCGGCCAGTGTGATCAGAGCTGTGTGTGTGATGGACCCGACCAGTGTGATCAGCTGTGTGTGTCTGATGGACCCGGCCATTGTGATCAGCTGGGTGTGTCTGATGGACCCGGCCAGTGTGATCAGCTATGTGTGTGTGTCAAATGGACCCGGCCAGTGTGATCAGCTGTGTGTGTGTCTGATGGTCCCGGCCCGTGTGATCAGCTATGTGTGTGTGTCCAATGGACCCGACCAGTGTGATCAGCTGTGTGTGTCTGATGACCCCGGCCAGTGTGATCAGAGCTGTGAGTGTCTGATGGACCCGACCAGTGTTATCAGCTGTGTGTGTCTGATGGACCCGGCCAGTGTGATCAGCTATGTGTGTGTGTCCAATGGACCCGGCCAGTGTGATCAGAGCTGTGTGTGTCTGATGGACCCGGCCAGTGTGATCAGAGCTGTGTGTGTCTGATGGACCCGGCCAGTGTGATCAGCTGTGTGTGTCTGATGGACCCGGCCAGTGTGATCAGCAGTGTGTGTCTGATGGACCCGGCCAGTGTGATCAGCTGTGTGTGTGTGATGGACCCGGCCAGTGTGATCAGCTGTGTGTGTGTCTGATGGACCTGGCCAGTGTGATCAGAGCTGTGTGTGTCTGATGGACCCGGCCAGTGTGATCAGCTGTGTGTGTCTGATGGACCCGGCCAGTGTGATCAGAGCTGTGTGTGTCTGATGGACCCGGCCAGTGTGATCAGCTGTGTGTGTCTGATGGACCCGGCCAGTGTGATCAGCTGTGTGTGTCTGATGGACCCGGCCAGTGTGATCAGCTGTGTGTGTGTCTGATGGTCCCAGCCGGTGTGATCAGCTGTGTGTGTGTGATGGACCCGGCCAGTGTGATCAGCTGTGTGTGTGTCTGATGGACCTGGCCAGTGTGATCAGAGCTGTGTGTGTCTGATGGACCCGACTAGTGTTATCAGCTGTGTGTGTCTGATGGACCTGGCCAGTGTGATCAGAGCTGTGTGTGTCTGATGGACCCGACCAGTGTTATCAGCTGTGTGTGTCTGATGGACCCGGCCAGTGTGATCAGCTGTGTGTGTCTGATGGACCCAGCCAGTGTGATCAGCTGTGTGTGTCTGATGGACCCGGCCAGTGTGATCAGCTGTGTGTGTGTGATGGACCCAGCCAGTGTGATCAGCTGTGTGTGTCTGATGGACCCAGCCAGTGTGATCAGAGCTGTGTGTGTCTGATGGACCCGGCCATTGTGATCAGCTGTGTGTGTCTGATGGACCCGGCCAGTGTGATCAGAGCTGTGTGTGTCTGATGGACCCGACCAGTGTTATCAGCTGTGTGTGTCTGATGGACCCGACCAGTGTGATCAGCTGTGTGTGTGTGATGGACCCGGCCAGTGTGATCAGCTGTGTGTGTCTGATGGACCCGGCCAGTGTGATCAGAGCTGTGTGTGTCTGACGGACCCGACCAGTGTGATCAGCTGTGTGTGTCTGATGGACCGGGCCAGTGTGATCAGAGCTGTGTGTGTCTGACGGACCCGACCAGTGTGATCAGCTGTGTATGTCCGATGGACCTGGCCAGTGTGATCAGAGCTGTGTGTGTCTGATGGACCCGGCCAGTGTGATCAGCTGTGTGTGTCTGATGGACCGGGCCAGTGTGATCAGAGCTGTGTGTGTCTGATGGACCCGGCCAGTGTGATCAGCTATGTGTGTCTGATGGACCCGGCCAGTGTGATCAGAGCTGTGTGTTGTGTGTCCATTGGGTAAGTGTGTAAAAAAGAAAATTCCTGATCACCTCCCTTGGGTCAGGTGGTCGCTGCTATACTGAGAGGTGCTGGGTCTCTGAGCTTCCTGGCGCTGGGTCTCTGAGCTTCCTGAGCTCAATTTACAGCACCGAGGGTCACAGAATACGGAAGCCCCAAATACCAGCAGCGCCACAGGGGCCGATCCCCAGGTGCTTGTAAGTTTGTAAATATATTCATATGTAATACGTTAGAATATGTACAGGACTATGTATCATGTATTTCACATCTAAATATGTATTCTTATTATTACTATTATTATTACTATTATTATTATTATTATTATTATTATTATTACTATTATTACTATTATTATTATTATTATTATTATTATTATTATTATTATTATTATTAGAAGGTTTGCAGGTTTCTGAGCACAATACGAGTCCATCCTATGTCTTGGGATTTTTATAGCTTTATGTTGCTTATATTGTCATTTTGTTTTGCCCTCCTGTACAGCCGCAGCCTATAAACACCGGTTCCCAAGGGCATACCTACAATTTTGGGACTGTGAAGCTTGAACTGTTATAGTGACCCCATCACAGCCAGCAACAATACCTCCCCTCAATAATCACCTCAGAGCACCCCCCAAATACTTGTCAAATCGTGTCTAGGTTGACATGGGACAAGGTTGTCAGGTCATTAGGTCGACACAAGCCTTAGGTCGACAGTCAAAAGGTCAACGTGGGGTTTTTCACAGTTTTTTGAGCCGACATGTGCCGGCAGTTTTTCATGCCCTACCATTCACTAGGGCGTGGTGGGAGTATAAAATAGTTCGCCGAGCGCAGCGAGCCATGCGAGGGGACGCGGTGCACTTAATCCTGTGTCTCTATGTCGACTGTGTTGATGTGCGGGTCAAAAAACCTGTGAAAAACCCCATGTCAACCTTTTGACTGTTGACTTAGACCATGTCGACCTACTGTAATTACCTGTAGACCTTGTCCCATGTCGACCTTGACCCATGTCGACCTTGCAGTATATTGACCTAGTGGTGTCTACCTGTCGACCGTCGACCATCTTTTGGTCGACCATATGATCCATAGCCTACACACTTTACATCTGCACCTACTTCTAGTGTTCATTCTAGCACCCGCTATCTTTGAAAACCCATGCAGTTCCTCTTCCCTGCCTAGGGTGTCGCTGTCTGCTGTAGTGCTTCTAGCACAGTGTAGTCTGTATATCAGCACTGATATGCAAGCCAGACATGTGCTAGAAACACAGCAGCAGACAGCGACACCCCAGGCAAGGAACATGAACTGCATGGGTTTTCAAAGATAGCGGGTGCTAGAATGAGCACTATACTTCCTGCACATTGTTACTGTAGAACAACAAATTGTAACCATTTTACCCTATATAAGTAAGGAACAGACTGATAGCACTAGGAGCCAGGACAGTCAGGGCTGCCGAGAAGGGGGGGGGAGCGGGTACTAATTACCGGGGCCCAGGCTTGCTGGAGGGGCCCCGCAGGGGCCCTGGTCCAAACCCCCCCCTTCACCCTCTGTCTCTCCCGAGCAGCAGCACACACATACAGCATGTGCTGTGCTGACAGCAGGCTCAGCATGAGCGTCTCACTGACAGTGTGAGAACCCTGCTGAGCCTGCTGTCAGTACAACCCATACTGTAGGTATGTGCTGCTGCTGAGGGGGAGGGGGGGGGGGGGTGACACTCCCCCCTCGACTTTAAAGTTTGTTTTCACCCCTAAAGGTTTTTTACCGGGGGCCCGGTATTCCTCTCGGCTGCCCTAAGGACAGTGATTATCAGGACAGAGATGACTAAAATGAAGAAAAAAGGCAAAAGACACAGTCACTGCTATGTAATACATATATGATACAGTTGTGTGTATGGGCGAGATGTACTAAAGGGAAAATGCGGTAAAACCCCCGTTTTACCGCATTTTCCTATGTACTAAAACCCGTTCGCAGCGATATCGCAGGGCAGGGTATCGCCACCTTTGGGTGGCGATAGCCTATAGAAGCCTATGGGCTTCTTTTCACCGCGTCGCCGCAACCCCGCCGCCTCGCCGACCCCCCTCTCCCCCTCCCTTGGGCTTACCTTCTTGCAGGTCCTCCTGGATCCCGGAAGGTACCCCCTAGCAATGCAGCCGGATGTCCTTCCGGCTGCAGGGGGAGGAGGAAGTGCCGTGGACAGCCTGCTTAGCTATCCCCGGTGCGAAAGCAGCAGAAGCCGGCTGGGAGGTGACGGAGACCCCCCGCAGACCACAGTACAGGTATCGCGGGGGGCTTCCGTCACCGCATCGCGATGCCAGCCGCATATGTTAGTACATATGCGGCGGCATCGCGGCGGGGGGGGGCCGCGAAGGGCGGCGATGTATTTTAATACATCCCGCCCTAAGTGTGCAAACAGGTGTGAAAATGAAAAGAATTTGCACCAGATATTTCTGTTAGATAATAGACACTGTATAGATGTAATATCTGGAGCTTGGATCTGTTACATTAACACAAAATCACACAAACATAATATCAGAAATACTTTGCAGAATAATAGTATTAGCAGAACAGCCATATAGAGGTCAGAGAACCGCTGCGTGTGGTACATACCTGGGTAGTGCAGCTAGAATGTCCATTTGATCCTGGTACGGAATTATATAGGACTTTTGGGTGTGGGTGTGCCCCGGTTATGGGCGAGTCCAGTGCATTAACCTTATTAATTTGTAGCAATCCCTGGGCATTATCCAGTAATATAATCATGATTATAGGGTTAGTTATATGGCTGTCACATTGAGACATCAGGACATGACCCAGATACATGGAAAGTAAGTTCCAGATTTATGCAATTTGGTAACTTCTTATTCAGATGTAGAACAGGACGTCC
Source organism: Crinia signifera (assembly GCF_055691185.1). Classification (NCBI taxonomy): domain Eukaryota; kingdom Metazoa; phylum Chordata; class Amphibia; order Anura; family Myobatrachidae; genus Crinia; species Crinia signifera. The sequence goes on from NC_139226.1 coordinate 13,348,044, forward strand.
ACAGAACATATTGACACTCTTAAGGGCCATCTCCGCACCTCACAGCTTAAGATATGCAGAACATACATTTGAAATATACAATAATAGTTTTATACGTTTTAAATCCAAGTTCTCCGTACAGGACCAATTTGTGTATTGTGTTTCATTAAATATTAGATGGATAAAAAACATATAAGAATAAATATAAAAATAGCATCTTATGCAGGGTCCGGTATAAGGTTTATATGTGCCCTAAGCAAAGCTAAACAATAGCACCCTTCTCCCCCCAACTCTTCACATACAGTACACGTGCCCACTGCGGTACTGTAGTCACGCACAATCACACGTCAGACTTCCAGCTGGGAAAAGACTCACAATGAGAAAATATGTGCAATGAGGAAGATGATCAATGAAGAATATACTGTATGCAATGAGGAAGGCTGGGCAATGAGGAGGCTGGGCAATGAGGAAGATGATCAATAAAGTAGACATGCTATGAGGAGGCTGGGCAATGAAGAAAAACTGCAATGAGCAGATGATCAATGAAGAAGTGGAATGAAGAGGATGGGCAATAAAGAAGATGTGCAATGAGGAGGATGGGCAGTAAAGAAGACATGCAATGAGAAGGATGGGCAATGAGGAGGATGGGCAATGAGGAGGATGGGCAATGAGGAGGATGGGCAATGAGGAGGATGGGCAATGAAGAAAATGTGCAATGAGGAAGATGATCAATGTGGAAGAGGTGCAATTGGAAAGACGGGCAATGAGGAGGACGGGCAATGAGGAGGACGGGCAATGAGGAAGATGTGCAATCAAATGAAGATGCTCAATAAAGAAGATATGCAATGAGGAGGACGAGCAATGAGGCAGAAGTGCAATGTGGAGGGTAGGCAGAGAGGAGGATGGTCAATGAAGAAAACGTGCAATGAGGAGGATGGGCAGTAAAGAAGATGTGCAATGAGGAGGATGGGCAGTAAAGAAGATGTGCAATGAAGAGGACGGGCAATGAAGAAGACATGCAATGAGGAGGTTGGGCAATGAAGAAGGCATGCAATGAGGAGGATGGGCAATGAGGAGGACGTGCAGTGAGATAAGATGTGCAATGAGGAGGACGTGCAGTGAGGACGGGCAATGAGAGAAGACATGCAATGAGGAGAATGGGCAATGAGGAGGATGGGCATTGAGGAGGATGGGCATTGAGGAGGATGGGCAATGAGGAGGATGGGTATTGAGGAGGATGGGCAATGAAGAAAATGTGCAATGAGGAAGATGATCAATGTGGAAGAGGTGCAATTGGAAAGACGGGCAATGAGGAAGATGTGCAATCAAATGAAGATGCTCAATAAAGAAGATATGCAATGAGGAGGACGAGCAATGAGGCAGAAGGGCAATGTGGAGGGCAGGCAGAGAGGAGGATGATCAATGAAGAAAACGTGCAATGAGGAGGAGGGGCAATGAGTAAGACATGCAATGAGAAAGACGTGCAAACAGTTAAGGCCCATACACACTGGGCGACTATGAGCTGAAAGCCACTCAAAACAGCCTGTTTGTGTATGGCCCGGCGATGGGCAGTGAGCGCTGCTGTGCGCTCCAGCATGATTGCTGGGAAAGCCGCTCATCTGCTGGTAATACCAGCAGATGAGCAGCTTTGGGGACGGCTTTGCATAGCTCTGAGCTAAGCAAAGCCGTCCTCCCCCCTCCATCGGCACGGGGCAGGGGGAAAGCCGCTCAGTGTGTATGCACTGAGCGGCTTTCCCCTGCAGCGATGATGTCATCATCGCATAGTCGCCCAGTCTATGGACCTTAAGACGCTAAGAGCGTGTTAGCATTGAATTACTGACTTTGGGTGGATCTAATATTATTAGGGTCTGAAATCCAGAGAGCCGATTAAGAGTGAGATAACAACAAAATATTCCTTCCTATTGTCCCGTTACTGTGCGTATAATGCAAAACAGGATTCAGTTTTCTCTTTATATAATCTTATTAATTAAATTGCTGCAGAAGTAAATTCCTGCTCATGTCCTCACCCTAATATTTACATTGTATTATTGGCTGTGACAATAAACTACTGGATAATCCTGTTCTTTATGTGCCAGACTCTGATGCTACTTGCAGTAAGTAATAATTCTAGAGCTCTATTACATAACAAAAGGCACAATTAGGAACAATATGCGCTTCTTTCACAATACCTAGGGCGGATTGGCCATATACAGTACCTTACAGGGAAATTCCTGATACGCCAACACACCTGCAAGGCCAACTGTCAGTCAATTACTTTATTTTAAGCTGTGGCCACCACTGACCACCATTCAGACCACCATTGATGGATCAGGTAGTAAGGTCTCCTACCATTATGGCAGGTACCTAGCATGTATAACCACAGGAAACAATAACGTGAAGCCCAAACACAAAGTAACATCTTCATTCAACACAAACAGCTATGACATAAAGAAAAGCCTGGCCTACCATAGTAAGGGCATAATCTACGTTCTCGACTGCCCGTGCCCCAAATAGTACAGTATATAGTTAGAATGATAAGACAATCAGGACACAGGAAAGGTCGACATGATTTTTTTCATGTTTTTTTGTTTATGTCAACAATAGAGTCACGGGCATAGCTGGCTTCACTCGCTTTACCATTCTCAATTGTGGACAACGGGAATCGTAAAGCATGAACAAGTTATCGGAGAGAACAAATTGTGTGTTGACCTTTGCATGTGTAAACCATTGGCATGTTGACCTAGTGCTTGTGTTAACATGTTGTCAATATTTACCTTTAGACCAAGTCAACCTTTTGCATGTAGACCCATAGTAGTCAAACTACTGACTGCCGACCTAACAACCAGAACCACAAAGTATAGACACAGTCTCATTCCAGACCATCACTGATAATGTACTCACAGCACCGAGACAATAAATAACACTGGGTATGTGCAGGCTCCTCCCTGGCAATTACTGATTACTGTATGTGTCTAATTAATTCGTTAGAACATTTGTACTGTATGTGACACTACTACTGTTGGCATTACTTTATGTGTGACACTACTACTGAGGGTTTAGAGTAAGTGTTACTACTACTGTGGGTATTACATGTGGCACTACTACTGTTGGCATTACTGTATGTGTGGCACTACTACTGAGGGTTTAGAGTAAGTGTTACTACTACTGTGGGCATTAAATGTGGCACTACTACTGTGGGCATTACATGTGGCACTACTACTGTGGGCATTACATGTGGCACTACTACTGCTGGCATTATGTGTGGCACTACTACTGTGGCTTTAGAGTAAGCGGTACTACTACTGTGGGAAGTACATGTGGAACTACTACTGTGGGCATCACATGCGGCACTACTACTTTTGGCATGATGTGTGACACTACTAGTGAGGGTTTAGAGCAGCGGTGGCCAACCCGCGGCTCGCGAGCCGCATGCGGCTCGCCACGCTGAAATTTGTGGCTCCCATCGGGGTTTTGAATTTGGCGCCAATTCGGCTGCCAATTCAAAACGCCGCATCGGCAGCCAATAGGAAACGGCTGCGGCGAGGCAATCAGAGCTCGCCGCGCCGTTTCCACCCCGCCCCCGGCATCTGACATCAGACGCCAGCGGGAGGGCGAGATGTCTCCATGCCGGCGGAGCGCAGGAGCGCTCCTGAAGAGGCGAGAAGCCGCCGGAGGACGGCGCAGAAGACGGCGGCGGGGAGAACAGTTCCGGCGCCGCTGAAGAGGCCAGAAGACACCGGGATCAAGACAGAAGATCTCCGGCGCCTTCTGGAAGAACAAAGAAGATGGCTCCCGGAGAGGCCAGCGGGGGTGGGAAGCAAAAGAGCTAACGAAGCTCCCCCCAGCGGCCTCTCCCAACACCAGGTAGGGGCCTTTGGTCTCCTACCCCCCATCCACCCTAGACCACCGGGTGTCAGGCACTAGGCTCGTGGGCACATTCAGGCCCTTCCGGCCTGTGGGCGCATTAGTCGGGCCATCTTTGCCCGTGGCTCATTTGTTTGTTGGGCCCTCCTGGCCCTCTAGGTGGGGCTTTTAGTTAGGAAGCTGGGCCATCCAGCATAGGTGTTGCACTGTGGGCAACACCTGTGCTGGAGGGCCCAGCTTCCTAACTGTGGGGGCATATGATGTTTGGCACTGTGGGGGGCATATAATATTTGGCACTGTGGGGGGCATATGATGTTTGGCACTGTGGGGGGCATATAATGTTTGGCACTGTGGGGGCATATAATGTTTGGCACTGTGGGGGGCATATAATGTTTGGCACTGTGGGGGGCATATCATGTTTGGCACTGTGGGGGGCATATGATGTTTGGCACTGTGGGGGGCATATGATGTTTGGCACTGTGGGGGGCATATAATGTTTGGCACTGTGGGGGCATATAATGTTTGGCACTGTGGGGGGCATATAATGTTTGGCACTGTGGGGGGCATATAATGTTTGGCACTGTGGGGGGCATATAATGTTTGGCACTGTGGGGGGCATATAATGTTTGGCACTGTGGGGGGCATATGATGTTTGGCACTGTGGGGGGCATATGATGTTTGGCACTGTGGGGGGCATATAATGTTTGGCACTGTGGGGGGCATATGATGTTTGGCACTGTGGGGGGCATATGATGTTTGGCACTGTGGGGGGCATATGATGTTTGGCACTGTGGGGGGGCATATGATGTTTGGCATTGTGGGGGCATATGATGTTTGGCACTGTGGGGGGCATATGATGTTTGGCACTGTGGGGGGCATATAATGTTTGGCACTGTGGGGGGCATATGATGTTTGGCACTGTGGGGGGCATATCTGGCACTAGGGGCATAAAGTTTTGTCATGTGGCCACTCCCCTTGTGTCATATGACCACGTCCCTGGCCACTCCCCCGATCACACCCCTTTTTGGCGCGCGCGCCTTCGGAAAATCTCTGAGAACAGACACTGTAAAGTACTAATAAAGTTGGGGAGCTCATGCCACGAATCCGCATGCAGAGGCATAAAAAAAAGGCAGGGGGCCGTTTGGAGGTGACAGTTGACCAGTTAGAGAGGAGAGAGACTGCAGAGCGGCACAATATAGCTGAAATGGAGAGCTGCTGTGTAAAGCAGAGTAACGCAGTATAGAGGAAGCAGAGAGCGGCTGCTGGGACAGGAACTTTGAGAGGTGATACTTATCTGCCCGAAATCCGGTGACCGGGTGCCGGAGCCTATCGCACTCTGGTCCGCCAGGAGGCGTGACACCGCTCGCTGAGCGGACCCGGAATCGCGGCCAGAATCATTAAAGTAAGGAGTGACACTGAGGGGCACAAGAGTAAACATTACAGCAGGAGGTGTGCTGACGAATAGCAGCATCAGTTAACCCAGCGGTGAGCAGTTGTACCCCTACCCCTGCCTCCATCCCCCTGGCTAGTGAGCTGTCTATAGAAGTTAGCAATTGCAATACAGTGAGGTGTTAGTGAGATTTGCCCAGCATAAGAAGAGCCGGAGTATAAGTACTATTCCAAATAAAGTAGCCAAAGATTTATAGTGCAAAACGTATAGTCTTGAGACCCTGCATAAGGAGATAGCAAAGTATAAATTGCCAGTCGCAGAACTACAAGTGTCACACTAAACAGTTGAGAGGCTGGAGTCCTAGAGAGGAGCACCTTAATACAGTTCACAGTTCCATAAATATTGCAAAGAGGCGAAATAGATAGAGATAAAGTGATGAAGCAGTGGAATAAAGAAAGAAGAACTTTGCTAAGGATGTTATACAGTTAGATATTTATTCTACCTATAAAGGAAAGCATTTAGTGATAATTGACAAAACACTTGCCTGCAAGGAAAAGGGTTTTATACTTCAGGGTCTTCTCAGCTTCTGCAAATAAAAGTCAGACAAAGTAAAGCAAAGTCTTGTACAAAGTGTGTGATTACAAGCTGGAAACAATGGGTTAATATTCCTTCTGTTGTAACCACCAAAGACTAGGAACTCGACATATTATAGGATAAGATAATCCATTGTTGCAAGAGTAGTTCTACCTTAAGGAGAGAATCGTTGTGAGGAGCAGTGCACAGTGTATACTCAGAACTTTGCGAGTTAATAGGATAGACTGTTACAAAATCTTTTGGGACTCAATTTATGCTGTTAGCAGAAGAGTGAAATATGCGTTTTAAAGTGGCAATGCCGACTATAGTATATTAGTTGTAAATGTGCATTGTAATTGAGACGTTAGATGTATGCAAGTGAATTTTTGTCATATTCACTGTGGGTTAACTATTGTTATTAGCTATTTGATGCATAAAAATTCTAATGTATTGCTAGAAAATGGTAAATTTAATTTAATTTGTTTTATGTTGCAATTTCTTGTTGCATAACCTGTTGAAGTGGAACTATTATATACTTCGCAAATATATAAATTTATTCATAAATAAATACTTCATTATGAACTAAAAACCTGTTTATACTTACCGACAATGGAATAATCCTGGAAGTGGAAGAGGAAAGAAGAAGTATCCTGCAAAATAGAAAGGCAGAGAAACATTAGAATACAATTCCAGTTTATTACAAGGAATTTTCGTGGCGTCACGAACAGGATACGGATAATTAATTGTTCGCAAGGGGAAAACTACAAAAAAAAAAAAATGTCTCAGGAACAAGCGTCAGCTTCTGGAGCCCAAGGGGAAGGCGTACCTAATGAAAATGTTGCTGGCCCAACGATGAAAACTTCACCCATCACAATGCCCTACTATTATGGAGCTCCGTGGATGCCCACATATTCAGGCAAAGTGCGACTATCTGGCACCACCACCTTTAAGGACTTCAAATCCCAGTTACAAGCCATGTTTACCATCCACCCATTGAAGGAGGAGCAGAAGGTCCAAATGCTTATTGGACAGTTAAGGGGTGCTGCCAAGAGGAAAGTCAAGTCATGGCCAGACCAACAAATCAAGACCGTCGATGGGATCTTCGAAAAATTAGTCGCCATGTTTGAATCTCGAACCGTGGCGGCATTGAAGAAACTGCTTTACGCAAGACAGCAATTACCCAATGAGGCACTAAGAGACTTTGCGTTGAGTCTCCAGGAGTCACTCAAGACATTACAGGCTTTGGACCCTCGTGAAAATCAACAAGAGAATGAGACATTGACAAATGTATTCGTAGAAGGGGCCAGGTGTAAAGATGTGAGAAAACAACTCCGGATGTATCGATCCCAGAATCCAGGTGCTTCGTTTTTAGACTTTAAGGAGGCGGTACTGAAAATTTTGGAGGACGAACAGCCGGATGAGGATGAGAGTTCCGAGTCAGACGATATGTATGAGTCAGATGTTCCACAAAAAAAACACACAGTGTATAAAACCGACTTGCCAAAGGCCAAAGAGTTTCCTGTCCTCCAACAAGTGCAAGCCCCTGTTCAACCCGACAGAGTAGGGGTCTTAGAGGGACAGATGACACAGCTTACCAGGAGCCTTGACCTGGTCTGTCAAGAATTGAGAGAACTTAAGCAACACCAGATGCCTAACAAACCGCAAGAGTGGCGTTCAGATCGAAGAATGCCGCCTCGAAGATGGGATGTTCCAAGATTTACAGGAAGGCTACCTATGGATCAGTTTGACTCTCAAGGTAGGCCCATTTGCAGGAAGTGCCAGAGGAGTGGACATATTGCTCGCAACTGTCAACAGGAAGCTTTAAACGCGGAGGTCCCGAGGCAGGGGACCCAGAGAGGACCCAGAGATATAGGCTCAAATACAGTAGTTCAGAACCAGATTAGCATATCTGGGGCAACATCTGTAAGCAATATTCAGCAATTCAGCCCAAGAAAGATTTCAGGTCATGTTGTGTGGTTTAGTATACCACGTGGGTTTGGATTTATAAAGCGAACTGACACCAAAAGAAGAGTCTATGTGCATTACACTGCCATTGAAAAGACCAACCCTGAAGAGTGCTTCAAGAGTCTGGTAACTGGAGAAATAGTTGAGTTTGATTTGGCAAATGGAAAGAAGGGCATCAAAGCGATTAATGTAACAGGTCCTAATGGTGTTCCGGTGCAAGGCAACAAATATGTCACAAATCGCAGCCAATACTGGCCCTGTCCACGCTGTAGAGATTCTCCTCGCATCTGTCAACAGGATATTCGACACAATGGAGGTGGAGAGGAACCAGGAGAAGGTCACAGTGCGGTTGAAAGTACTAATCGCCCATATTGCAACATGAGAACAGAAGAATCTGGACAGCAACAACATGATTTTCCTGAGCAAAGTGAATTGGTGGAACGAACGGACAAACAAACTGTGGAGAAACAGAATGAGACAGTGCAGCAAAGTCTGCAGAATGTGGTCAAACAGCAACCGCCTCCAGAGATGGTTTGTGACAGTAAATTAAAAGTTGAAGACATCGATTTCAGTATGGTCAACCCAAGTCGAGCAGATTCAAGCACATCTGATCAAGCAAAAGACACAGAAGTGATTTGTGTGGCTGAGGCTGGGGGATTGGGAACCCTTAGACCAAATTCCCCAGATTCTGTTGTGTCAAACTCTAAATCTAAGGTTCCTGAAGAATCCCTTGGCATAGCTAAAGATTCAGAGAAAAATTTTCTTCCAGACTTTTATCACTCAAACCTCGAGTTCACCACTATAACCTCTGAGGAGATAAAACTGATGTGCCAGCAGGCTTTGAAGAGGTCTAAGGTATATAACCAAAGTACCTCACGTAGGCAGCGTAGATATTAGCCATGATGTAGTATATCATTTGTTATCTGATATATTGTTGGTCCAGAATATTAGTTTAGCGGAAATTGTGAAGATGAAAATGTAAATATTGTAATGAAACAATTTTAATGTTGAGGGGTGATCCTCTTACTGACCCCATGGCAATGTTAATGCTTATGACTGGGCCCGTTATTACGGGGACTAGTTGCTCAAGCTCGCAAAGTTCATGTTATAGTCGTCATGAAATTGTAAGTGATGATATGAATAGCACTGCTTTGTCAAAGATAGACAAGTCTGTACCAGAGTTAAGAAGGTCAGAGAGAAGTAGTAAGGGTAATTTACCTTTACGATATAGAGAGTAACTTTGTATAAAATTGATATGTATCTGTTTGATAAGTTGTAATATTTTATGTAAGAGTGCGTGGGGACACGCAAATTTCTAGGGGGGTTGTATGTAATAAACCAGCACATGTGGTAATGTTATACATGTATATATAGTAAATACCGTAAGTTAATGAACTATGGTCCCTCATAGAGGGAATAAAATATTAGAAACCAGAGACCTTTTTACAGAAAAGTATGTGAGTGTCATCAGAGACTGTTAGGTGAACTGAAATGCCCCTCACTTTAGGCATCTTGGACTAGTCTGTTTGCTTAGTCCATGCGAAGGAATCACAGACCGAACTATTTCTCCTGCCACATAGGGGAGAAAATCTCTGAGAACAGCCACTGTAAAGTACTAATAAAGTTGGGGAGCTCATGCCACAAATCCGCATGCAGAGGCATAAAAAAAAGGCAGGGGGCCGTTTGGATTTGACAGTTGACCAGTTAGAGAGGAGAGAGACTGCAGAGCGGCACAATATAGCTGAAATGGAGAGCTGCTGTGTAAAGCAGAGCAACGCAGTATAGAGGAAGCAGAGAGCGGCTGCTGGGACAGGAACTTTGAGAGGTGATACTTATCTGCCCGAAATCCGGTGACCGGGTGCCGGAGCCTATCGCACTCTGGTCCGCCAGGAGGCGTGACACCGCTCGCTGAGCGGACCCGGAATCGCGGCCAGAATCATTAAAGTAAGGAGTGACACTGAGGGGCACAAGAGTAAACATTACAGCAGGAGGTGTGCTGACGAATAGCAGCATCAGTTAACCCAGCGGTGAGCAGTTGTACCCCTACCCCTGCCTCCATCCCCCTGGCTAGTGAGCTGTCTATAGAAGTTAGCAATTGCAATACAGTGAGGTGTTAGTGAGATTTGCCCAGCATAAGAAGAGCCGGAGTATAAGTACTATTCCAAATAAAGTAGCCAAAGATTTATAGTGCAAAACGTATAGTGTTGAGACCCTGCATAAGGAGATAGCAAAGTATAAATTGCCAGTCGCAGAACTACAAGTGTCACACTAAACAGTTGAGAGGCTGGAGTCCTAGAGAGGAGCACCTTTATACAGTTCACGGTTCCATAAATATTGCAAAGAGGCGAAATAGATAGAGATAAAGTGATGAAGCAGTGGAATAAAGAAAGAAGAACTTTGCTAAGGATGTTATACAGTTAGATATTTATTCTACCTATAAAGGAAAGCATTTAGTGATGATTGACAAAACACTTGCCTGCAAGGAAAAGGGTTTTATACTTCAGGGTCTTCTCAGCTTCTGCAAATAAAAGTCAGACAAAGTAAAGCAAAGTCTTGTACAAAGTGTGGGATTACAAGCTGGAAACAATGGGTTAATATTTCTTCTGTTGTAACCAACAAAGACTAGGAACTCGACATATTATAGGATAAGATAATCCATTGTTGCAAGAGTAGTTCTACCTTAAGGAGAGAATCGTTGTGAGGAGCAGTGCACAGTGTATACTCAGAACTTTGCGAGTTAATAGGATAGACTGTTACAAAATCTTTTGGGACTCAATTTATGCTGTTAGCAGAAGAGTGAAATATGCGTTTTAAAGTGGCAATGCCGACTACAGTATATTAGTTGTAAATGTGTATTGTAATTGAGACGTTAGATGTATGCAAGTGAATTTTTGTCATATTCACTGTGGGTTAACTATTGTTATTAGCTATTTGATCTATAAAAATTCTAATGTATTGCTAGAAAATGGTAAATTTAATTTAATTTGTTTTATGTTGCAATTTCTTGTTGCATAACCTGTTGAAGTGGAACTATTATATAGAAGTTTTGGATTGACAGTACAGTATATGGCGCTATGCAGCCCTGATGTTCCCAGTCTCTTTAAGTGTCACCCACACTTACAGAAACATGTGTACAAGAAAAAAGTAGAAACTGGTATACAATACGGCGCAACAGGAAAAGTGCTTGAATATATGATGGAGTATGGTCCTCCTTATCTTGACATATGATTCCACTTTAGTTCGGTGTCCACTTCAAGTTGATTGGTACTCGTGATGAAGAAATAAAGTGAAAAAAGTGAAAAAAGAAAAAAATTACTTCTTTGTGTCCTTGATATTGTAATTATTAATATGTTGGAAAGGTGATTTTTTATGGTAAGCGTACCAAACTCACGTTAAGGTAAGTTGGTGTGAAGCACATCAAGGTTTCTTTAGTGTTATATCTTGTATTTTCTTGAAGTGAATGTGACTCTTTCAATGGACTCCGAAGAGAAGAGAAAGAGAAAAAATGCGGTTTGTGTAGAGGTGACGTGGATAACGTGTGAAAAGTAATTTGTGAGGAGCTAACTTAGCGTACCTCACTCACCAAGAGTGAAGACAGTATACATATATAAAGGTTTCTTTTTAAATTTGAAATGTGGGCGTACCCCAACTCACAGGAATGTAGATGGCGTCAATCTCATAAAGGTATCTTTCCTTGTTCTTTTCCTTATATATGTTGTCGTGGTTTATTCCCAATTTGTCTCGGAGAAAAACCAGATGTACCATATATCAGAATATATACCAATGTTTTTGACACAGAAAAGTGGGGGTGATGAAGACAATATATAGAGAATATTGTTTCTCACCCTTTATCCAATTTTAAGCTCAAGCAAAATTAATAGGTCAAAATATATGTAAAAAAAGAGGAAGGTGGGCGTACCCCAACTCACACTTGTGTGTCGGGTAGTCCACTCATAAAGGTTTCTTTAATATTTTCAGAGATTTGGAACCTCACAGAATTTTCATCAAATTTCCTCCCAGATACATGCAAGACAAAGCGTATATCCTATATGTAGATATCTCCTTTACATATGGGTTCGATATAGGGTAAACCATATGCTCATGGCGTACCTTACTCACCACTTTAGGTGGCGGCACGAAGCCTATAACGGTTTCTTTCAAATGGTGGTGTACAGGAAGAAACGCCTTATTCTTATATACAGTATTTCTCCAAGATCAACCAGGTATTGAAAAAGTAAAAAAGACTTTTATTCCAAGATATCCATAAAACCAACTGAGACCCACCACGGGTGTCGAGCAGCAAAACAATGAGTCCAAAAAAATAATAAAAACCAAAAAACACCATCAGGTGTAAAAACAGTACAAGATTAAAAACAATACATACATCCAAGGTGTGATGGCTGTTCACTCCTCTCCAGTGGCATCAACGCGTTTCGGTCTGGGGACATTTTTTCTCTTTCTCTTCTCTTCGGAGTCCATTGAAAGAGTCACATTCACTTCAAGAAAATACAAGATATAACACTAAAGAAACCTTGATGTGCTTCACACCAACTTACCTTAACGTGAGTTTGGTACGCTTACCATAAAAAATCACCTTTCCAACATATTAATAATTACAATATCAAGGACACAAAGAAGTAATTTTTTTCTTTTTTCACTTTTTTCACTTTATTTCTTCATCACGAGTACCAATCAACTTGAAGTGGACACCGAACTAAAGTGGAATCATATGTCAAGATAAGGAGGACCATACTCCATCATATATTCAAGCACTTTTCCTGTTGCGCCGTATTGTATACCAGTTTCTACTTTTTTCTTGTACACATGTTTCTGTAAGTGTGGGTGACACTTAAAGAGACTGGGAACATCAGGGCTGCATAGCGCCATATACTGTACTGTCAATCCAAAACTTCTGTTGTACTGTTCCATTCACTTAGACAGGACTGTATTAGGCAGCACCCATCATCATGTTTTCTTTTAGAGAACATCGATCATCTCATTTAGAAAAAGTCTTCCTAGATAATTCAGAAGAAACAGAATTAATAGACGAAGACTTAGAGGGCATTATGGCCAAACTAGAAACTTTGCTACTGCGTGAAAGCAAAATTTGGTGGGAGATAGTTACTCTTGAAAAATATTTAACTAATAAAATTATCCCAAAAGGGCTCAAGATTAACAAAATCTCCACTTTTTCATCAGCGAGTGAGGAGTTCAAAGAACAGTGGGATTTAATTATTGAAAGTTGCTCAATAAAACTGATGGAGCTGATTATCAAAGAAAGGAAGCAGGAGCTTAATAAAATAGAGGGGGAAATAAAGTTGTATAAATCCTTGGCCCAACCATACTCCAAAAATGAAGGCTTTAAGGAGCTTGAAAATTCCATAGAATACAATGTAAAAAAGACAGAAAGAGTCCTCATTCAAAGAAAAGTAAAAAAATTCAAAAGAGATAAAGAGATAGCCTCCCTCCCTATCCCAGAAAGTAGCCATCAAGTGAGGAAAGAAAGAGCTCCTCAAAAATATGAAAAAAATGAAAAAAAGAAATATTCGGCCCCCATATATCAAGCTCCCATTAGGAATTACCGAAGGGAACCCAATAGGAACCAATACAATAACTACCGAACTCACAGGTCTCCTTCACCGAGAAATTATGAACGTAATAGGAGAAGGGAATATTCAGGAGAAAGAGACAGAAGATATCTCAGGGCAAACAAAACACCAGAATGGAGAATACCTCCCAAACCCTATAGAAGGAGAAATGAAAAACATCACAAAACCCCTGACAAATTCACTACAGAAAATCGATTTTCCCTATTAGAAGACTATAACTTTGACACACCTGAAAGGTATGAAAAATCCCAGTCACCTTTTTTAGAGAGGGACCATATGTACTCCACAAATCGGTAAATAGACCATACAGAGGCAAAAGAGGAGGCTTGAAAAAACCTCAAAAAAGAACTAAAAAAAGACCGAAAAATAGTAAAACCAGAATCCCTCTGTCTAATATAGACCAAACAACCAAAGAATTATCAACTACTAAGATATTCAATCTTAGTTCACATACGCTTTCTACAGAAGAAACGGGCTTATTACAGAAAGGCCTCAAGTATGCCCCCACCAATCATGTAGATCCCTTTAATCTATACATCGATGTTCAAAGGTTTGTTCGCAAACTTACCCTTAAGCGGTTCTTCTCTAAAGAGGAAGAAGCCCAAAAAACAGCGGACAATAGGACAAACTTTAAACCAAAATCAATCTTTTACCCTCAACATTGTAAAGGGCCGTTTTTGGAAACATTTGCAACCATGGTATTAGAAGAAGCTAAATTAATGGAGGTTAACAAAAAGTATTCCAATTTAACTAGGAAAGAAAAAGAAGCCATCAGTTCGCTTAAAAATAACCATGACATCATCATTAAGCCAGCGGACAAAGGGGGGGGGGTGGTCATTTTAGATACTATAAAATATGAAAAAGAAGTGATGCGCCAACTCACTGATACATCTACTTATAAAAAATTGAGGAATGACCCCACCCCCACCACCCTTCCGAAACTAAAAAGTTTAGTCCAAAAGGCCGTTGAAAAAGAAATTCTAACCAAGAACGAGGCACAATTCCTAATTAATGAAAAACCTCTAACTCCGGTTATATATATTCTACCCAAAGTGCATAAAGCCATAATAGATCCCCCTGGACGCCCCATAATTTCAGGGGTAGATTCACTGACAGCGAATCTATCTATGCTAATAGACCACCACTTACAACCACTGGTATTATGCAACAAGTCCCATTTAAAAGATACGGGTGATTTTTTGAATTTATTGTCCACTATTGTTTGGGATAATGACTACTTCTTGGTAACCGCCGATGTAAATTCTCTTTACACCATTATCGATCATAGCGATGGTATTGGGAGTGTAAAGAGATTTTTGGAAACCACAGATAAATCGAAAGAATTGCAAGATTTCATCCTTGAAGGGATCCTATTTATTTTACAGAATAATTATTTTATTTTTAATAATGAATTTTTTCTGCAGAAGACAGGCACTGCTATGGGCACCAGATTCGCTCCGAGTTATGCAAACATATTCATGGGCGCATGGGAACTTGATAACATCTGGACAAGTGATCCCCTCGGAGCGAATCTGGTGTCCTATGCACGTTATATAGATGACATTTTCTTTGTGTGGAGGGGAGACCAGGATACCCTTAATTCATTTTGTACCACATTGAATAACAATAATTTAAATATTAAATTGACATTTGACGTCCAGAAGACGCAAATCAATTTTCTGGACATTACTGTATATGTGGAGGACAGCTTCCTTAAATATAAAAATTATGTTAAGCCAACAGATTCAGGAACATATATTCCATATAACAGCTGTCACCATGACCATTGGCTGAATTCTGTCCCCACCGGCCAATTTAAGAGATTAAGGAGAAACTGTAAAGATGACCAAGTTTTCTCCGAACAAGCATGTCAAATGAAAAATAAATTCTTGGCATGTGGATATAAGGAAAATATAGTAGAAAAAGGAATGGAAATGGCCGTACATAACGAACAGACTCCCCAAAACCCAATACAACAACAAAACGATGATAAAAAAGATGACTTTGCTTACGCCTTTATCACTACGTATACTGCAGAACATAAAAAGATAGAACAAATTTTTAAAAAACATTGGGGAATTATTCTAAAAGACCCTATCTTGGGTAAAATAGTCCCAAAATGTCCGAAACACATATATCGTAGAGCACCCAACCTTCGTTCAAATTTGGTGGGTAGCAGTTTCAATACCAAAGCCGCACCAAAGGGCATTACATCTAAAGGGTTCTTTCGCTGTGGTAGCTGCCTGGCCTGTAAAAATACTAAAAGCCAGGGTAACAATAAAACACAGGAATACTCCATCAATGGATATAATATCAAAGTAAAAGAATTTATCACCTGTAATTCAAAAAATGTGATCTATATGGTCAAATGCAGCTGTAACAAATACTACATTGGTAGAACATCAAGACCCCTAAAAACTCGCTTAGGCGAACATCTAAGGAATGTGAGAAAGGGGTGTGAAACTCACGCCCTAGCACTCCATTTCAAGCAGGTCCATCAAAGTGCTACTAGTGAAATTATTGAATTTGGAGGTCTAAGATTAATTAAAGGCAATGCAAGACAACCAGATTGTTCTATTGCATTAGCCAAGGCAGAAATGAACCTTATATATAATTGTAACACCCTTTTACCGAATGGGCTCAACAGCGATTTTGAGCTGAAATGGTTCCTATAGCTTCCTTAAACCATCCACTAGAACCCCAAGTTCACACATTTCCTATATTCACTTTTGATGCACTATGAACCAGTGTCAAATGATATGCTATATGCAAATGTCGCTGCATTTCAATAAAAAAAAAAAAAAACACATTCCCATTACTTTAAGAAGGGAGCATAAAGCAAAACAAATTATATTCTACGTTCGAAATGTACTAATTATGCTTTTGTATACATCTACAGGTTTGGGCGTCCGGTGCCATGGCAACATGATCCGCAGGCTCAATACCATCTAATTACCGCCCCCAACACAGCCGCACGTCAGACCTAGTGCTGAACGTCTTCCGGGATGCGTTCCACCAACGTCCTATCACGGAACGTCACATCCGGCAGCGTGCGTTCCATTCACGGAGCCGACACTTCCGGGTTCATCCACACGCTGTAACATGCCGGATTTCATCCCGCCACCACCACCCTTGTGCGATCGGACATTATGTGTGTATAATACACTGCCCCAACTCTTCTAAATGGACTTAGAATCCTGTCCACTACCTTGCATATACGGAGGCAGGAAGTGTTTCCATGGCAACGGATCCCAACAGTAACTTAGCTGCTAAACTACGGTGCTTTTTATATGCCTTTGTAAACAGAAAATGTTTTTTATGTATGATTGTTTATATTACTGTGCTTTCATGTCAAAAATACTAATTTTTAAACACGTTATGTAACCAATCTGACCTCATTTCCTGTTAACTGTGATTGGCTGTTCATCAGTTAAATATCGGCTGCTCACTCCACTCCAGCACATCTTGAGAAAGGTCCCCAGACCGAAACGCGTTGATGCCACTGGAGAGGAGTGAACAGCCATCACACCTTGGATGTATGTATTGTTTTTAATCTTGTACTGTTTTTACACCTGATGGTGTTTTTTGGTTTTTATTATTTTTTTGGACTCATTGTTTTGCTGCTCGACACCCGTGGTGGGTCTCAGTTGGTTTTATGGATATCTTGGAATAAAAGTCTTTTTTACTTTTTCAATACCTGGTTGATCTTGGAGAAATACTGTATATAAGAATAAGGCGTTTCTTCCTGTACACCACCATTTGAAAGAAACCGTTATAGGCTTCGTGCCGCCACCTAAAGTGGTGAGTAAGGTACGCCATGAGCATATGGTTTACCCTATATCGAACCCATATGTAAAGGAGATATCTACATATAGGATATACGCTTTGTCTTGCATGTATCTGGGAGGAAATTTGATGAAAATTCTGTGAGGTTCCAAATCTCTGAAAATATTAAAGAAACCTTTATGAGTGGACTACCCGACACACAAGTGTGAGTTGGGGTACGCCCACCTTCCTCTTTTTTTACATATATTTTGACCTATTAATTTTGCTTGAGCTTAAAATTGGATAAAGGGTGAGAAACAATATTCTCTATATATTGTCTTCATCACCCCCACTTTTCTGTGTCAAAAACATTGGTATATATTCTGATATATGGTACATCTGGTTTTTCTCCGAGACAAATTGGGAATAAACCACGACAACATATATAAGGAAAAGAACAAGGAAAGATACCTTTATGAGATTGACGCCATCTACATTCCTGTGAGTTGGGGTACGCCCACATTTCAAATTTAAAAAGAAACCTTTATATATGTATACTGTCTTCACTCTTGGTGAGTGAGGTACGCTAAGTTAGCTCCTCACAAATTACTTTTTACACGGGAACTATTATATACTTCGCAAATATATAAATTTATTCATAAATAAATACTTCATTATGAACTAAAAACCTGTTTATAAACATCCTAGCAGCTGATGTGTGACCTTGTGCATGTATACATTTTCGTATTTCAAAACTTACTTATATAAACCTGAAATAACGACTCGGAGACTTGGGTTTGGCAGAAATTGTTAGCTGAATTTATTGAAAACACTTTAAGCTAATTGCTTGTATTAGAATTCCTTAATTAAATGGTGGCCCAGAAAGAACGGCTAGTGATCTAAGCTCCACCCCACGACTGACGTATGTAATGACGTATTCCCTACACAAGCGGTATGGCTCCACCTACTCCATTGACTGCCACCCGCCTGGGTGGTCTCGCTGCCCCCCGAGCGGGAGATCTAGCACAGGCCTATAGTCAATGGAGGTGAGCGCACCGAGAACAACCGATGTGATGTATAAACATCGCTTACTGAAGGCCTAAATCAATTAATCTGCCGTTCTTTCCCGCCTTTCAGCCAACGCGTTTACAGCCCCCCTTTATCCCCCCCTTACTAAATCGTAATAGGGCGGGTAGGGTGGGAAATTCCACAGGGAAAAGAGGAAGACTCCTCCTTCCCTGTTCCTATTATCCCAGCTAACTCTGCCCTCCCCTGTTTTCCTATTGGCTCCGAGTCACATGCTCCATAGTGTACACACAGCCTTGGATGTTTAATTCACTCCTTTCCTATGGCAGTCATTACGTTATTCTAAACATCCTAGCAGCTGATGTGTGACCTTGTGCATGTATACATTTTCGTATTTCAAAACTTACTTATATAAACCTGAAATAACGACTCGGAGACTTGGGTTTGGCAGAAATTGTTAGCTGAATTTATTGAAAACACTTTAAGCTAATTGCTTGTATTAGAATTCCTTAATTAAATGGTGGCCCAGAAAGAACGGCTAGTGATCTAAGCTCCACCCCACGACTGACGTATGTAATGACGTATTCCCTACACAAGCGGTATGGCTCCACCTACTCCATTGACTGCCACCCGCCTGGGTGGTCTCGCTGCCCCCCGAGCGGGAGATCTAGCACAGGCCTATAGTCAATGGAGGTGAGCGCACCGAGAACAACCGATGTGATGTATAAACATCGCTTACTGAAGGCCTAAATCAATTAATCTGCCGTTCTTTCCCGCCAAAGCGGGGGTCCTGGTCCCAGGACACCCCCGCCCCGCCACCAGACTAGAGCACCATAAGGACGCTCCTAGAAATAGATCCTCCTCAACTCTGAGCCTCCCTTTCCTTACGTAGGGGATTCTAACCGGGAAAGGCCACCGGACCGCTCCAGGTCAGGGCCTGCAGCTTCCCTGCTGTGCTAGTGTGGATCAGACCACTCGAGGTCAGGGCCCGCAGCTTCCATGCTGTGCCCTTGGCCAACTGACCCCTTCTAGGTCAGGGCCCGCAGCTTCCCTGCTGCGCTAACATGCATCAGACCACTCAAGGTCATGGGCCCACAGCTTCCATGCTGTGCCCAATGGGCAACTGACCACTTACAGGTCAGGGCCCGCAGCTTCCCTGCTGCGCTAATATGCATCAGACCACTCAGGGTCATGGGCCCACAGCTTCCATGCTGTGCCCAATGGCCAACTGACCACTTACAGGTCAGGGCCCGCAGCTTCCCTGCTGTGCTAATATGCATCAGACCACTCAAGGTCGTGGGCCCCCAGCTTCCATGCTGTGCCCATGGCCAACTGACCACTTACCGGTCAGGGCCCGCAGCGTCCCTGCTGCGCTAGGTACAAGAATTGTGCACTGGTTTGTAAGGCTATGATATGTTAGCGTATTTTAGGAGGATCTGCCAAAGAAAATAAAAATTTCTGATGCCCAATTTTGGTAGCATATAATTTGGTAAAGTACCAATAGAACGCCCATTTCTGACACAAAGGGGGAAGGGTTCTGGGGAATGGGGATTACTCGGCCGGAGGACAAAAACGTCTGGACCTGCTGAGGGACTATTGACTATAGAATTCAGTCTGTCAGTTCAGGTAAAAAAGCGTGAAAACTCCGGACGCTCTGCCCAACAACAGAGCGTAGTTAATCCCCGAGTAGGATGGGCACACTTGACATACAAACATCCACCCAAGTGCTAGCGCAATCAGGCTGGCGCACTGCCCTCATGGCAGTAGATGCGGGCAGATGTACTTATTGTAACAAGCGGAACGCCATCGGCCTAAAGCCTCAAACTCTTCCGCCGTGCGGCCTGCCCTTGCCGCGGTTGTAGCCGCCCCTACTCTGTGAGTGTGTGCAGAATTCCCTTAGGGAGAGGCCACCCTTCAAGGCATCAGCGCAACATCCAGCTGAATGGGTACCCCACTTCTAGGTCAGGGCCCGCAGCTTCCCTGCTGTGCCCAATGGCCATCTGACCACCTACAGGTCAGGGCCCGCAGCTTCCCTGCTGCGCTAATATGCATCGGACCAGTCAAGGTTGTGGGCCCCCAGCTTCCATGCTGTGCCCATGGCCAACTGACCACTTACCGGTCAGGGCCCGCAGCTTCCCTGCTGCGCTAATATGCATCAGACCCGTCAAGGTCGTGGGCCCCCAGCTTCCATGCTGTGCCCATGGCCAACTGACCACTTACAGGTCAGGGCCCGCAGCTTCCCTGCTGCGCTAGTATGCATTAGACCCCTTAAGGTCGGCATGTCCCTTTTTAGCCCCACTTACTCCCCTTACTGTAGTTAAGTAAGAGGGATTACAATACTGCGCCGCTGAAGGCTGCTGTAACCATTGTGAAGGTTGCCCTGTAGCGATGGCCGTGGGCCCCCTGATCTGTGAGCTTCCACATTAAGCCGTGTTTCCTTTAGAAAGAAAGGGCCATGACGTATAGCTGTAATTGGCTGTTGTGCCTGCGGCTCTCTTTCAAGCCTCGCGTATCTGCGGTGTAGCCGTATTGAACCACCCCTGGCCAAGCCGCCCTCCTGCTCTTATTGCTGTGTCCTTGCTTGCTCGCCCGCCTACTGGCATACCTGGCTGGCTGTGCCCTTGGGAGCCCTGGCCGTGCTACTTACTTCCGGCCCCTTTTCCTATCGAGAGTGGCTGGTGTGAGGCACAGCATGCGCAGAAAGGGAAGAACACTAAAAAACATTGTCTCACCACTGGAAGGACCGTCACCTGCTTGCTCTGACTCGGCTGTCCACACCTCATCAACCTCAGTGTTCGATTTGGATTCGATTTCCCATTCCTTCCACGTTTTCTCGAGCCATTTGTCATCTGTGGAGACATGTGACTGGTCCCTGTCCTACTGCCCTCACACTTCCCTGATGCTGGAGCTATGTTATATACTAATATATAGTGCGATCCGCAGAGGGTGAAGTAGGGCTTTGGGGGGTGGGTTCAAAATGTTAATATGGTATTGCGACATATGGCCATATACGCCAGCTCCTTACGCTATGGCTAGCGAATAATAGGTTAAAGGATGCCATCATCCCGATGTATGTATTCCTGCAATTGCTACTATCTATGTGTTAGCGGTGATTCATATTGTTCCCATATAACATGGTGCTTTCTAGGGAACCTTTTACCTATAGCGCACTGCCCTGGATTTTAAATTCTATATTTCCTTCCATATGGACGCATATGCCCATTAAAGCTCATTTTGCTGTAAGCACCCATGCATGTGTATGAGTGTGGAATATTATAATTGGGACCATTGGTTAATATTGTAATGCTGGAGGTGTAGGCTTTACCTATGGTGCTGCTTGATGCCAAGCCCTAGGGAATATCTGAGCGGGAACCTAGCTCTGTCCATGCACCTCACTTCTGTGTTCTGCGGCCGAGCACGGCATAATTTTTCCGTTGCTGTTATTTAATAGCAGATCTGAGTAGCAGATGGCGGCTCTTCTGTCCTAGAATGTAGCTAATCGACCCTAAAAGGCTAGTGCTCTTCAATACTCATTGTGCTGCGCCCCGTGCCTCTACTGTCATATTATGTCATCTATTTATTATGCCGTTATAAGGCCCCAATTTCTAGCCAATGCCTGGATAACAGTGATCCCTGAGACAACACACCTTTTACTAACCACTGTATACTTAGGGATTGCGGCTGATCTTGTTGAGACATAAAACACCAAGGGGCCAAGTGTTATTATAGCAAGAGATTGCGGTTAGTGGGCAATATGACAGAATATCTACAGATTGTAAGCTTGCAGCAGGGTCCTCCTACTTCCCAATCTGTCGTTACCCCGTTTGATTTCCCCTTGTCTCTGATTGTAGAGCGCAACAGAATTTGCTGCGATATATAGGAAACCGCAAATCAATAGATCAATGCGCAAATGTGACAATTGTAGAAGGAAGTTTGACTCCTGTCCTAGAATATAGCTGCTCTCACCGTTAAAGGCTATTGCTTTTAAATAACTCATTATGCGTTGCCCTGTACTTCCACCATCATATTATGTAGTCTATTTATTATGCCTTTATAAGGCTGCAACTTCCAGACAAATGCACTGGAGAACGGTGATACCTGAGCCAAACGCCTTTTACTGTATACCTAGGGATTGCGGCTGATCTTATTGAGACGTACAAAAACACAAAGGGCAAACGTGTTAATTATAGAAAGAGATTGCTGTTAGTGAACAATATGGCAGAATATGTATACCTTGTAAACTTGTACCCAGTTTGCTTTATCACTGTCTACAACTGTGAAGCGCAACAGAATCTGCTGCACTATATGGGAAACTCTAAATAATTAATTAAATCAATATTCAAACGTATCAATTATAGAAGGAAATTGCTGCCAGTGGGCAATATGGCAGCATCTGTGCAGTATGGCAGTACAGTGGTTAGTATCACTGCTACTAGCTGGGTTATTGCGTAATTGCAATACCTTGTCCCACCGTTTAAAAACCATACTGTACCAGCATGCTTTTTCATTTTTACAATTGTAGCAGTATATAAACCTAATGCCGCCCGTCCTGGTGGTGGGCCAATAACCTAGGAGGTCCCTGTCAGGGGAGCAATCAATTGCCATATGACATCTATGTGGCCTCCGTGTCCTGACCAGCAGTTAGGACATACGAGGCTACTTTGACTACTAGTTTCAGGGAGATGCTAGTTGGTCGAATAATTTTTGCACGGTGCCTTATGAGGCGGCGTGTCATGCCCCACCCCAAGGCGTGTCTAGTTCCCTATAAGGAGAGCTTGTGCACGTGGCCTAGAAGCCTGGGTGTGTACTGCTACATCTGAGGGGAATTATTATTATTTTTGTTTTTAAATTGCCTTATATCCCAATGTAGGTGAGGCCCGAAGCAGATATTTTGAGGCAAAATATAACAGTGTCATGTGTGCCTCCAGCAGTTACTCGGGGTTTCCTCACACACTCTAAAAACATGCTGTCAGGTTAATCGGGCAGACAGGATGGGCCAACGGATAACTGTAAAGCATGGCAGTCCGAGTTATCCCCTTTTCCCTGCCTGGGCTCTCTTGCGCTGCTTCTCCAATCTCTACCCTTGCTTTCCTATTCCTTCCTATTTTCCCCTGAAGATCCCTCCATCAGTAGTGTTAAAACCCCTGCCATGTAGGGCCCCTTTTAATGAAAACAGAGAGGAGTGAGGGGTCCAATGCGGGGGCTGGTGGGATTGATCTAGAGTCAATACCAGACCTTAGAAAAGACCTGGAGTGTTCCCCTGCCTCTGAGCCCCGCATTCCCACCTCAAATTCCTCTGCCTTACCCCTTCCCTGTGAGTCTGAGGTGAGTGCGTGCCGCCAGCGCCCTCTAGTGGCTGATCCGACTCCCCCTGTTACGTTAGTTGTTGTTGCTGGCATTACTTTCCCCCCCCCCCGCAGCTTCTCCCGTGCCAACCCCCCGCTGACCCTTGAACCGTGGCTTCCAGCTCCCTGCGAGGCCTTGCCGGTTGGAGCCGTGGTGCTTCTGCTGGCCTGGCTCCCTTAGGCGCCTAACCCGCCATTCCCCCCCCAGCGGCGTGATTGCCTGTGCTCTCCCCCTTCCTTCCGCCATCCCCGGGCGGGTGTGTACGGCAGCCCTGGATTCTCCCATAGAGGGACCCGGCAGGCGGACATAGGTATGAGGGGACAATGCGCGGTGCCGCGGCGACACAGCTGATGTGTCGGTCGCCGCAGCACTGTCCAGTGCCTTGCTAATGGACCGGCATTGCGTGGAGGCAGCGGGGCGCCGTGGGGGAACAGAGCGATGGCTCTGAGGCTTTGAAGCTCAGACCTGCCTAGATTTGCGCCGCTTCTCCCATGATCCGGCCAGGGAACGGAGGTAAGAGGGGACATGGAGCGGTGAGGCAGCGACACCGGTGATGTGTCCATTGCCGCAGTACCGCCCGATAAGGTGCGTGGAGGGGGACGCTGTCTGCCAGCAGCGGGACGATTGCGTAGGCTGCGAGGGTGAGCGGACAGGCCCGGCCTCCCCAGCAAATAATGCGGGTGGTTGGGACCTGCGCTGCGGGCGGATGCCATCGTTCAGGGGTGCAGGCGGGCACACAATTAAACAGTTGGGCTAATAATATGGACTGAACAATCTGGGCACGCAGACTAACAACCAAAATTCTCCCATATGTTTTGTAATCCTGAGTGTAAAGCTAGTGTACAATGCTAGTGTATAACCCCTTGTCCCTAAAGGTTAGCTAAAGTCTACCTAAATACCAATGTCTATAGATCAAAGGCTAGTTACCAAACCTAGGGCTATATTCTATAGCAGGGTCAGGGAGGGGAAAAACAAAAGCTTCCACTCACCAGAAATTCCACAGGGAAAAGAGGAAGACTCCTCCTTCCCTGTTCCTATTATCCCAGCTAACTCTGCCCTCCCCTGTTTTCCTATTGGCT
This sequence comes from Crinia signifera, assembly GCF_055691185.1. Lineage (NCBI taxonomy): Eukaryota > Metazoa > Chordata > Amphibia > Anura > Myobatrachidae > Crinia > Crinia signifera. The sequence continues at coordinate 13,372,640 of NC_139226.1, forward strand.
CCGAGTCACATGCTCCATAGTGTACACACAGCCTTGGATGTTTAATTCACTCCTTTCCTATGGCAGTCATTACGTTATTCTACTTACCGACAATGGAATAATCCTGGAAGTGGAAGAGGAAAGAAGAAGTATCCTGCAAAATAGAAAGGCAGAGAAACATTAGAATACAATTCCAGTTTATTACAGTACTACTACTGTGGGGATTACATGTGGCGCTACTACTGTGTAAATCACATGCGGCACTACTACTGTGGGCATTGTGTGTAATGCTACTGCTGTGGGTGTTAGTGTAAATGGTCATGCTATTGTGGGCATTAATGTAAGGGGTACAACTACTGTGGGTATTATGTGCATTACTACTACTGTGGGCATTACTTGTAGCACTTCTACTGTGGGCGTGTGGCACTTCTATTATAGGTGTTATTATAAAGAGCATTACTACTGTGGGCATTATGTGGCTGTACTATGGTGGGCATTACTACTGTGGGCGTGTGGCACTTCTATTATAGGTGTTATTATAAAGAGCATTACTACTGTGGGCATTATGTGACTGTACTATGGTGGGCATTACTACTGTGTCATACTACTACTGTGGGTGTTAGTGTAAGGGGCATTGCTTCTGTTAGTATTATTTGTGGCACTACTACTGTGGTTGTTATGTGCATGGGGCACTACTACTGTGATCATTATGTGTATAACAGGCACTACTGTAGGCATTGTATATAAGTAACGCTACTGTGATTTCATACCTCCCAACATGATCCTCTCCAGGAGGGACACAATGCTCTGTTTACTTTCTGGACTTCTCTCTTAATGTATGATTGCCATCATCTGTGGTGAAACACCTTTCTTATCAATCACCTAGCTCCCCACAGGTGATGGCAATCATACATTAAGAGAGAAGTCCAGAAACAGAGCATTGTGTCCCTCCTGGAGAGGGTCATGTTGGGAGGTATGTGATTTGTAACATAAGTAAAACACTACTATGTCATAATATGAATATGGGACACTACTATGTGGTGTCAAATTAATCAGGAGCACTATAGGCAGTGGCAAACGCAGGATTTTCAGAAGGGGGTTTCCAGAGGGGTGGAGCAAAGCACGGAGATGGACACTTAGGTGACCCAGTATATGCCGGGTCAGTTAAAGTATTATAGATAGACCAAATGTATATAAATAATAATAATAATAAAAATATATATATTTATACATACACACATACATACATACATACATACATACATACATACATACATATATATATATATATATATATATATACATACAGGGGCGTCAACAGCAGTGTAGACCCCAGGGCATAGCAATGTATTGGGGCCCCTACCGATCCTCCAGCGGTAGGGGTGGGGGAAGCTTTCATGTCCCGCGGGTGGTAGGGGGTATTATATCAACCGCTCAGCATGTAGGGCCTGGATTAGTAATTTCCACTAATTACCCCTTTACTGCACAGATGGTGGGAGATGGGGGCTTGGGCTGAATGAAGGGGCCCTGATACATAACTTCCAGGGTGGTAGAGGATGTTTAATATACAGAGAAGGGGTGTATAGTGGAGTGGGCTTATTATTCATAATTTTCTGGTGGGAGGACAGCTTGCTTGACTGCAGATATCTCCAGTTCCTGGAAATAGATTTCTTAGATTTTAATGGAATTATAAACTAGAGAATCCCACCTACCAAATGGTACTGGGGACTAGGGGATCAGAGTTCAGGAGGCAGAGCAATCTGCCAACGAGTATATAAAACTACATACCAGGTGTGTGGAGCTGGAGCAGTAACCAGCTGCTGGAAGGCTGATATCTCTAGTTCTGGTAACAGTAGAGACAAGCTACTAGGGCCCTTCAAAGGGGGAGAGTCCCAGCTTTTGGAATATACCCTCAGAAAAACTCTATGTCAGACAGAACCTGAAATATCTGACTGGAAATTAATTAAAAGGCTTGGATGGGGACCACTGCTTTGAAGTCAGATATCTCCGGTTCCCAAGGGCGGATTTTTACAATTCTTATACCCATGGACAGAGGGGACCCTCAGCTTTCAGCTGAGGGCCCTTAGACTCCTGGGGGGTTTCTGGGTACTCAGAAACCCCCTCTGCGTGCGCTACTGATAGGCCTTATTCTAGTTCAATCTTTCTGACAAAATCCTTCTTAGATGGACAAAACCATGGCCCTTATTCTGGTCGCGTGCGTTCGGGCCGCCAATGTTTTGTGTCTGCGCATGTGCAGAGGCGTCTCTGCGCATGTGCGAGCGGGGCGTACGGCCAAATCCCGCATGATATGTGAACACTCCGAACAGGGGGTGGAGAGGGGCGTGAAGGGCTATTTGGGCTCATTACCATATGCATACGCCCCGCGTTTCATGGGCGTTCCCATGCAAACGCTGGGCGTACGTATGGTAATGCGGCCGTGACGCACGTGTAGGGGGCGGACATATGACATCGCCGGATGTCAGCTGCCCGCCCAGATCCCTGCTTTTGCACGGAAAAATGTCCGTGTGGTCTGAGGTTGCGGGAGCTGGTGGAGCACTCGGTCAAGCATTCGATGGTCTGCGACCATCGAATGATGGGGGAGGTTCCCTTAGATGGAGGAGGCGTATTCCGTGAAAAATACACGTGCGGTCCATTCGGTCAGCTTCTTACCGCGTACGGACGGAGTTGGCGATCCGTATGGAAGGCGGGGTTTCGCACGCACGGTCCTGGCCGCATAATCGGATCCGGCCGCACCGATCAGAATAAGGGCCCATGTGCACTGCAGGGGGGCAGATGTAACATGTGCAGATATATTTAGATTTAGGTGAGTTATTTTGTTTCTTTGCAGGGTAAATACTGACTGCTTTATTTTTCCACTGCAATATAGATCTCACTTTGAAGTAAAACCCAGCCCAAATGTAATTCTCTCTGCACAACTAACATCTACCCCACCTGCAGTGCACATGGTTTTTCCATCTAAGAAGGAATTAGTCAGAAAGAGTGAACTAGAATAAGGAAACAACCAAGGTCATTTGTGAATAGATTGCTGCTAAAATTCATCTACTAAGTGATTGGTGTCAAGTTAAACAGCAGAGTATTGTAGTCTAAGAATGGCTAATTGTACAATTTATTTGAGTGTTTTTATATGTAATTTTGGTACTCTTTACCTAGGACGGCGCCCATCGTATGCACTAAAGTAACGGGTGCGACGCAACCGACGCGATGCCCGCGATTTCCCATAGGGATCAATGTTAAATTTTTCAATGGACCCGATTTTTCAGTTCAATGCCTCAATGCCCGCGATTTAGCCATAGGAAACAATGTTAAATGGGCCACAGAGCCCAAAAAGGCACCCTTAGCAGTGAAATGTCCCCCACAATTGTTAACGACACCCCACGATCCACGCGAACCCGAAGCGTGGCGAGCGCAGCGAGCCCGCGAGGGGCGGCGGTACGCGTCCTCCGACCTTTTCATACCCCCACTATCCACGTCGGCGTGGAGTTGAGAATAGAATAGTGTGGCGAGCGGACGCGGATACCTGTGAAGCCCGCGTAGGGCCGCGTTTACATGTGAAGGTATTTTGTTTTATTTTTGGTCTCACCGGCCAGTGCTATTTCTTAAAAATGTATAAATTGTTATAATAAATACACATTTATTTTTAACTAAATTCATTATCTAGTGTGTCCATCTGCGCCGTCTACTTTGTGTGCAACTAGAATAAGGCCCAATGTGTGGTGTAATATGAATAAGAGTGTGCTACAGTGTGGTGTAATTTGATTTGGGGATACAGTACTATTGTGTGGCCATGGCCCATCTTGTAAAACCACACCCATTCTTTGGGTCACACACTGCACCTTAATTATGTACTAGCTGACGTACCCGGCGTTTGGTTGTGCAATAAGCATTACTTGAGCTTTATCCTTATTATTTTAAGCTTGACAGCTCAGACCATGGATGTGGCTGCCTATTGTCATTTTTGTTGATGGGGATTCACGTGTTGGTATAATCCCAAGACTTTCTCTGAGCAGCAATCTTTTTTCAATATTTATTTATTTTATTTGGGGGAGGGGGGAGGGGGGAGGGGGGGGGGTGGTGCAATGCTTTTGCCTTTTTTCTGTATCTGTAGCATTTTGTAAAACAAAGTTGTGGTATTTTTGAAAGTTTGTAATTTTTTTAATTATTTTTGAAAGTTTGTATTTTTTTGTATTTTTTTGCACTTTGTGATTTTGTTTGTTTTGTTATTTTATTGTCAATTTTTTTTTTTTAGCATTCTTATTTTTTATTTTTGACATTTTGTATCCTTGCTTGTCAAATTTTCTTTTTATTTTCAGCATATACAATTTTTGAACTATACATTCTGACAGGAAATCATCCTTCTTGATCACTTTTACATCACAAGATTGATTCCCAGTTTTCCTTCTCTTCGGCCATAGGTATTTATTGTGAAGCCTTGTGGTACCCGACATTGACGTTTTTCCCCTGGTGCATTTATGTGAAGAGAAACATGGGCTATCAAGATTGATGCCTGCCACCTGTAGTGATTCTACCTGGGCCTTGTTGATCATAATAGCAAAGGCCAGGCGGACAGGAAATTGTAAGCACTGGAATTCAGATGGTAGGTCAGTTGGAATTAGTGGTATCAGGGCCAGATTAAAGCAGAGACAAAATGGGTCAGTACCCCTGGGCCCCCTCTAGCTAGGGGTACCCTGTGGTTGGCACGTTTTTTTTTTGTTATTATTATTTTTTTAGCTAAAGGTTGTGTGCATGGCAGTGGGGTAGTGCTGCAGCTTCACCTATCTGCCAATGTGACAATGATTAATGGTGCTGAGCATTAAGTGCCAAGCCACACTGACTGCACACTTGTGCAGTGTATTACTGGAAGTTGACTAAGTCCCATGCACAAGAGGGCAGAGGCTGAGAGGTTTGTGCTGAGCTCTAATTGGTGGAGCTCATTACAAGCTTCTCAGGCCCATGGAGGACAGCAGCAGCCTAGTCATGGGAGGGTTTTTAATCAGAGGCAGCACTGGGATTGTGAGGTCTCCTACAGTCCTACAGAATAAGGAAAAACAGGCTTTTCATGTGATAGATATATAGATATAGATATATATATACCCCCCCCCCCTGCAGTTACCTATTGGCCGTGTATATTGCCTTTACTCTGTGTTTTGACAGTGTAATATTCTCCCATGCCGTTTGCGGCCAGTAATGACAAGTGCAAGGGGGCCCCATTGTCTAAAGTGCCCCGGGCCCCCTGAAGGCTTAACCTTGGACCAGCGTACATACCGCTGAGGAGGCCACCAACTGCACAGGACTGTGCCCCAAGAGTGGATGGTAAAACAAACATCCCCCTATTCTATTTTTTGGGAGCACTCCAAAGGGCTCAATAGGAACGGACAGACCCCACAAATATATTATATTATTCCATTACACCAGGAATCATGGGACTCAAAGTCTAGTGCACTAGCCCCTATCAGTGTTTTATGAACATTACTTTTCAGCACACATAGCAATATAAGAATACGGCTTATTTTTTACATTTTTTTTATTTTATAATTTGATGTGATCACTGTATGTGTAATAAATTGTGTTTTATATTGTGAAACCAGTCCAATTGGTTTTAGTAACATAACATTAGCGCTGCTATTCGTTTTTCTTCTTGTTTCCACGTAAACATACATTTATTAACCCCTTCCTGACAGAGCTAGTTTTTGCGTTCCTGACAGAGCCATTTTTTTCAAATCTGACATGTCTCACTTAAGTGGGGATAACTTTTTTTTGCTTTTACTTATCCCAGTGATTTTGAGATTGTTTTTTCGTGACACATTGTACTTCAAATTAGTGGTAAATTTGGGTCGATACAGTCTGTGTTTTTTTGTGAAAAATACCAAAATGTCGTGAAAAAATGGAAAATTTAGCGATTTGCAAAATGTTAAATTTTCTGCTTGTGAGACAAATAATCATGCCACTCAAAATAGTTAATAACTAACATAGACCATATGTCTACTTTATGTTTCCATCATTATTTCAACTTCCTTTTAATTTTTTTGGACACTAGGAGGCTTACAATATGAATAGCAAATTCTCAAATTTTCAAGAAAATTTCAAACACTGATTTTTTTAGGGACCAGTTCAGTTCTGATATGACTTTGAGGGACTTGTATGTGAGACACCCCCATAAATGATGCCATTTCAAAAACTGCACCCCTCACAGTATTCAAAACAGCATTTTGGAAGTTTGTTAACCCTTTAGGTGTTTCACAGGAATTAAAACAAAGTGTAGGTGAAATTTCAAAATTTCATTTTTTTTGCAGATTTGCAATTTTAATAAATTTTTCTAAGGAACACAGTACATTTTACTAGAGAAATGTGACTAAAAATTGATTCCCCCAATTCTTTTGTTTTCAAAAATATCCTATATGTGGCCCTAGTGTGCACGTTGACCAAACCACAGGCTTCATAATAGAAGGAGCACCTACTTGATTTTGGAGCCTCCTTTTTATGAGATTATTTTTTAGGCACCATGTAGGTTTCTAGGCACCATAAGATGCTAAAATTTAGGAACCCCCCCACAAGTTACCCCATTTTGCAAACTACACCCCTCAGGGAATTCATCTAGGGGTATAGTGTACATTTCAAACCCCCAGGGGTTTCACCAATTTTGATACAACTGGGCAGTGAAAATGAAAAATTACATTTTTTACACAAAAATGCAGTTCTGGCTCAAAATTTTTCATTTTCACAAGGAATGAAGGAGACAAAGCACCCCAAAATCTGTGCCCCAATTTCTCCCGAGTACCGCAATGCCTCACATGTGACCAAAAAATACCAGTTGGGTGCATGGCAAGACTCAGAAGGGAAGGAGTGATTTTTGGATTTTGCAGCTCAGATTCTGGTGGAATTTTGGTGGGTGCTATGTCGCATTAGCAAGACCCCCCAAGCACCAATACAGTGGAACCCCCCCAAAAGTGACCCCATTTTGCAAACTACACCCCTCAGGGAATTCATCTAGGGGTATAGTGTACATTTCAAACCCCCAGGGGTTTCACCAATTTTGATACAAGTGGGCAGTGAAAATGAAAAATTACATTTTTTTACACAAAAATGCAGTTCTGGCTCAAAATTTTTCATTTTCAGAAGGTATGAAGGAGAAAAAGCACCCCAAAATCTGTGCCCCAATTTCTCCCGAGTACGGCAATGCCTCACATGTGACCAAAAAATACCAGTTGGGTGCATGGCAGGACTCAGAAGGGAAGGAGTGATTTTTGGATTTTGCAGCACAGATTTTGGTGGAATGAATGGTGGGTGCTATGTTGCACCAATACAGTGGAACCCCCCCACAAGTCACCCCATTTTGCAAAGTACACCCCTCAGGGAATTCATCTAGGGGTATAGTGTACATTTCAAACCCCCAGGGGTTTCACCAATTTTGATACAAGTGGGCAGTGAAAATGAAAAATTACATTTTTTTACACAAAAATGCAGTTCTGGCTCAAAATTTTTCATTTTCAGAAGGTATGAAGGAGAAAACGCACCCCAAAATCTGTGCCCCAATTTCTCCCGAGTACGGCAATGCCTCACATGTGACCAAAAAATACCAGTTGGGTGCATGGCAGGACTCAGAAGGGAAGGAGTGATTTTTGGATTTTGCAGCTCAGATTCTGGTGGAATTTTGGTGGGTGCTATGTCGCATTAGCAAGACCCCCAAAGCACCAATACAGTGGAACCCCCCCACAAGTGACCCCATTTTGCAAACTACACCCCTCAGGGAATTCATCTAGGGGTATAGTGTACATTTCAAACCCCCAGGGGTTTCACCAATTTTGATACAAGTGGGCAGTGAACATGAAAAATTACATTTTTTTACACAAAAATGCAGTTCTGGCTCAAAATTTTTCATTTTCAGAAGGTATGAAGGAGAAAAAGCACCCCAAAATCTGTGCCCCAATTTCTCCCGAGTACGGCAATGCCTCACATGTGAACAAAAAATACCAGTTGGGTGCATGGCAGGACTCAGAAGGGAAGGAGTGATTTTTGGATTTTGCAGCTCAGATTCTGGTGGAATTTTGGTGGGTGCTATGTCGCATTAGCAAGACCCCCCAAGCACCAAGACAGTGGAACCCCCCCACAAGTGACCCCATTTTGCAAACTACACCCCTCAGGGAATTCATCTAGGGGTATAGTGTACATTTCAAACCCCCAGGGGTTTCACCAATTTTGATACAAGTGGGCAGTGAACATGAAAAATTACATTTTTTTACACAAAAATGCAGTTCTGGCTCAAAATTTTTCATTTTCAGAAGGTATGAAGGAGAAAAAGCACCCCAAAATCTGTGCCCCAATTTCTCCCGAGTACGGCAATGCCTCACATGTGACCAAAAAATACCAGTTGGGTGCATGGCAGGACTCAGAAGGGAAGGAGTGATTTTTGGATTTTGCAGCTCAGATTCTGGTGGAATTTTGGTGGGTGCTATGTCGCATTAGCAAGACCCCCCAAGCACCAAGACAGTGGAACCCCCCCACAAGTGACCCCATTTTGCAAACTACACCCCTCAGGGAATTCATCTAGGGGTATAGTGTACATTTCAAACCCCCAGGGGTTTCACCAATTTTGATACAAGTGGGCAGTGAACATGAAAAATTACATTTTTTTACACAAAAATGCAGTTCTGGCTCAAAATTTTTCATTTTCAGAAGGTATGAAGGAGAAAAAGCACCCCAAAATCTGTGCCCCAATTTCTCCCGAGTACGGCAATGCCTCACATGTGAACAAAAAATACCAGTTGGGTGCATGGCAGGACTCAGAAGGGAAGGAGTGATTTTTGGATTTTGCAGCTCAGATTCTGGTGGAATTTTGGTGGGTGCTATGTCGCATTAGCAAGACCCCCCAAGCACCAAGACAGTGGAACCCCCCCACAAGTGACCCCATTTTGCAAACTACACCCCTCAGGGAATTCATCTAGGGGTATAGTGTACATTTCAAACCCCCAGGGGTTTCACCAATTTTGATACAAGTGGGCAGTGAACATGAAAAATTACATTTTTTTACACAAAAATGCAGTTCTGGCTCAAAATTTTTCATTTTCAGAAGGTATGAAGGAGAAAAAGCACCCCAAAATCTGTGCCCCAATTTCTCCCGAGTACGGCAATGCCTCACATGTGACCAAAAAATACCAGTTGGGTGCATGGCAGGACTCAGAAGGGAAGGAGTGATTTTTGGATTTTGCAGCTCAGATTCTGGTGGAATTTTGGTGGGTGCTATGTCGCATTAGCAAGACCCCCCAAGCACCAAGACAGTGGAACCCCCCCACAAGTGACCCCATTTTGCAAACTACACCCCTCAGGGAATTCATCTAGGGGTATAGTGTACATTTCAAACCCCCAGGGGTTTCACCAATTTTGATACAAGTGGGCAGTGAACATGAAAAATTACATTTTTTTACACAAAAATGCAGTTCTGGCTCAAAATTTTTCATTTTCAGAAGGTATGAAGGAGAAAAAGCACCCCAAAATCTGTGCCCCAATTTCTCCCGAGTACGGCAATGCCTCACATGTGACCAAAAAATACCAGTTGGGTGCATGGCAGGACTCAGAAGGGAAGGAGTGATTTTTGGATTTTGCAGCTCAGATTCTGGTGGAATTTTGGTGGGTGCTATGTCGCATTAGCAAGACCCCCAAAGCACCAATACAGTGGAACCCCCCCACAAGTGACCCCATTTTGCAAACTACACCCCTCAGGGAATTCATCTAGGGGTATAGTGTACATTTCAAACCCCCAGGGGTTTCACCAATTTTGATACAAGTGGGCAGTGAACATGAAAAATTACATTTTTTTACACAAAAATGCAGTTCTGGCTCAAAATTTTTCATTTTCAGAAGGTATGAAGGAGAAAAAGCACCCCAAAATCTGTGCCCCAATTTCTCCAGAGTACGGCAATGCCTCACATGTGAACAAAAAATACCAGTTGGGTGCATGGCAGGACTCAGAAGGGAAGGAGTGATTTTTGGATTTTGCAGCACAGATTTTGGTGGAATGAATGGTGGGTGCTATGTTGCACCAATACAGTGGAACCCCCCCACAAGTCACCCCATTTTGCGAAGTACACCCCTCAGGGAATTCATCTAGGGGTATAGTGTACATTTCAAACCCCCAGGGGTTTCACCAATTTTGATACAAGTGGGCAGTGAAAATGAAAAATTACATTTTTTTACACAAAAATGCAGTTCTGGCTCAAAATTTTTCATTTTCAGAAGGAATGAAGGAGACAAAGCACCCCAAAATCTGTGCCCCAATTTCTCCCGAGTACGGCAATGCCTCATGTGTGACCAAAAAGTGGCAGGACTCAGAAGGGAAGGAGTGATATTTGGAGTTTGCAGCACAAATTCTGGTGGAATGATGGTGGGTGCTATGTCGCATTAGCAAGACCCCCAAAGCACCAATACAGTGGAACCCCCCCACAAGTGACCCCATTTTGCAAACTACACCCCTCAGGGAATTCATCTAGGGGTATAGTGTACATTTCAAACCCCCAGGGGTTTCACCAATTTTGATAAAACTGGGCAGTGAACATGAAAAATTACATTTTTTTACACAAAAATGCAGTTCTGGCTCAAAATTTTTCATTTTCACAAGGAATGAAGGAGAAAAAGCACCCCAAAATCTGTGCCCCAATATCTCCCAAGTACGGCAATGCCTCAAATGTGACCAAAAAATACCAGTTGGGTGCATGGCAGGACTCAGAAGGGAAGGAGTGATTTTTGGATTTTGCGGCTCAGATTCTGGTGGAATGAATGGTGGGTGCTATGTGGCATTAGCAAGACCCCCGAAGCACGGTGAAATTATGAACCTAATATTCCATAGATGTGTGGTATATTTTAAAACACTCCTTTATACATAGGCCGGGTTTGTCGGGGCAAGTGTCACACTGGAAAATAGTTTGCTTTCTTATTCCCTTTTTATAGCAAACTTTGCACCTTTTTTGTGTCCTGCCCTTTTTTTCCAGTGGAGGGGATTTCATCAGGAAAATGCTGCCCTGGTACAATACGGGGGCCAGTACTAGAAGTACTGGGGCCCTCTGCCTGCTGGTTCCCAAATATTAGGCCCTTTATGACTTCCTCTTGAAAGTGCATAAATGTCCCCCTCTGGCCGGTAGAACGGAATAGCACGTAAGCGTTATACAGTGCCATCTGGATGATATACACGGCCACCTTCTTGTACCAGATTTTTGTTTTCCGCAGGGCACTGTATGGCTTCAGTACCTGATCTGAAAGATCCACTCCGCCCATGTACCTATTGTAATCCAGGATACAATTAGGTTTTGAGGTGTGGGTACTGGTACCTCGTACAGGGACGGAGGTGGTACTGTCTCCGTGAATTGTTGTCAGTATAAGGACATCCCTCTTGTCCTTATATTTGACCAACAACATATTTTCGTTGCATATTCCCCTGCTTTCACCCCTTCTCATTACTTGGGCAATGTGCGTTTTTGGGAGGCCTCTTTGGTTCTTGCGCACAGTACCGCAAGCTGCTGTACCTCTTGAACCAAGGGCCTTAAACAGGGGGATGCTAGTGTAAAAGTTATCCACATAGAGGTGATAACCTTTATCCAGGAAGGGGTGCACTAAATCCCAGACAATTTTCCCACTAACACCTACGAGGGAGGGGGGGCATTCTGGCGGTTCAATTCTTGAATCCTTCCCTTCATAAACCCTAAACCTGTGGGTGTACCCTGAGGTGCTTTCACACAGTTTATACATTTTTATGCCATACCTTGCCCTCTTACTGGGAAGGTACTGGCGGAATTTAACCCTTCCTTTAAAATGTATAAGGGACTCGTCGATACAAATAAATTTTTCAGGGATGTACACCTCTTCAAATTTGGCACTGAAATGATCAATGACCGGCCTGACTTTGAATAGCCGGTCAAAGGTGGGATCATCTCTGGGTGGGCACTGTGCATTATCGGTGTAATGTATAAATTTAAGAATTGTCTCAAATCGAGTCCGGGTCATGGCCATACGGTAAAATGGAGTACTGTACAGAACATCTGTACTCCAATATTGCCTAATTTCTGGCTTTTTTACTATGCCCATATGAAACACCAGACCCCAAAACGTCATCATCTCTACTGCATCTACAGGGGTCCACCTAGCAAATGATGACGTGGGGTTTTGAGCAATAAACTGCTGGGCATATAAATTAGTTTGGTCCACCATTAAATTTATAAAATCATCAGAGAAAAATAATTTGAAAAAGTCAATTTCTCTGAGACCTGTGGAATCAAATTGGATTCCTGGCATGGCCAAAAACTCAGGAACCTGGGGCTCAAAATTGTCTGGTGGTGGGGTCCATACGAGATCAATTGTTGGGGGGGGGGTCTCAGCTGCTCTACGGGGGCGTCTTTGAGGGGGTCCCTCATCACCAGAGGAGGAAGAGGAGCTTAAGACGAATCCTTCAAATTCCCCGCTTGCATCACTGGCTGTGTCAGAGTCAGAGGCAAGCATGGCATATGCCTCCTCCACTGAATACATTCTCCTGGATGACTGGGAGGACATTTGGGAGGACATTTGGGAGGACATTTGGGATGCCATTTTTATTTTTGTGTTACTGGTAGTGAAATGTTTCAACACGTGTATAGTGTAGGGGGGGGTACAAACTTTATTTCAACCCGGGGGGTATGTAGTGTGTAGTGTGTATGTAGTGCAGAAAAAAAAAAATACTTTATACCAATAAAAAAAAAAAAAAATGAAGGGGTTAAAAATAAAAAATTGAAGGGGTTAAAAAAAAAAAAAAAAAAAGGTCCTGCGCCAAAAATTGAGCACAGATGTTGGTCAGTAACGTCTGTCACTGAACAGCGCTCAAAGGCAACAGGAATTTGATCAAAAAAAAAAAAAAATAGATCAACCCTGTGCCGAAAAAGCTGATCAGTGATGTACGTCACTGATCAGCGCACAGTGGCCACAGGACACCCACAAAATCACAGTGTGTGTAAAAAAAAATTAAAAAAAGACCCCACAGCACTCACAAAAAAAAAAAAGGTGATCAGTGATGCGACACTGATTACCAGTGAGGTGCAGCAGGTGCACAACCTTTGGTGCAACTGACAGTGCAACTGACAGGTATATATAAAAAAAAAAAAACCTCTGTACCCCCAAAAAAGTTGCTGATCACCTCAGATATAGTGATCAGCACAAAAGGCGGGGGCAGCAGACACAAAATTTAGCACTCTCTATCACTCTCTGTCACTATCTCTCTCTATCTCTCTATCTCTCACTATCTATCACTCTATGACACTGCAGCAGCAGCACTGACAGGTATAGCTATATATAAAAAAAAACCTGCGCCCCCAAAAAGTTGCTGATCAGTTAATTTATACTGATCAGCACAAAAGGAGGGGGCAGCAGTCAGTTATATAAAAAATATATAGCACAATCTGTCACTATCTCTCTCTATCTCTCTCTCTCTATCTCTCTCTATCTCTCTATAACTATCACACTGCAGCAGCACAAAATATAGCACTCTGTCACTAGGCCTCTCTATCTATCTCTCTCTCTCTATCTCTCTCTATCTCTCTATCTCTCTCTCTATCTATAACTATATCACACTGCAGCAGCACAAAATATAGCACTCTCTGACACTGTCTCTCTCTATCTCTCTCTATCTCTCTCTATCTCTCTATCTCTCTCTATCTATCTCTCTATCTAGCTATTACACTGCAGCAGCACAATTTCACAGCACAGGAAGGCACAAGTAGCAACAGGATCCAGGAAGCATCCAGCACACTACAAGCACAGATCAAGCAGTGATCAAGCAGTGATGAAGCAGTGATCAGGTAAGTATGGAGCAAGGTTCTGGTCAGTATATGGCGGCAGGTGGGCACGGTGACCGCACTGCACGCTATTCCAGACCGGAATGGCGTCTGCAGTGCAGTCACCGTTAGTTTAAACCCCCCTCCATGGCTGTGATTGGTCCGTCGGTCCGACGGACCAATCACGGCCTTTGGGGGAGGGCGGGGTGAGGTGGGGTGACACCAGTGTCACCCTTACACCCCGCGGTGATTGGTGCTGTACTTTACAGCACCAATCACCTCCGATCCCGTGTCACCGGCGAACGTTATTCGCCGGTGACACAGGAAAACGCTGTGAATGGCTGTTCACACTGAACAGCCAATCACAGCGATCGCCGACGGGGGGGCGGCATCGCAGCCCCCCCCTGGGCATGCACGGACATGTCTGCTGTCAGGGACAGCAGACATGTTGAAACTGTCACCGCGTCTATAGACGCGGTGACAGTTTAAATCCATGACGTACATTTACGCCATGTGTCGGGAAGTGCTTCCCGACCATGACGTAAATGTACGTCAAATGTCGGGAAGGGGTTAAACAGATCCTGGTCCACAAAAGTGCAGATGGCCAGGACCTGCCAAGCCTAGGGGGCCCATTTTATTATCACCTAGGATCGCATTGTAAAGTGTGATACTAATGGTGGTATTTATCATCCCCCACTTACAGGGACATGGCTCAGAAAGGAGCCCGTCACTGCGATGCGCTCAGCCAGAAGCTGGGGGGGGTGCGTATACGTGGTTAGTGCTGACCCCCCGTCAACCCCGCTGACAGCACTGCCCCAGAATGGTGATAGCCCAGGGATGCAGAGCTGGACTGGCCATTGATACACCGGGCAGCATCGTATCCCCTTAGAAACCTATGGGGGATGCAGCCGGCTGCGGGGCAGGGAGAATCGCAACAGGGATCGGAGATTCTTACTGCTACGGTCCCCCTTTGGTACATTGGGGTGATACTTAATATTTGCGGCTAACCTCTGAAAATGGGTGTTTTCGGGGATTTAGAAGAAAATATCGTTTGATAAATTGGTCTTTTGGAGCCGGCAGGGTGCATATTACTCTGCAACTTTCTACCCATGGCTCCAATACCTTGTCTGCGTAAGGTAACCTCTTCCAGCTCCTCACACCTACATGGACTTTTTATGTGATTATTGAAAAAATTTTGGGTCCATTTTGAACCTTATTATGATGTTGTGTCTGATTTTGTGGTACTTATGTAGTATCTGGGCTGCCGATTTTGTGATTGTATGCCTTACCTTAAGGCATACAATCAGATGCGATGCGATGCGATTCGATACGATTTTGCATAGGATTCAATGTTAAGAAGGTCCTGTTCATTTCCCCACTATCCAAGTGGGCATAGAGTTGATTTTATATAGCGTGGCGAGCGCAGCGAGCCACCGAGCCCGAAGCGTGGCGAGCGAAGCGAGCCCCGCAAGGGGACGCATATTTCTTAAAAAGTATTCCTTGTACCCTTGCGGGGCTCGCTACGCTCGCCACGCTTCGGGCTCGGTGGCTCGCTACGCTCGCCACAGGTTTATATCCAACTCCATGCCCACTTGGATAGTGGGGAAAGGAAAAGGACCCCTTTTTCCCATTGAATTCTATGTTAAAATGGACTCAGACCATTTTAACATTGAATCCTATGGAAAAATCTTGACCATCGCATCGCATACGATTTGGTCGCATGCGATGCGATACGATGCGATGCGATCCGATCCGATTTCTAAATCGGCAGCCCAGATACTACATAAGTACCGATTTTGTTTAATAAATTATTTTTTAGGTGGAAACTCTGTGCACCTGTGGTCCTTATACCACCATCCATAATACCACTTTCTCCCTATTGGTGCTGGGAACACCAAATTAAGGTAACTAGGCGGCACAGACTAAGGAGCCCAGGAAGACCATGAGAAACATTAACTATAAATAATATTACCTGCATGCTCGTTACCAGGGGTTTCTTTCTCATTGCCATGGGTTTGTTGCTCATTGCCAAGGGTTACATGTGGTTACATGCTCGTTGCCAGCGTCTACATGTTAGTTGAAAGGGGTTACAAATCTGTCATTTGGAACCAAACACTCAGGGTTCAGTCACTGCTGCTTCCCGCTGTGCCCCCCAAATCCCGTCTGAAGACTCCAGACAGTGGGGGTTATTCTGGTTGATTAGCAAGGCTGCAAATTCGAATGCCGAGCCACCCACCCCCCTCACAGCGTGTGTTCCCAAGCACAATGGATGTTTAACGTAAACGCTGTGTGGAACACACACATCTTTCGATGGTCACTGACCATCGAAAGATGTGGAAGATGCACGTATATAAAATAGATTTTCAAGTCACTTACATATGCGTGCACGCTGGGAAGGAAATGGCCGGTGATGTCAGCTGCCTGCCCCCACACCCACGTCACCGCCTCATCACCATGGGAACGCCCGGCGCCTCACACCTCTCTCTGCTCCCTCTCCGCTATGTTGGGTGCATGCACCCGGCTCTGTTCGCTGTGGGTGCACGCACTCTGCATATGCACATACGCAGAAATATACATGTGCACTAAGAAAACATTGGTCCCCGTGCGAACACAGACTAGCTGCGAATGGACCTCAATAAGGTCCAGTGTGCCGCCCTCCTCCATTACTCCGCTCCTCAGTCAGATTCGAGGATATACTCTATGTAACACATCACATCCACGACCAGAGCAGGCCACCTAGCAGAGCACCGAAAAGGAGTGCCGCTGATGTTGGCATTCCACTCTGCACCTCCAATTAGTTACCTTGGGGTAGTAGTTAGATCCCCTTTGCCGGGAGGACCGTTACATCAGCAGTGCAGCACAGAACTTGATGGACTCTTGGCTCTCAGGGTGCAGAGCTCTGCCTCACCCTGCCGTCAGACTCCTCTGCCAATCACTTAACGGCAGCCCATTTTAGTAAGCGTGCCCAGCAAACCCCCACCGGCGCTGGTTCCCCCAAGCCATGGCGGGGTCTGCGGTGGGATTTTTGCGCTACTGCACATTAGATTTATCACATAAATATTTTATACTAGCTGACCCGCCCGGTATTGCCCGGTAAAACCTTGGGGTTTTTTATTTAAAAAATTGCTGAACAATGTCCTCTTACAGTATGCTGTGTCAAAGACCTAATGGAGGCCACACACGCACCGATGCGGGCGGTGCGATGCTGTACGATGGGGTGCGGGCTCCGCGGCACCTCATCGTACAGTACAAAAATTATGTGCTGCACATACTTTTTGTACTAGCCTTTTCTAGCATCGCATCGCATCGCATGCACATCGTATGCACAAGGCATACTATGCGATGCTATGTGTGCTAGTTAAGCCCACAACGCACGCCGGGATCGGTGCGTGTGTGGGCTCCATAAGATTGTAATTTGGTAAAGATTCCACCATAATGTTAGAATGTGTTTGCATTGATACTCAATGACGGCAATGAAATCAGGTGTGGTGTTGTTGTTTGTAACACAACGCTCCTGAGTTGATAACTTGTATGTGTTGATGAATTCTACATCCACTCCTGA
Organism: Crinia signifera; assembly: GCF_055691185.1. NCBI lineage: Eukaryota > Metazoa > Chordata > Amphibia > Anura > Myobatrachidae > Crinia > Crinia signifera. The sequence goes on from NC_139226.1 coordinate 13,389,986, forward strand.
GATTTAGCACCTACTGTATGACATACCCTCCAACATCTGAGGGTCAGAAATCGGTACAAAATCAGAAAGGGACGTGGCCATGGGAAAGGGGGCATGACCACACCTCCATTTCTATACTTTCAATGCTATAGTTTCTAGGGTGTGAGTGGAGACCGGGGTCGGCGTTACTTACCGTGCCATAATTAATTAAAAATTCAACGCTCCCTGCCACTGCCGCTCCCCTCACCGATCCTGTCTGCAGCAGTCTCTGAGGTCTGGAGATCTGTAAAGCACATGCACTAGGCTCTACCAAACAGTGGGGCAGCCCCTTAGTGTGTTCCACTGGCCTGGCCACATGACGTCATGATGCGATGCAATCTACCTGCACCACTGCAATTCACCACTGGGAACGGGTGCAATGGGCCAAATCCACCGATCCAGCCATCGCAATCATAAATGGGTGCATTCATAAGGTTTGGAGTGTAAGAAGTTGAAGAATAAGATTGCGATAAAGATTTGCCATGTTAAAGTGTACAATTTACCCATTAAATTGTGAAAAAAATATAAGTGTACATAGAAGTACAATCAAGAAATGAAAGTAGGATTAAAAAATAAGTTCTGATTCAAACTGATAATTGTTTGGATGGGGGTGGGTTGCAAAACAAATCTATAGGTGGGGGGTATGTGGGTGTTTGGTACACCTACAGGGGGTCCTCAATTGATGAGATTTTCACTACAGTGTCACGGTCACAGTGTCACCATAGCAGTCTACCTTAATGAGAGTCAATCACTGAGGGAGACTATAGGCTCCAGGAGAAGAGACCAACGGGATTGTAAAGGGGTCCCTAAAAGACCACATGAACCCCAATTGGAAATCCCCCTATGGTGACACTGTAGTGAATATTTCTCATCGACTGGGGACCCCCTGTAGGTGTACCAAACACCAATTATGCCCACAATATCCATACCCACCCCCTTCAAACAATTATCAGTTTGAATTTAGAATTTATTTTTTAATCCTACTTTCATTTCTTGATTGTACTTCTATGTACACATATTTATTTCACAATTTATTGAGTAAATTGTTCACTATAACGTGGCAACTCTTCATTTCAGTCTTATTCTTCAACTTCTTACACTCATAACATTCAAACAAATACATGCAGCGCTCATGCCCATCGACCAAACATTATCTATGAACCAAAAGAGTCTGGGAAACCCTTAAAAGGCAGAGCAGTGCCTGATATCCAACTGACTAACAGGGTGAGTGCAGTGTACCCACTTTGTATTGATCAACGGGTGCATTGGCCAGGACAAAGATTTCTCATTGCAACTGGCCGGGTGTCACGTTTCGTGAAGCACCAGCTGGAGTGTAACGGAGGCAGGGTGCTTTGATATAAGGTTGTTGCATCAACGACAGAATGGAGTGAAGCAATGAGATAAAATAAATGTTATTTAATAAAGATACTGCGGTACAAGTTGTAAATGATGGCACAAATAATATACTGTAGATTATGCAATGATAAAAGTCAATAATACAATACTTTATTGAAGAATAGGAAGATGCTTGGTATTTGGAAGAAGTATTGGAGGATTGATTGAAGAATTGGGGAATTGGCTGAAGAATTGGATGATTGGTTGAAGAATTGGATGATTGATTAAAGTGCAGAGATAATTGAATGAAGATTAGATGGTTGGTTGAAGGATTTGGATGATTGGATGAAGATTGGTTGGTTGAAAGGATAATTGGATGATTGAATAAAGATTAAATGATGAAGTCCTATAGTCCTTGCTGGATTAGATTGTGGCTGCAAACCAGGAGTGACCATGGAGAATAACCATCGGGAATGAGGATACAGATATTACCCCTTTGGGGGGGGCTAACCTTGTCCAGTCCGTATTGGCGGCAGCAGGTTCCGTGGTGCACAGGGAGAGCAGTGAGACGATCAGCAGGAATAGAAGGGAAATTCACCGGAGTCGCAGGAACTGTAGCGAGTACTACAGAGCCAGGAGTGAGCAATGATGCTTAGGCATGGACATCATTGTACTTGCCCGTCTTGCCCGGCCAGTCAGTACTTAAGGAGTGAGCTGTGCTGCGATTGGACAGCCGTTTGACAGGGGAAGGAGGAGCCGCACAGTACAGGTTGTAGAATCCGAAAAGATGGCAGCCGCCAGCAGAGGCAACAGAATTCAGCCGGCAGTGAGCGTGCGCAGCTGCGCAGTTGCCGGTGTTTCCAGTCAGAGGCCTAACCAGGCACAGACACACATGGCGGTTCACGTCTAACGCCACCTATGCCCTGCATGGTACCAGAGCACACAGCACCACTGTCACCACGCAGTGACAATGCGAGAACATGTACCCCACCAACACAAGGAACAAGAGCGGAGGTGAGCCCCAGGGTGGGAGACACGCTGATGCAGGACCTAGGACTGGGTACAGCACAGGGGAATTGGGTAACAGCCATGGTGGTCATGACACCGGGGAGCGCAGAGACGGATATGGGAAAAAAAAGAAAAAAACGGTACATTAGGTACAGTTTTTATTGTTTGCAAATTCTTTTTTTTATGTGTTTGTGTGTGTGTTGTACTTTTTTTGTGTGTCTGTTGTAGTGTATGTGGTTGTGTGTGTTGTGTTGTATGTATCTGTCCAATGCGTAAGTGTGTGAGATGTGCTATGTATATACAGTATGTGTATTTGTGTGTTGTGCCTTTGTGTATCTGTGCAGTATTTAAGTGTGTGTTTTGTGTGTTGTACTGTTTTTTGGGTGTGTGTGGTGAATGTGGGTGTGTGTTGTGCTGTTGGAGGTATGTTATGTGTGTGTTGTGTGTATCTTCCCAATGTGTAAGTGCGTAAGGTGATCTACGTATAATGTGTGTGTGTAGTGTGCTTTGTGTATCTGTGCAATGTTTGTGTGTGTGTTCTGTGTATTGTACTGTTTTTGGGTGCTTGTTGTTGTGAATGTGGGTGTGTGTTGTACTGTGAGTGGTGTGTTATGTGTGTGTGTTGTGTTATGTGTATCTGCCGAATGTGAGGTGCGCTACATATATATGTGTGTGTGTAGTGTGCTGTGCGTATCCTGGCAATGCTTAATGCTGTGTACACACGGAGGCGATAGGGGCTATAATCGCTGGGAATATGGTCGCAGGCAACCATATTGCCAGTGATTGGGAGTGTGCCCCGGCGATAAATCGCCGGGTGCGCACTCCAGTTTTCTGCCCCATTGTAATCGCTGGTTGCAGGAGCTTGCTCCTGCGACCAGCTAATTACCTCTGCGGCTCCCCCAGCAGAGGTTCCCTTTCATCAGCAACCATCTCTGGTCGCTGATGAAAAGGAGACACTGAGCAATATATCTCCCCCCGTGTGTACGCACCTTAAGTGTTTGTGTTCTGTGTGTTTCTGTATCTGCACAATGTTTAAGTGTGTGTGTGTTCTGTGTGTCTGTTGTACTTTTTTTGGGTGGTGTTGTAGTGTATATATGTTTGTGTAGTAATGCATGTGGTGTGTTATGTGTGTGTTTTGTTGTGTGTATCTGTCCAATGTGTAAGTGTGTGATGTGCACTACGTATATATGTGTGTGTTGTGTGCATATGTGGTGTACTGTGTGTGTGCGTGTACAATGTGTACGTGTGTGTGTGATGTGTGGTCTAAGTCAGTGGTAGCCAACCCTAGCCCTCGAGAGCTACCAACAGTTCACATTTTCCAGACAACCTAGCTGCTGCACTCATTAATCACTGACACATTTTAAAAGATACACAGATGGAGCTAATTAGCTCACTTGTGATTCTGTGAGGAGTCCTGCAAAACATGCACTGTTGGTAGCTCTCGAGGACTAGGGTTGGCTACCCCTGGTCTAAGTATATCCTCAGTTATTCCTAATTGTTTAAAGCCTTCACCATAATGTTAGAATGTGTCATTCATACTCACTGACAGCAATGAAATCAGGTGTGGAGTTGTTTTTTCGTCAACAGCTTCCCAGATCGTCAATCTTTTTCCCAGATCATCAATGAAGGCAAATTAAAACTTGGTGTTTTTTAAATTTCTAAGTGGAATTTCCCAAAAACGGCTTTGAGGTGCACACCTCCGGGTATAGAGGTATCTTGATGCTGAATTTGGTGGCTCTGAGAGCCACAGTGTGTTTGCAATGCGACAGACACGCACACACCCACGCACGCACACACACTCTTCAACTTATTATATAGCTGTGTCTGGACCAGACCTGAAACATGTCTGCCTCAGTGACTTTGTAGCTAGTTTGCACAGTGAGGGGGCTACTGTTAATGTGCGAGTGCTTGTACAATAGTGATGTGATTTCATGTATTTGCAATGACATTGCCGGTAGGGTCCCGCCGTGCAACTGAGTAATCGCAAAACTACAACCAATGATCCGATGCAGACATAGGCGAATCTAGGGGGTGGTCCGGGGGTGCACAGGACCACCAATTAGCCCATTTTGTAGCTGAGGGATGGGGCTTTCCAACGAGCCCAGCCCCGTCTCTATAGCTCCCTGGGAACCGGAGATACTGCCAGGCAAAGCTGGAACATTTTCCCTATAGGATAACATGGGACCCGCTAATTCCGACCCCCACCCAGTTCAACGGCTGCCAGTTCCCCCTTCGGCATCACTGAAGCTCGAGGTTGATCTCAGTCAAACCCAAACCGCTGGGCCTTCAATCTGATACCAGGCTGGATCCATATGGGTTAATTGGTTCCAGGGATATTGAGGTTAAACTGTTTTTTTTTTTTTTTATTTCTTAAATGTAATTTCATGACTGTTTATGTTCTTTGAGGGCAGATTTCTCTGGAACCGAACAGCCCAGTTTCATCATTCAAAGCCAATTTAAAAGTTCTTCAATATGATACTGCTCCAAAGATATAGCTGGTTGGTTAAAGGGGGGTAGGGAGAGGGGAGTGGTTGTCTCTCCCCCTCACACCAGAAAATGCAGGGACTAGGCTGGTGTATAAGGGGTCAGCCTGGGAATGTCCCTGCATGATCCTGGGACCATATTCCGGGGTAAATCCCTGCAAGGGGTGTTATTTCAAACAGCCGTTACCTGCAGTGCTCTGAATACAGCCGGGCAGCCCCCTGCTCTCTGCCCAGCTGTCAATGACTGTCACCCGTGCAGCTTCCGCTCCAATTCTTCTCCCCGCTTTCACCTCAGCCCGTCCCACCTTTAATCATGTGGTGCCGGCGCCCGGCGGTCTCCACCGATGTCACACACAACAACAGCGCGCACAATATTTCAAATGTCCACTCGGCAGGAGGGGAGTGGGAGCGTGCTCTGCGCTGCGCTCTGCTCCTCTCCCCATAGAAGTAGCTGCACCGCTCTCCATCTCTCCCTGCAGCAGCAGCGAAGGCTCATATAAAAATTTACTGTAAGTGGCACTTTTGGGGGCATTGCTTAAGCAGGGCCGGCGCCATGACTAGGCAAATCTAGGCATTTGCCTAGGGCGCCGGCCACTGGAGGGCGGCATTTTGCCCCCCCCGTGCCGCCCGGGTACCTGTCCTGCGGTGCTGTGTATTTAAAGCTGGTGGCGGAGGCAGCGGGGGTCCCTGCAGTCCATTATAAATAACGAGCGCTATCCTCCGGGAGCGCTTCTGTTGTGAAAACACTGGCAGCACGGCGCACGCTGATCTCAGCCAATCAGCGTGCTGCCAGTGTTTTCACAACAGAAGCGCTTCCGCATAGCCCGGCGGATAGCGCTTGTTATTTCTAATGGACTGCAGGGACCCCCGCTGCCTCCGCCGCCAGCTTTAAATACACAGCGCCGCAGGACAGGTACCCCCTCCCCCGGCACCGGACAGCACCGCAGGACAGGTACCCCACTCCCCCGGCACCGGACAGCACCACAGGACAGGTACCCCCCTCCCCCGGCACCGGACAGCGCCGCAGGACAGGTACCCCTCCCCCGGCACCGGGGCGCCCCGCCCCAACTCGCCTGGGGCGCTCCGGTGCCTTGCACCGGCCCTGTGCTTAAGGGACGCTACAAGTGGCGGTATGTGGGGGCATTACGCATAATGTGTGGCTTAATGTGTAAGGGGCATTAAGGTGTGCAGCATCATGTGTAAGGGGCATTATGTGTGCAGCATCATGTGTAAGGGGCATTATGTGTGCAGCATCATGTGTAATGGGTACTATGGTGCGCGGCATCATGTGTAATGGGTACTATGGTGTGCGGCATCATGTGTAATGGGTACTGTGGTGTCCGGCATCATGTGTTATGGGTACTATGGTGTGCGGCATCATGTGTAATGGGTACTATGGTACCATTAAGCAAGAACCCCCTAGCAATGATCATGTAGGTAAGCAGCACTTATGTGGCAAATATGTAATGGCCATTATGGTTTGTTATATAGTATGTAATGGGCATCATGATGTGTGGCACAATGTTTAATGGGCATTATGGTGTGTGGCCTTATGTGTAATTGGCATTACGGCATGTGGCTTTATGTGTAATGGGTATTATGGAGTTTGCTAAAATGTGTAATGGGCATTACTGTGTATGGTCTAAAATGTAATACCACACCCTTTTTGTGATGCCACCTTTTTGCCCCCTTTTTGCTGCGCGGCTACGCCGCACAAAGATCCCCCTGCTATTATGACTACATCTGGGACCACCCATTACCATAATTTCTAGATTCGCCTATGATGGCCCCCGAAGGATTTTTTCCCCAAACAAACGTCCCTTTGCACAAAAAAGGTTCCCCACCCCTGCTCTAAACCCTCACTAGTAGTGTCACACATCATGCCAAAAGTAGTAGTGCCGCATGTGATGCCCACAGTAGTAGTTCCACATGTACTTCCCACAGTAGTAGTACCGCTTACTCTAAAGCCGCAGTAGTAGTGCCACACATAATGCCAGCAGTAGTAGTGCCACACATAATGCCAGCAGTAGTAGTGCCACATGTAATGCCCACAGTAGTAGTGCCACATGTAATGCCCACAGTAGTAGTGCCACATGTACTTCCCACAGTACACCTGGAGACAAATTAATCATAAAACGTCACTTTTATTTCATTAATTAAAATAGTTGCGAAATATAAAAGAATATTGACAAGACATAAAACAACATTTAGTGAAAATAAAAAAGGATAAAAAATCCTTCACCTAGTGGAAAAACCCCACTGACTGATCTCCCAATGATAGCTTTAATTATATCGCTGCTGAGCTGCGTTGTACAGTAATCATTTATTAATGATTCTAATTAACTTTAATAGTCTGCAGAGTTGCAAAGGTGCTCTGGGCTCTCAAGGGTAACTGCTGGCAAGCGCCTGAGCACGGATACAATTCCGTCTCAGCGCTGCTGCTAGCTTACTGGAGCCAGTGAATTCACGTCCTGTGTTCTTCCACAGAGCTACTGTACATCAAAGGAGTGCCTGCCTGCACTTCCTTGCTCTCGTGGGTTTTAAAACAGACAGGGACACTACCGGTTCTGGCGCCAGATACCGTGTCAGTGTCTAGGGTAGGGGACCGTGTCCAACGGTAACCCCTCACGCAGCCAACAGTTCAAAATATACAATTAGTAAGTGGGGAGGGGAGAGTGGGGTATTAAACACACTAGGTGTGTAGTGTCGAGCGTACGCTTTCGCAAAAAAGCTTCCTCAGGACCACCGGGCAGGTCACCGGAAGCTCCTTAAATACCAGTTCCTCCCTGCATATTCATGGTATGCAAATTATGGTGGGAGTGTACATGTGGATCCCCTTTGTTTCATTGGTCACGGGGGTTGGGTGTCACGCATAATGCGTGAGTGTACACCCCTTGTCAATAATTTTCCGAACACTCGTTCTAAGTGCTGTATTAAAATTAGTTTTTGCTCTGTTAATATTTTTGAAAGAACTCTGGACATTCAGCCGTGTGATTATGTGTCCCATACGTTGTAGATGTCATTGTCTTAATTTGTTTGTAATTAACAAGTTATCACTTGGGAACAGCGGAAAAATTAGGAGAGAAGAATCAATGTGTATATCCTCCTGTGCATCGCATGGGGTGTAGCGTTATCATAGATACCCCCATGCATCTGCATCTTTAACACGGATGTCTCCGTGTATGTTCTGCTTAGCGCTGTGTTCTTGTAGTTTACCAGGGTTGCCTAGGCAACCTATATCGCTACATTTGTCGTTCCACAAGATGACAGTCAGCTATCAGTGGTGTATCTCACCGTCTGTGATAGTGATATGCCCGCAGGGGGAAGGTGAATTGTCTCCTGTGTACGTTATTCTGTAAGTCGCATCCAATGTGTCTGTTGCAGAAATCTCCCCGTTTGTGTGCTGTTTTTGCACATCATTGAAGTTTTATCCGAGCAGTTTAATTTCCGTGTTGCTAATGATAGTTTAGGCAATCCTGGTATACCGTCAAGTCAAGTAAATTTATTTATGGGACGCTTGTCTTCTCTGCCCTAATTTGTATTATTGTTACGACCTGAAGGATCGCAGAGCAAGGGAATGAGAACAGAGCGAAAAGGCAGGGGAAGAGTAGGATTCCGTGATTATGCACTGATGTGTAGATAGATCGCCTCATGTGTAAGCTCTCCGGCACCCATAATTAAATGTGGTGGAGATCCTGTACGTAGTCTGGGGATTTGATCTCGAAGGTAAGTATATCAGCGGTAATAGACGCATAGAGTTTAAGCAGAGACATTCCATTCACATGATAGTCACATTCCTGCGTGTCGTCAGGAATGTTTATTATGAGGGGCGCTGTAGTATGATGATGACAAGCTAGTACCATGAATATTAATACTTTTTACGTTATTCTGTATGTCACATCCAATAAGTCTGTTGCAGAAATCTCCCCGTTTGTGTGCTGTTTTTGCACATCACTAAAGTTTTACCCGGGCAGTTTAATTGTGTAGATAAATCGCCTCATGTGTAAGCTCTCCGGCACCCGTAATTAAATGTGGTGGAGGTCCTGGACGCAGTCTAGGGATTTTGTCTCGAAGATAAGTATATCAGCAGTAGTAAATGCATACGGTTTAGGCAGAGACATTCCATTCACATGATAATCACATTCCGGCGTGTCGTCAGGAATGTTTATTGGGAAGGGCGCTGTGGTATGATGATGACAAACTTGTACCATGAATATTTATAATTTTTAATAGTATAGGTGAAAAAAGGCGAAATGGTAGAATGCATATGTATGCCAATGATAGCCATGCACTCACAATGTATGGTTTTGTCGGTTCTTATTGAGACGTCTGTCATCTCGATTAGTGGCATATCAAATAGCAGGGCGTCGGAGGAGCGACATAGGAAGAAGTATGTTTTTAAGAGATGATCCGCTAATATGCAGATGGATAGCCTTGTGTGTGTGCTATCCTGCGCCTGGCATGGAATTTGATATTGACCCTGAGCGTGGTCTATGTGATTCATCCCTAAGGTAAATATGTCATCAGTCATCAGCGCGCCTGTTACATTATGTTGAAGAGGCGTTTTTATTGATGTAGTGGTCAAATCCAGGCGTTTCACAAAGAATGTTAACAGGGGAGCGCTGTGGCTTATGTTGGGATTGTACCAGGATTGGTGTCGTGATAATTAAAGGAACGGGATAGTGGGGTTCATATATATGCGTTCTAAACGTGTTGCGTTCTTATATTTGTAGCATGCATGAACGGCGTGGGATACAGCGCACAGACCAGCCTGCCTGGTAAGTATGGTCATCTTAGAGTAATGTTGATATGCAGATATAATGTTATCATGCATATATCATAAAAGCCGACCCATTGCAGCAGGGATGTGTATTCCTGAACGTGTGGCGCGACCCAGTCTCCTTTGTGAGGGACCTCAGTGATATCGGGCATGAAGTAAATGTATGTGATTGAGTATTATACATTGTTGCATTTTCATGGGTTAAGCAAATGGTTTACAGGACTTATGTTGGGTCCTGATACTAAGTAGCAGAGTTAATTCAAAACAGTATATAGGTGGACATGAGATACTGAGAAAGAATGGTAATATAAAATTGTGAGTGGTCTATCTACCTGGCATCAAATATTGGCAGAATGTAGTATCATTTGCCTAGTAACCCAGAAATAAATAATGACAAAGTCGTGTACTTAGTGTATTGTAAGGTTTTGGAAAAAATGTGAAAAAACAGTGAAAAAAAGTTATTGAAGAGGTGAACCAAATTGAAAAATAGTGACACACGTGATGTGAATGGGTATAACGGGTGTGTATCGGTATAGGTATCAGTGAGTTGAGGGGTAGGTGTATAAACAATCCATGGATTGAAATGACAAAAAAATGTGATATTCTAGTTGTGTTTCTATTAAGTGTACTCCTCTTTTACAACGGGGTTCCGTCATGATACGAGTGAGGTTTCCCAGAATAGGAAGTAGTGACAAAGAGTGGGGACCCGTGAGGGTTGCGTGATTGGACTGGGTGGTGAGTCTGTTCACAGTTGAGCGGTGGGATGAGTACCGTACTAGGTGACTCATTCAATTGACCATAGGTTTGTATTTAAAAAGGTGTTCAAGGTGTGTCAGTGACACATCGTGAGGGAAAAGTGTTTAGAGAAAAACCATGTAGTTGTTCTCTTCGTTGAGACCTCTAGGGGACATGCTCCCCATCAAAAAGATGAGTCTGGTCTCCTGCTTAAGGAGCTCCCTGTCCCAGTCTCCCCTTCGTATGCCCAGGGATACCTGGATCATGCCATATGCTTTGAGGCCACTGGCACTTCCATGATGGTATCTTAGAAAGTGTTTGGCCACTGGTGTAAGGGTTTTTCCTTGTTGTCGATCCCTCTCTGCATTCCTGATGCTTGTTAAGTGTTCTGATAGGCGTTTTTTTAGGGGTCTTTTGGTTTTCCCAATATAATTCTTCCCACAGGGGCATTGAAGATTATATATGACCCCTGCGGTATCGCATGTGATGTATTGTTTGATTTTCCAGTTCTTGCCAAACTTATCAGTGTACCCATTTTGTTGTATCATGTATGGGCAGATCTTACACGTACCACACTTGAAAGACCCTTTCTTCATGATTTTGGGCTTAGTTTTTTTGCTCTCAAAATGGCTGTGGACCAATTGGTCTCTGAGGTTACTGCACCTTCTCCAACTTATATCAACTTTGTTGCCCAGAATTTCGTCCAGGTCCTTATCAGTCTTGAGGATATTCAGGTGTCTATCAAGTGCGTTTTGAATTTCACGCCATTCCTGACAGAAAGTTCCGATAAATCTATTTTTATCATGTGACTCTGTTTTTTTGTGCTTGTTGGGGACAAGTAAGCTTTCACGGTTGTACTCGCTGGTGTCTCTTCTTGCTTTGCGTACGCATCTCTTACTGTAACCCCTGTTCAGAAGTCTAATGTCCAGTTCATTGGCCCTCTTATTGTAAGTTTCTTCCTTTGAACAATTACGCTTCGTCCTCAGATATTCCCCTTTGGGGAGTCCTTTGAGGACCGGAGGGAAGTGGGCACTACTGTTATGTAGTAGAGAATTTGTCGCCGTTGTTTTGCGAAATAAATCGGTGGTAATAGACCCATTTGTCTCAACGCAAATGCGGAGATCCAGGTATTCCACTTTCTTTCTGGCTGATGTGATACGTCAGTTTCAAATTCAAATCATTGTTGTTCAGTTTACCAATGAAGTCCATAAACATTTTGATTTCGCCTTGCCAAATGATGAACAAGTCATCTATGTATCGTAGCCAGATTAGAACATGTTCAGTGTATTGTTCATTAATCTCTGTGAACACATGTTCCCGCTCCCACCACCCCAGGTACAGGTTTGCATACGTGGGGGCACATGTGCTCCCCATCGCAGTCCCCTGTACCTGGAGGTAGAAGCGGTCCTCACATACAAAGTAGTTTCGGTATAGGACAAAGCGTAGTAATCTGATAATGAATGCATTAAGAGGGGTGTCACGTTCCATACTGAGGAAGTATTCTGCAGCCTGTATACCATTTTGATGTTTAATGCTGGTATACAGGCTTTCAACGTCGCAGGTAACGAGCCATGAGTCTGGGCTGAGTACTATGTCTTGTATCTTTTGGAGCACGTCCATAGTATCGCGCACGTACGAAGGCAAACTGGTGACATATTTTCTTAGATGGAAGTCGACAAACTCGCTTGCCTTTTCTGTGAGGCCTCCTATGCCTGATATTATTGGCCTGCCAGGCGGGTTTGATTCGCATTTGTGAATCTTAGGAAGGAGGTACAGAGTTGGAATTCTCACCGTTTTCACTTCCAAGAAATCATATTGCGATTTGGTTATTATCCCCTCACTTCTGGCCTGGTCTAGGATTTTTTGATACATTTCCAGGTAGTCATTGGTAGGGTTAAAAGTGAGTGGTTTATAACAGGATATGTCATCCAGTTGTCGCCTCAGTTCTTTTCTGTACATGTCAGTGGCCCATAATACAATATTTCCTCCCTTGTCGGATGGTTTCACGACAGTGTCCTCCCATCCCCTTATTTCTTTAAGTGCCTCTCTCTCTGCCACAGAGATATTGTCATTGTAGTGGCAGTAGGGTTTGTTGGTTTCAATTTTATCAAGGTCTCTGCTGACCATTTCCAAAAACACCCTTATCTGTGGGCAAATTGACACGTCAGTGAGAAAAGTCGATTTTTTCTTTAATCTGATGGTATCAGCTCCTGCTCTGTCAGGGGATTGGGTATCATAGAGTTCATCCTCACATTCCTCTGAGAGGTTCTCAAGGATCCTGAGCATCTCTCTGTCATTGCTGTCAAAAAATTGATCTATGCGGGTTTGTGTGGGGTCTGTGTTGTCATGGGTAGTATCATGTTCCTCTGTGCTGCTTATGTTTATGTTTTCTTGTCTTTTTTTTAAAAACTTTTTCAGCAAGAGTTTCCTGACGTAGAGGTGGAGATCTTTTTCACACTCAAAACGATCTAAATTCTTTGTGGGGGAGAAGCTGAGGCCTTTATTAAGTATAGATGTTTGTGCCTCTGTGAGGGAATGGGTAGTGAGATTGATTATCCTGAGGGAGTCGGTAGATGTTATCTCCGATACCGCCTCGTCTCCCTTTGATCTTCTCTCCATTCTCTTGGTCCCCTCTTTCCTCTTCTTCCCCCTCCTTGTCCTCCTACGTCTCGTCCCAGGTTTTCCCTCATATCCCTGGGACTGACCCCTAAAAAATCCCGTCTGGATCTGGCAGCATATGAAATTTCTGATTGCTCACTCTCTGAAGAGTCGATTTCAGAGGTGGTATACCCTCGGGCAGTATCCTGTGTTTTTCTTTTTTGTGTAAAGTTCCATCTATACGCTCTACTCGTCTGAAAGTCATGTTGGTCTCTTTGTAATTTATTCTTTTTTCTGCTTATGATTTCCTTCTCTATATTATCTAGTTCGGTTTTGATCTTTAGATATGTTTTCTGGAATTTCTCCAGTTTTTCAAAACCTTTCAGTTTCTCGCTGAGTGTTGCTATCTCCTGTGCATGTTTATTTAACATTATCTCGTCATGTTTAACCAGTATATTGATAAGGCCAAGTGAGCAAGTTGTTAAGGTTTTTTCCCATTCTATTCTTAAAGAGTCATCGGCAAGTTCAAAAGATGGGAAGATCTTGGGCCGGAGACCTCTAGGGGTAATCTGTTGTTTAGTGTAGGTTTCGAATGTGGCTTTATTCCAAAACGCCTTTGTTTGTTTGACAATGGCCGTTTTGAGATTGTAAAGATCGTTCATCCAATCTTCCTGCCTAGTGTCAATATGTGTGATATCTTTCTCCAACATATTTTCCAGGCATTTCCTGAAATTAGTTTGTCTGTCATTCAGCTCTTGGCTGAGGCTAAACGTGGTTGAGGCTGTTGCCATGGTTGGAAAGAGTGACATATTGCAATCAGCGTTTTTTAGGGGATAAAGGAGCTACACGGTGTCTTGCACCTGAGTAGATAATATAGTGTAACAGGATAACAATTAGACACAAGTGTGCCGTGCTGACTGGCAGAGGGTGAGATCACTCACCATAGGCTTGGTAGGGAACTGAAAACAGGTGTAGTCAGTCGCACAGAAATACATAGGTTAGTATATAGAAATGGACCCTCAGTGTATTAATAACAGTAATCAGTTTTAATATATACGAGGGTGTGCTACCATAGACACGGAAAGGACAGAGTTTATCGGTAAAGAAAAGAGTGTCTTTTTATGGTGCACCTGGAGACAAATTAATCATAAAACGTCACTTTTATTTCATTAATTAAAATAGTTGCGAAATATAAAAGAATATTGACAAGACATAAAACAACATTTAGTGAAAATAAAAAAGGATAAAAAATCCTTCACCTAGTGGAAAAACCCCACTGACTGATCTCCCAATGATAGCTTTAATTATATCGCTGCTTTTCAGGAAATGCCTGGAAAATATGTTGGAGAAAGATATCACACATATTGACACTAGGCAGGAAGATTGGATGAACGATCTTTACAATCTCAAAACGGCCCTTGTCAAACAAACAAAGGCGTTTTGGAATAAAGCCACATTCGAAACCTACACTAAACAACAGATTACCCCTAGAGGTCTCCGGCCCAAAATCTTCCCATCTTTTGAACTTGCCGATGACTCTTTAAGAATAGAATGGGAAAAAACCTTAACAACTTGCTCACTTGGCCTTATCAATATACTGGTTAAACATGACGAGATAATGTTAAATAAACATGCACAGGAGATAGCAACACTCAGCGAGAAACTGAAAGGTTTTGAAAAACTGGAGAAATTCCAGAAAACATATCTAAAGATCAAAACCGAACTAGATAATATAGAGAAGGAAATCATAAGCAGAAAAAAGAATAAATTACAAAGAGACCAACATGACTTTCAGACGAGTAGAGCGTATAGATGGAACTTTACACAAAAAAGAAAAACACAGGATACTGCCCGAGGGTATACCACCTCTGAAATCGACTCTTCAGAGAGTGAGCAATCAGAAATTTCATATGCTGCCAGATCCAGACGGGATTTTTTAGGGGTCAGTCCCAGGGATATGAGGGAAAACCTGGGACGAGACGTAGGAGGACAAGGAGGGGGAAGAAGAGGAAAGAGGGGACCAAGAGAATGGAGAGAAGATCAAAGGGAGACGAGGCGGTATCGGAGATAACATCTACCGACTCCCTCAGGATAATCAATCTCACTACCCATTCCCTCACAGAGGCACAAACATCTATACTTAATAAAGGCCTCAGCTTCTCCCCCACAAAGAATTTAGATCGTTTTGAGTGTGAAAAAGATCTCCACCTCTACGTCAGGAAACTCTTGCTGAAAAAGTTTTTCAAAAAAAGACAAGAAAACATAAACATAAGCAGCACAGAGGAACATGATACTACCCATGACAACACAGACCCCACACAAACCCGCATAGATCAATTTTTTGACAGCAATGACAGAGAGATGCTCAGGATCCTTGAGAACCTCTCAGAGGAATGTGAGGATGAACTCTATGATACCCAATCCCCTGACAGAGCAGGAGCTGATACCATCAGATTAAAGAAAAAATCGACTTTTCTCCCTGACGTGTCAATTTGCCCACAGATAAGGGTGTTTTTGGAAATGGTCAGCAGAGACCTTGATAACATTGAAACCAACAAACCCTACTGCCACTACAATGACAATATCTCTGTGGCAGAGAGAGAGGCACTTAAAGAAATAAGGGGATGGGAGGACACTGTCGTGAAACCATCCGACAAGGGAGGAAATATTGTATTATGGGCCACTGACATGTACAGAAAAGAACTGAGGCGACAACTGGATGACATATCCTGTTATAAACCACTCACTTTTAACCCTACCAATGACTACCTGGAAATGTATCAAAAAATCCTAGACCAGGCCAGAAGTGAGGGGATAATAACCAAATCGCAATATGATTTCTTGGAAGTGAAAACGGTGAGAATTCCAACTCTGTACCTCCTTCCTAAGATTCACAAATGCGAATCAAACCCGCCTGGCAGGCCAATAATATCAGGCATAGGAGGCCTCACAGAAAAGGCAAGCGAGTTTGTCGACTTCCATCTAAGAAAATATGTCACCAGTTTGCCCTCGTACGTGCGCGATACTATGGACGTGCTTCAAAAGATACAAGACATAGTACTCAGCCCAGACTCATGGCTCGTCACCTGCGACGTTGAAAGCCTGTATACCAGCATTAAACATCAAAATGGTATACAGGCTGCAGAATACTTCCTCAGTATGGAACGTGACACCCCTCTTAATGCATTCATTATCAGATTACTACGCTTTGTCCTATACCGAAACTACTTTGTATGTGAGGACCGCTTCTACCTCCAGGTACAGGGGACTGCGATGGGGAGCACATGTGCCCCCACGTATGCAAACCTGTACCTGGGGTGGTGGGAGCGGGAACATGTGTTCACAGAGATTAATGAACAATACACTGAACATGTTCTAATCTGGCTACGATACATAGATGACTTGTTCATCATTTGGCAAGGCGAAATCAAAATGTTTATGGACTTCATTGGTAAACTGAACAACAATGATTTGAATTTGAAACTGACGTATCACATCAGCCAGAAGGAAGTGGAATACCTGGATCTCCGCATTTGCGTTGAGACAAAGTGGTCTATTACCACCGATTTATTTCGCAAAACAACGGCGACAAATTCTCTACTACATAACAGTAGTGCCCACTTCCCTTCGGTCCTCAAAGGACTCCCCAAAGGGGAATATCTGAGGACGAAGCGTAATTGTTCAAAGGAAGAAACTTACAATAAGAGGGCCAATGAACTGGACATTAGACTTCTGAACAGGGGTTACAGTAAGAGATGCGTACGCAAAGCAAGAAGAGACACCAGCGAGTACAACCGTGAAAGCTTACTTGTCCCCAACAAGCACAAAAAAACAGAGTCACATGATAAAATTAGATTTATCGGAACTTTCTGTCAGGAATGGCGTGAAATTCAAAACGCACTTGATAGACACCTGAATATCCTCAAGACTGATAAGGACCTGGACGAAATTCTGGGCAACAAAGTTGATATAAGTTGGAGAAGGTGCAGTAACCTCAGAGACCAATTGGTCCACAGCCATTTTGAGAGCAAAAAAACTAAGCCCAAAATCATGAAGAAAGGGTCTTTCAAGTGTGGTACGTGTAAGATCTGCCCATACATGATACAACAAAATGGGTACACTGATAAGTTTGGCAAGAACTGGAAAATCAAACAATACATCACATGCGATACCGCAGGGGTCATATATAATCTTCAATGCCCCTGTGGGAAGAATTATATTGGGAAAACCAAAAGACCCCTAAAATTCGCCTATCAGAACACTTAACAAGCATCAGGAATGCAGAGAGGGATCGACAACAAGGAAAAACCCTTACACCAGTGGCCAAACACTTTCTAAGATACCATCATGGAAGTGCCAGTGGCCTCAAAGCATATGGCATGATCCAGGTATCCCTGGGCATACGAAGGGGAGACTGGGACAGGGAGCTCCTTAAGCAGGAGACCAGACTCATCTTTTTGATGGGGAGCATGTCCCCTAGAGGTCTCAACGAAGAGAACAACTACATGGTTTTTCTCTAAACACTTTTCCCTCACGATGTGTCACTGACACACCTTGAACACCTTTTTAAATACAAACCTATGGTCAATTGAATGAGTCACCTAGTACGGTACTCATCCCACCGCTCAACTGTGAACAGACTCACCACCCAGTCCAATCACGCAACCCTCACGGGTCCCCACTCTTTGTCACTACTCCCTATTCTGGGAAACCTCACTCGTATCATGACGGAACCCCGTTGTAAAAGAGGAGTACACTTAATAGAAACACAACTAGAATATCACATTTTTTTGTCATTTCAATCCATGGATTGTTTATACACCTACCCCTCAACTCACTGATACCTATACCGATACACACCCGTTATACCCATTCACATCACGTGTGTCACTATTTTTCAATTTGGTTCACCTCTTCAATAACTTTTTTTCACTGTTTTTTCACATTTTTTCCAAAACCTTACAATACACTAAGTACACGACTTTGTCATTATTTATTTCTGGGTTACTAGGCAAATGATACTACATTCTGCCAATATTTGATGCCAGGTAGATAGACCACTCACAATTTTATATTACCATTCTTTCTCAGTATCTCATGTCCACCTATATACTGTTTTGAATTAACTCTGCTACTTAGTATCAGGACCCAACATAAGTCCTGTAAACCATTTGCTTAACCCATGAAAATGCAACAATGTATAATACTCAATCACATACATTTACTTCATGCCCGATATCACTGAGGTCCCTCACAAAGGAGACTGGGTCGCGCCACACGTTCAGGAATACACATCCCTGCTGCAATGGGTCGGCTTTTATGATATATGCATGATAACATTATATCTGCATATCAACATTACTCTAAGATGACCATACTTACCAGGCAGGCTGGTCTGTGCGCTGTATCCCACGCCGTTCATGCATGCTACAAATATAAGAACGCAACACGTTTAGAACGCATATATATGAACCCCACTATCCCGTTCCTTTAATTATCACGACACCAATCCTGGTACAATCCCAACATAAGCCACAGCGCTCCCCTGTTAACATTCTTTGTGAAACGCCTGGATTTGACCACTACATCAATAAAAACGCCTCTTCAACATAATGTAACAGGCGCGCTGATGACTGATGACATATTTACCTTAGGGATGAATCACATAGACCACGCTCAGGGTCAATATCAAATTCCATGCCAGGCGCAGGATAGCACACACACAAGGCTATCCATCTGCATATTAGCGGATCATCTCTTAAAAACATACTTCTTCCTATGTCGCTCCTCCGACGCCCTGCTATTTGATATGCCACTAATCGAGATGACAGACGTCTCAATAAGAACCGACAAAACCATACATTGTGAGTGCATGGCTATCATTGGCATACATATGCATTCTACCATTTCGCCTTTTTTCACCTATACTATTAAAAATTATAAATATTCATGGTACAAGTTTGTCATCATCATACCACAGCGCCCTTCCCAATAAACATTCCTGACGACACGCCGGAATGTGATTATCATGTGAATGGAATGTCTCTGCCTAAACCGTATGCATTTACTACTGCTGATATACTTATCTTCGAGACAAAATCCCTAGACTGCGTCCAGGACCTCCACCACATTTAATTACGGGTGCCGGAGAGCTTACACATGAGGCGATCTATCTACACAATTAAACTGCCCGGGTAAAACTTTAGTGATGTGCAAAAACAGCACACAAACGGGGAGATTTCTGCAACAGACTTATTGGATGTGACATACAGAATAACGTAAAAAGTATTAATATTCATGGTACTAGCTTGTCATCATCATACTACAGCGCCCCTCATAATAAACATTCCTGACGACACGCAGGAATGTGACTATCATGTGAATGGAATGTCTCTGCCTAAACTCTATGCGTCTATTACCGCTGATATACTTACCTTCGAGATCAAATCCCCAGACTACGTACAGGATCTCCACCACATTTAATTATGGGTGCCGGAGAGCTTACACATGAGGCGATCTATCTACACATCAGTGCATAATCACGGAATCCTACTCTTCCCCTGCCTTTTCGCTCTGTTCTCATTCCCTTGCTCTGCGATCCTTCAGGTCGTAACAATAATACAAATTAGGGCAGAGAAGACAAGCGTCCCATAAATAAATTTACTTGACTTGACGGTATACCAGGATTGCCTAAACTATCATTAGCAACACGGAAATTAAACTGCTCGGATAAAACTTCAATGATGTGCAAAAACAGCACACAAACGGGGAGATTTCTGCAACAGACACATTGGATGCGACTTACAGAATAACGTACACAGGAGACAATTCACCTTCCCCCTGCGGGCATATCACTATCACAGACGGTGAGATACACCACTGATAGCTGACTGTCATCTTGTGGAACGACAAATGTAGCGATATAGGTTGCCTAGGCAACCCTGGTAAACTACAAGAACACAGCGCTAAGCAGAACATACACGGAGACATCCGTGTTAAAGATGCAGATGCATGGGGGTATCTATGATAACGCTACACCCCATGCGATGCACAGGAGGATATACACATTGATTCTTCTCTCCTAATTTTTCCGCTGTTCCCAAGTGATAACTTGTTAATTACAAACAAATTAAGACAATGACATCTACAACGTATGGGACACATAATCACACGGCTGAATGTCCAGAGTTCTTTCACAAATATTAACAGAGCAAAAACTAATTTTAATACAGCACTTAGAACGAGTGTTCGGAAAATTATTGACAAGGGGTGTACACTCACGCATTATGCGTGACACCCAACCCCCGTGACCAATGAAACAAAGGGGATCCACATGTACACTCCCACCATAATTTGCATACCATGAATATGCAGGGAGGAACTGGTATTTAAGGAGCTTCCGGTGACCTGCCCGGTGGTCCTGAGGAAGCTTTTTTGCGAAAGCGTACGCTCGACACTACACACCTAGTGTGTTTAATACCCCACTCTCCCCTCCCCACTTACTAATTGTATATTTTGAACTGTTGGCTGCGTGAGGGGTTACCGTTGGACACGGTCCCCTACCCTAGACACTGACACGGTATCTGGCGCCAGAACCGGTAGTGTCCCTGTCTGTTTTAAAACCCACGAGAGCAAGGAAGTGCAGGCAGGCACTCCTTTGATGTAGCTCTGTGGAAGAACACAGGACGTGAATTCACTGGCTCCAGTAAGCTAGCAGCAGCGCTGAGACGGAATTGTATCCGTGCTCAGGCGCTTGCCAGCAGTTACCCTTGAGAGCCCAGAGCACCTTTGCAACTCTGCAGACTATTAAAGTTAATTAGAATCATTAATAAATGATTACTGTACAACGCAGCTCAGCAGCGATATAATTAAAGCTATCATTGGGAGATCAGTCAGTGGGGTTTTTCCACTAGGTGAAGGATTTTTTATCCTTTTTTATTTTCACTAAATGTTGTTTTATGTCTTGTCAATATTCTTTTATATTTCGCAACTATTTTAATTAATGAAATAAAAGTGACGTTTTATGATTAATTTGTCTCCAGGTGCACCATAAAAAGACACTCTTTTCTTTACCGATAAACTCTGTCCTTTCCGTGTCTATGGTAGCACACCCTCGTATATATTAAAACTGATTACTGTTATTAATACACTGAGGGTCCATTTCTATATACTAACCTATGTATTTCTGTGCGACTGACTACACCTGTTTTCAGTTCCCTACTTCCCACAGTAGTAGTACCGCTTACTCTAAAGCCGCAGTAGCAGTGCCACACATAATGCCAGCAGTAGTAGTGCCACATGTAATGCCCACAGTAGTAGTGCCACATGTAATGCCCACAGTAGTAGTGCCACATGTAATGCCCACAGTAGTAGTACCGCTTACTCTAAAGCCGCAGTAGTAGTGCCACACATAATGCCAGCAGTAGTAGTGCCACACATAATGCCAGCAGTAGTAGTGCCACATGTAATGCCCAAAGTAGTAGTGCCACATGTAATGCCCACAGTAGTAGTGCCACATGTAATGCCCACAGTAGTAGTGCCACATGTAATGCCCAGTAGTAGTAACACTTACTCTAAACCCTCAGTAGTAGTGTCACACATACAGTAATGCCAACAGTAGTAGTGCAACATGTAATGCCCACAGTAGTAGTGCCACATGTAATGCCCACAGTAGTAGTAACACTTACTCTAAACCCTCAGTAGTAGTGTCACACATACAGTAATGCCAACAGTAGTAGTGTCACATACAGTACAAATGTTCTAACTAATTAGACACATACAGTAATCAGTAATTGCCAGGGAGGAGCCTGCACATACCCAGTGTTATTTATTGTCTCGGTGCTGTGAGTACATTATCAGTGATGGTCTGGAATGAGACTGTGTCTATACTTTGTGGTTCTGGTTGTTAGGTCGGCAGTTAGTAGTTTGACTACTATGGGTCTACATGCAAAAGGTTGACTTGGTCTAAAGGTAAATATTGACAACATGTTAACACAAGCACTAGGTCAACATGCCAATGGTTTACACATGCAAAGGTCAACACACAATTTGTTCTCTCCGATAACTTGTTCATGCTTTACGATAAGGCGCCCAAGGGATTATATTGGTTACCCTTTGTTGTTACCCTTACATAACTTCCTAGAAATAATTCACGCGGACATCTTATCTAAAAATAAGACTCAGACAACCATGGCATAAGTTTAAAATGGTCAAGTTATTTATTTAGGTGGTATGACCCTTGTTAGTCTATCAAAGGGATGGCCAAGACAGCACTTGAGACCAGCACCAGTCAGAGGTGTATGTCAATGGCAGCGACTGCCTCGCTCCAATCTAACAAACACACCCCTTACGTAAGGTACAGCCTGCACCGTGACGGCTCCCCGCCCCCTCTAAGGTAGGGCGCGGACACCTCAAGGAAATGCCCACCGTCCCCGCTCATTTCGGGACTCGCCCACCGTCCTGGCAAGGGGGGGGTAATACCGCACGGTGACCACCTGACACCTCACCCGACTGCTGGTCGAGAGCGCCTTCTCGCCACTGCCAAGGCTCCCCAGACCTAACACAAGGTCGCCCGGGACCAGGCCCGCCACCCCTCAACTAGACCTAATGCCTTCCTATTGCAGAGTCACACCAGAAAAGATGTCGCCCAGGAAAACTTCCATGCCCGCGTCAGACAGGTGGACCCCGTCTGACCTATAGAGGTGGGCCGACTCCCTAACTATCGTGGGATGCCGCACTGCCCTACCCCCCATGGCGCTTACCCTCCTGGAAACAGCGTGGTTCACCTTTCGCCTTGCCCTGTCTATGGCAACTGCATTCCTGCAGCCCCGCCACTGAAGCCGGGGGACAATATCAGACCACACTAACCGCACCCCTGGCCAAAGGGCCGCAATGCGCTCCAGGTCAGCCGTTATGCTACACATGAGGGAGAGCCCCGTATTTTTGACCAGGTCGTTGCCCCCAAGATGTATTATCAATGTGTTGGGGGGACCTGAACTGCGGGCCTTGGAAACTAGTAGGCTATAAAGCCCACCCCACTGAAGTCCCCTAACCCCAAACCACTGCACTGAGTCAGCTCGTAGCAAGCCTAAAGCTCTGGAGGCCATGGGATGCCTGGCCGCCCAAAAAATATATGAGTGGCCCACTACCCAAACTCTCCCCTGATGTGATGAGGAAAGGGAAAAGGCTGAAAGAGAAAAAACCTAACGTTAACATTAATATAATATACACTGTAACACAACCAGAATACAGTAAACAGCCCAAGTGAAGGTGAAAAACTTAAAAAAACCTCCGGTGAACTTTGGTGACAGCCGAATTGAATTAGTTCTATCTCGGAGGAAAAAGTAAAAAATTCACTCCACACCGTCGATTCCAGAACGCTAGCCGTTCCAGAACCGATTGTAAACTTACGTTTTTGGGCTGGCGCAACAGGCGCATTCTACAACTTATCTACCTTATCTATCTTATCTAATCTTATATATTTCTTATAAGCCGATGACTTCCACCTCCCTACCTTTTGTATGGCAGAGGGTGGAAGCCCCGCCGCCGCTGCGCATGTTGCGGCCCCTATGCGAAAGGAGTGTGTCCCATAATCCTGAGCCTTCAGGCCTATGCCGGTCAAGCACCGTCTAAACACAGCCCCGAACTGAAACCGGGTGAGGGGCACACCATCTGTGTGCACCAAAAACTGCATGGCTCCAACCGGCCTAAGAGACATGTAGTCCCTGCACAATGCTACAGGACAAATGGCTTGGTTCACACTGGATCGCAGGGTGGCCCAACTACCCTTCCCCAACTGGTCGGTTTTGGATCTCTGTATCCTACACAGGACGTGGTCCTCATGGAGAACCACGTCCTCCGCCCTAAGACCAGATTGGGCTTTCTTGCTTGCAGCTACCAGCTCCCCAATCCTGAATGCCCCGAAGAAGGCGAATGAAAAGGCCACCTTCAGGAGCGCAGCCTCGAAGGGGCTATCGGCCACCCTATCCAGACTTGCTACTAGCTCCCCTAGCATGCGCTCGTCTATAGGCTGCCGAGTGTCAGGAGGCACCGGCCGCTGTTTAGCCCAGCCCCTCAAAGCCTTGCTCAATACAAAAGAGGCTGTGGGATCCTGCTCCCCTCTCAGCCTGCTGTGAAATGCTATACCAGCCAAAGCCGCCGTCATAGCCGACTTTGATCTGCCTCTTACATAATGGCCCCATACAAATGCGAGTAACCGGTCCTCAACCGACTTACCGCCAGCATCAGGCGCAGACTGAAACTCCTCCCAGTCCCTCCAGGCCGCCTCGTAAGCCCTGCGGGTTGAGGGCGCCAGTGACAGCAGTGCCAAACCCTTCATGCCGATTCTATGATCTGCCATACAAGATTTGGACACCTAAGCCCCAGGGGTGACGCTTCAGGAGCAAGCTCCCGAAACTTTGTAAACTGAAACCTAGACAGGGCGTCAGCGATAGTGTTCTCTATGCCTGGGACATGTCTAGCCCTAAAATGTATATTGTTCTTCAGACAATGAAGCACAAGGTAACGCAGTAACCTGAGGGCCTCTGGGGAAGCCGCCCTCTGATTGTTAATTGCGTGTACCACCCCCAGGTTGTCGCACCAGAACACTATGTTCCGATTTGCCAATTCCGCTGCCCACAGCTGCACTGATACTATGATGGGGAACAGTTCCAGCAGCAGAAGATTGACCGTGAAACCCCTGTCAATCCAAGACTGTGGCCACCGTGAGACGCACCATTCCCCCTGGAAATAAGCTCCAAATCCCGTGGAGCCAGCAGCATCTGTGAAGAGCTGCAGTTCCTTGCTGGATTCGGGCTCTGTGGGCCATATAAGCTCTCTATTAAATTGCCCCAGGAATGCGGACCACACTTCCATGTCGTCCCGCATTTCCCGTGACAGCCTGACCGTGTGGTGGGGGTCCCGAACCCCCGCCGTGGCCCTCTCGAGCTTGCGGCAGAATACCCTCCCCATGGGAATGATGCGGCAAGCTAAATTAAAGGACCCCAGCAGGGACTGCAATAGTCTCGGCTGTATCCTCTTTTTCTGCAAGCACTCAACTATTAACCCCTGAAGCTTTGTCACCTTATCCTCAGGCAGACGGCAGCACCCCGCAGCCGAGTCTATTTCTATACCCAGGTAAGATAGGACCCTAGTGGGTCCCTCCGTCTTATCCGCAGCTATAGGGACCCCCAGCTCCTCCAGCAGGGAAACCGCCCGAGACAATATATGGGCGCATGTGCCGTCATCTCCCGGTCCCACAAAGAGAAAGTCATCCAGGTAATGGGCTACGCCCGCACAGCCTGTACTGCTCTGTATGCACCAGTGCAGGAACGTGCTGAATTTCTCGAAGTAGGAGCAGGAGACAGAACAGCCCATCGGTAAGCACTTGTCTATGTAAGAGCCCCCATCTAGCCTGAAGCCCATGAACCTGAAGGACTTAGGGTGCAATGGGAGGAGCCTAAACGCGGATTCTATATCCAGCTTGGCCATAAGTGCTCCTTGGCCGAAACCCCGGACTATGTCAAGTACCTCGTCAAACAGCTGGTACTGTACACTACAGAACTCATCCGGGATGGCGTCGTTTATGGACGCGCCATGGGGGTGTGACAGGTGCTGTATCAACCTGTACTTGCCCGGGGTCTTCTTAGGGACCACCCCGAGAGGGGAAAAACACATGTCGGGGAGGGGGTTCCCTTGGAAGGGGCCCGCCATCCTGCCCAGGGCCACTTCAGCCTGGACCTTCTGGCGGACCACCTCCGGAAAATCCCTGGCTGACTTGAGGTTCCTAATGCAGGAAACTCTGATTTCGTCAGGGATGGGGAGGGGGAAACCAAAACTAAACCCGTCTAACAAAAACCGTGCGTCAGCCCTGTTTGGGTACGCCATTAACCTACGGGCCAGGGCGTCTACCACAATTGGGGAAGGGGCCTTACTTTCCACCAGTGCTGGCGTCCCCGTGATCCCCGCCTTTGGCCCCTGACCTACAGGATTTGGAGGGGTGCCCCGCCCCCTCGCAGTTACTGCAGTCGTGACGGAAGCGGCATTTGGCGCCCCTGTCACATTTGCCTTCGTTGTATGCAAAGCACTTCCCTTTGCCGCCGGCTTTGGAACCGGGTTTGGCCGCAGGAAATGGCTTCCTGCCCGATGCGTCAGAGCTATGCTGCCCCTTGCCTATGACCTCGAGCCATATCTCCACGTGCTTGCAGCCCATGGGCATGACCCTTGACCCGGCGTGAGCGAGGCGGAACTTCTCATCGTAGTTCCGCCACGCCTGCCCCTTATAATCCGTGTACGTCTCGTTCACAAGGAACAGGTAGCGTAAGACGTTCACGTGCTCCCCAGGCCTTGTGCTCAGGTAACAGGAGGAGAAGATTAGAAAGCCCTTCAGCCAATTGTGGAAGCCTTTAAAGGCCGCCTCGCTACCACTCCCCGCCTTCTTGGCTGCTTCAAAATCTTTTTTCATGTCAACTGTCAGTGTAAAGAAGTCGACAAACTTTCCCCTTTTTATCTTATCCTTTATCCCCTTACGCAGGCCCCTGGCCATGGCGGTGTTGGTGCAATGGACCATATCGCCTGCCTTGGTAGCTACCTCTGGCTCCGCCTCTTTCCTAGCCCGCTTAGTGCCACCCACTTTTTTCGCAACAGCGCGTGCAACCATTTTTGCGAACTTGCGCGGGCGCTTGGGGGACCCAGACTCGTCACTACTAGCCGAGGAATGGGAGGAAGAGGATGCACACTCTGATGTATTATCATTCTCACCATCTCCAGAGGCTTCGCCTTGGACCACGGGATCCACCCGTGCTGTGGCCCCCGTCCCTGCGGAAGTGGATGCTTCTGCCCTTGACGTGGAAGCCGGGGTCTCAGTCGTCCTGGGAGCTGGTGCCGGGACCCTGGGTGTGGCTGGAGCCACCACCGGTGTTGCTGGCCTGGATTCCGGAACCCTCCTGGGCCCTTCTGCGTCCTCTTCCTGGGACGATCCCCCGAAAATGCCACTCCTGCCACCGACAGAGGATACCTC
The DNA here is from genome assembly GCF_055691185.1 of Crinia signifera. Lineage (NCBI taxonomy): Eukaryota > Metazoa > Chordata > Amphibia > Anura > Myobatrachidae > Crinia > Crinia signifera. Next base: position 13,416,960 of record NC_139226.1, read on the forward strand.
AGGAGAGAAAGGTGCAGTGTTAGGACCATATCCTGAGCCTGTCACCCTCACTGACCCTCCCGCTGCTGTACCAGAGCTCCCCAGGCCCCCAGTCGCATAAACCTGGTTGACCTGTTGAGCCTGGGCATACATGTTGGGGTGAGCGTAAGCCGCCCCCTGAAAAGCCTGCTGCGGCCCCCCCGGGCCCTGCGGTTGTGGTGCACCAGCACCCAGCCATGTTCCCCCGGGTAAACCCTCCACCTGCCCCCGCAGTCTGGGGGAAGTACGGGAAAGGGGCCTGTTGAGTCCCTGGGTAGGGCCCGTAATGTGGGCTGGGAATGGGGTACCCTGGGTACCCCCCCGTGTTCGGACCGGGAAAAGCCCACTGCTGTTGCTGCTGCACGGGGGGTTGCATGAATGCCTGCTGACCCGCACCAAAACCCGTGTGGCCAAAACCCTGGTGTCCCCCCTGCCCCGCCGGGGCCCCGGCGAAGCCCTGAGGGGGCGCAGGGAACGTCTGCTGGCCCTGATGCCATTGCTGCTGCGGGGCCTGCCAACCCTGTAAGGGGGGGGCACCGCCATCTATCCGGCCGCCGACGAAAGCGTCCCCACGGCCACCGTCCCAGCCTAAGGGGATGAGCGACCCCCTCCCCGGGGCCAAGATGTTTGTCAGGGAGGCTAAAGGGCCCAGACCTGCCCCGCGCTGCCCACCAGCATCCATCCGCAGAGGGCTCCATGTGGGACCCCCTGTTATGACTTGCAGAGGACTCCCTGGACCCTGCGCTAATGGGGTACTAGTCCTGGGGGGCACCCCCCCGTCTCCCCCGCTAAGTGAAACCCCCCCACCGCTCACCCCGCTGCCTGAGGCGCGCGGGGTGTCCATAGGGGTCTGGATAACCTGCGCTGGCGTTAAAACGCCAGCAGATGGCGCCAAAGCACTGTCCCCAGCAGTGCTACTCGCTGCTGGGTGCCCACCATGTGCTGATGGCGCAGCGCGCTCCCCGCTCATAGCAGAGCCCTGCTGAGCCGGGGAGACGCTTCCCTGCGCTGGGGAAACATGTCCCCCAGAGAATGACTGTGCAGGAGACGGCGCGGTCGCGGCCGTCCTGCTGCCTCCCCTGCCTCCGCCGCGCGCTGGTACAGTCACCAGCGGGCGGGCTGCGTCTGCCAACCACCGTGGTGGTGGTGCAGATCTCTTGGGGCGGCCGGACATGACTGCAGCTGCGCGATGATACAGGCCTAAAATACAAGGTAAAAGGTACTTAGCTTCGCGTGCTGCACTGTGTAAATCCGGATTCCAAGAGGAAGTTCCTCCCCCAAGCTGGACCCTAAATACCCCACTTAAGCTACCTCCCCTCTAGGTGCTGATTGGCCCCTATGCCCCACATGCTAACCTGCCTAAGAATTACACACTGCTCTGTGCTGCATGTGCATCTGCGTTTAACCCCTAAATCCCCGGGCTCTTAACTGCACTCTGGCCTATGCAGCCCTCGTTTTGCCTTCCCGTTGTCCACAATTGAGAATGGTAAAGCGCGCCGAGTGAAGCCAGCCATGCGCGTGACTGTATTGTTGACATAAACAAAAACAAAAACATGAAAAAAATCATGTAGACCTTTCCTGTGTCCTGATTGTCTTATCATTCTACCTATATACTGTACTGTTTGGGGCACGGGCAGTCGAGAACGTAGATTATTCCCTTACTATGGTAGGTCAGCCTTTTCTTTATGTCATAGCTGTTTGTGTTGAATGAAGATGTTACTTTGTGTTTGGGTTTCACGTTATTGTTTCCTGTGGTTTTACATGCTAGGTACCTGCCATAATGGTAGGAGACCTTACTACCTGATCCATCAATGGTGGTCTGAATGGTGGTCAGTGGTGGCCACAGCTTAAAATAAAGTAATTGGCTGACAGTTGGCCTCGCAGGTGTGTCGGCTTATCAGGAATTTCCCTGTAAGGTACTGTATATGGCCAATCCGCCCTAGTTATTGTGAAAGAAGTACATATTGTTCCTAATTGTGCCTTTTGTTATGTAATAGAGCTCTAGAATTATTACTTACTGCAAGTAGCATCAGAGTCTGGCACATAAAGAACAGGATTATCCAGTAGTTTATTGTCACAGCCAATTATACAATGTAAATATTAGGGTGAGGACAGGAGCAGGAATTTACTTCTGCAGCAATTTAATTAATAAGATATATAAAGAGAAAACTGAATCCTGTTTTGCATTATACGCACAGTAACGGGACAATAGGAAGGAATATTTTGTTGTTATCTCACTCTTAATTAGCTCTCTGGATTTCAGACCCTAATAATATTAGATCCACCCAAAGTCAGTAATTCAATGCTAACACGCTCTTAGCGTCTTAAGGTCCATAGACTGGGCGACTATGCCCAGCGTTTATGGACAGCGATGATGACATCATCGCTGCAGGGGAAAGCCGATCAGTGCATACACACTGAGCGGCTTTCCCCCTGCCCCGCGCCGATGGAGGGGGGAGGGCGGCTTTGCTTAGCTTAGAGCTATGCAAAGCCGTCCTCAAAGCTGCTCATCTGCTGGTATAACCAGCAGATGAGCGGCTTTCCCAGCAATCATGTTGGAGCGCACAGCAGCGCTCACTGCCCATCGCTAGGGCATACACACTGGGCGGCTTTGAGCTGAAATCCACTCAAACAGGCTGTTTTGAGTGGCTTTCAGCTCATAGTCGCCCAGTGTGTAAGGGCTTTAACTGTAAACACGTCTTTCTCATAGCATATCTTACTCATTGCCCTCCTCCTCATTGCACGTTTTCTTCATTGATCATCCTCCTCTCTTCCTGCCCTCCACATTGCCCTTCTGCCTCATTGCTCGTCCTCCTCATTGCATATCTTCTTTATTGAGCATCTTCATTTGATTGCACATCTTCCTCATTGCCCATCCTCCTCATTGCCCGTCCTCCTCATTGCCCGTCTTTCCAATTGCACCTCTTCCACATTGATCATCTTCCTCATTGCATATTTTCTTCATTGCACGTCCTCCTCATTGCCAATCCTCCTCATTGCATGTCTTCTTCATTGCCCGTCCTCATTGCACGTCCTCTTCATTGATCATCTTGCTCATTGCACATCTTCCTCATTGCCCGTCCTCCTCATTGCCCGTCTTTCCAATTGCACCTCTTCCACATTGATCATCTTCCTCATTGCACATTTTCTTCATTGCACGTCCTCCTCATTGCATGTCTTCTTCATTGCCCGTCCTCATTGCACGTCCTCATTGCACATCCTCTTCATTGATCATCTTGCTCATTGCACATCTTCTTCATTGCCCGTCCTCCTCATTGCATGTCTTCTTCATTGCCCATCCTCCTAATTGCACATCTTATCTCACTGCACGTCCTCCTCATTTACCTTCCTCCTCATTGCACATCTTCTTCATTGCCCGTCCTCATTGCACATCCTCTTCATTGATCATCTTGCTCATTGCACATCTTCTTCATTGCCTGTCCTCCTCATTGCATGTCTTCTTCATTGCCCATCCTCCTAATTGCACATCTTATCTCACTGCACGTCCTCCTCATTTACCTTCCTCCTCATTGCACATCTTCTTCATTGCCCGTCCTCATTGCACATCCTCTTCATTGATCATCTTGCTCATTGCACATCTTCTTCATTGCCCGTCCTCCTCATTGCATGTCTTCTTCATTGCCCGTCCTCCTCATTGCATGTCTTCTTCATTGCCCGTCCTCTTCATTGCATGTCTTCTTCATTGCCCGTCCTCATTGCACATCCTCTTCATTGATCATCTTGCTCATTGCACATCTTCTTCATTGCCCGTCCTCCTAATTGCACATCTTATCTCACTGCCCGTCCTCCTCATTGCCCATCCTCCTTATTGCATGTCTTCTTCATTGCCCGTCCTCATTGCACGTCCTCTTCATTGATCATCTTGCTCATTGCACATCTTCTTCATTGCCCGTCCTCCTAATTGCACATCTTATCTCACTGCCCGTCCTCCTCATTGCATGACTTTTTCATTGATCATCTTCTTCATTGCCCGTCCTCTTCATTGCACATCTTCTTTATTGCCCATCCTCTTCATTCCACTTCTTCATTGATCATCTTCCTCATTGCACGCCTTCTTCATTGCCCAGCCTCCTCATAGCATGTCTACTTCATTGATCATCTTCCTCATTGCACGCCTTCTTCATTGCAAAGCCTCCTCATTGCATACAGTATATTCGTTATTGATCATCTTCCTCATTGCACATCTTTTCTCATTGTGAGTCTTTTCCCAGCTGGAAGTCTGACTTGTGATTGTGCATGACTACAGTACCGCAGTGGGCACGTGTACTGTATGTGAAGAGTTGGGGGGAGCAGGGTGCTATTGTTTAGCTTTGCTTAGGGCACATATAAACCTTATACCGGCCCCTTCATAAGATGCTATTTTTATATTTATTCTTATATGTTTTTTATCCATCTAATATTTAATGAAACACAATACACAAATTGCTCCTGTATGGAGAACTTGGATTTAAATCTTATAAAACTATTACTGTATATTTCAAATGTATGTTCTGCATATCTTCTTAAGCTGTGAGGTGCGGAGATGGCCCTTAAGAGTGTCAATATGTTCTGTGGACGTCCTGTTCTACATCTGAATAAGAAGTTACCAAATTGCATAAATCTGGAACTTATTTTCCATTTATCTGGGTCATGCCCTGATGTCTCAATGTAACAGCCATATAACTAACCCTATAATCATGATTATATTACTGGATAATTCCCAGGGCTTGCTACAAACTAATAAGGTTAATGCACTGGACTCGCCCATAACCAGGGCACACCCACACCCCAAAGTCCTATATAATTCCGTACCAGGATCAAATGGACATTCTATCTGCACTACCCAGGTAAGTACCACATGCAGGCAGCGCTTCTCTGACCTCTATATGGCTGTTCTGCTAATACTATTATTCTGCAAAGTATTTCTGATATTATGTTTTTATGATTTTGTGTTAATATAACAGATCCAAGCCCCAGATGGTTAAATCTATACAGCGTCTATTATCTAACAGTAATATTTGGTGCAAATTCTTTTTATTTTCACACCTGTTTGCACACTTACACACAACTGTATCATATATGTATTACATAGCAGTGACTGTGTCTTTTGCCCATTTTTCTTCATTTTAGTCATCTCTGTCCTGATAATCACTTTCCTTGGGGCAGCCGAGAGGAATGCCGGGCCCCCGGTAAAAAACCTTTAGGGGTGAAAACAAACTTTAAAGTCGAGGGGGGAGTGTCACCCCCCCTCCCCCTCAGCAGCAGCAGCACATACCTACAGTATGGGTTGTACTGACAGCAGACTCAGCAGGGTTCTCACACTGTCAGTGAGACGCTCATGCTGAGCCTGCTGTCAGCACAGCACATGCTGTATGTGTGTGCTGCTGCTCGGGAGAGACAGAGGGTGAAGGGGGGGGGGTTGGACCAGGGCCCCTGCGGGGCCCCTCCAGCAAGCCTGGGCCCGGGTAATTAGTACCCGCTCCCCCCCCCCCCCCCCTCTCGGCAGCCCTGACTGTCCTGGCTCCTAGTGCTATCAGTCTGTTCCTTACTTATATAGAGTAAAATGGTTACAATTTGTTGTTCTACAGTAACAATGTGTAGGAAGTATAGTGCTCATTCTAGCACCCGCTATCTTTGAAAACCCATGCAGTTCATGTTCCTTGCCTGGGGTGTCGCTGTCTGCTGCTGTGTTTCTAGCACATGTCTGGCTTGCATATCAGTGCTGATATACAGATCACACTGTGCTAGAAGCACTACAGCAGACAGCGACACCCTAGGCAGGGAAGAGGAACTGCATGGGTTTTCAAAGATAGCGGGTGCTAGAATGAACACTAGAAGTAGGTGCAGATGTAAAGTGTGTAGGCTATGGATCATGGTCGATACTGGAGTTGGATACCACTGAACTAGGGTATTGTGTCTCCATCTAGTGGCCACATTGAGTTTTGCATGCTCTGTGTTATTGGGCCTTATCCTGGTAAAGCAGAGAGATCAACCTGGGTAAAACCGTATAAGAAGGGGTCAGATACAGTGTTCCCTCTAAGCTGTGCGCGCGTGCGCGCGCACACAACTTGACGTACATGCGCACAGACATTACAACAGAGCGCACAAAGCAGCAGTGGTCCCTTTTTGCAGTTGTGGTCTCAATTAATGTGTGTTTCACCCATTAACTACATTGTGTGCTGTGTTTTGAATGTTTAAATGTTTAATATAATTTTGAAGTAAAGTTAACACAAATACTGAACATCATTTTCCAGTTATATATAAGTGACGCACAAAAATTTAAATTTCCTTCCAAAGTTGCACAGCCAAAATTTTTTGCCGCACACAGCCTTCGTAAAGTTAGAGGGAACATTGGTCAGATATAACATATGCAGAGATTAGATATTTGGGTGGGGGTATCCAAATTAAAACTCTAAATTGCAGTGTAAAAAAAAAAAAATATGTGGGCTACATGCAAAAACAGCCAGTGTTTACCCTGCACAGAAACAATATAAATGTATTGGCTTCAGAGCAAAATGGTTTGTTCTAGATTTAAAGAAAAGTGTTTATTTTTTAATTTTTTTTTGCTTTACTTTCATATCAGGATCAGTCTTGGTATGAGTCAGGCTGTCCTGTGCTCAGTATCTCTGTATACAATGTCTGCCATGTGCTCAGTAAATCTTTATGCAATGTCTGCCCTGTGCTCAGTATCTCTGTATACAATGTCTGCCCTGTGCTCAGTATCTCTGTATACAATGTCTGCCCTGTGCTCAGTATCTCTGTATACAATGCCTGCCATGTGCTCAGTATCTCTGTATACAATGCCTGCCATGCGCTCAGTATCTCTGTATACAATGCCTGCCCTGTGCTCAGTATCTCTGTATACAATGTCAGCCCTATGCTCAGTATCTCTGTATACAATGTCTGCCCTGTGCTCAGTATCTCTGTATACAATGTCTGCCCTGTGCTCAGTATCTCTGTATACAATGTCTGCCCTGTGCTCAGTATCTCTGTATACAATGTCTGCCCTGTGCTCAGTATCTCTGTATACAATGCCTGCCATGTGCTCAGTATCTCTGTATACAATGCCTGCCATGTGCTCAGTATCTCTGTATACAATGCCTGCCCTGTGCTCAGTATCTCTGTATACAATGCCTGCCATGTGCTCAGTATCTCTGTATACAATGCCTGCCATGTGCTCAGTATCTCTGTATACAATGCCTGCCATGTGCTCAGTATCTCTGTATACAATGCCTGCCATGTGCTCAGTATCTCTGTATACAATGCCTGCCCTGTGCTCAGTATCTCTGTATACAATGTCTGCCATGTGCTCAGTATCTCTGTATGCAATCTCTGCCCTGTGCTCAGTATCTCTGTATACAATGTCTGCCCTGTGCTCAGTATCTCTGTATACAATGTCTGCCCTGTGCTCAGTATCTCTGTATACAATGCCTGCCCTGTGCTCTGTATCTCTGTATACAATGTCCGCCCTGTGCTCGGTATCTCTGTATACAATGCCTGCCCTGTGCTCGGTATCTCTGTATACAATGCATGCCATGTGCTCGGTATCTGCCTGCCGTGTGCTCGGTATCTCTGTATACAATGCATGCCATGTGCTCGGTATCTCTGTATACAATGTCTGCCATGTGCTCAGTATCTCTGTATACAATGTGCCCTGTGCTCAGTATCTCTGTATACAATGTCTGCCCTGTGCTCAGTATCTCTGTATACAATCTCCGCCCTGTGCTCAGTATCTCTGTGTACAATGTCTGCCATGTGCTCAGTATCTCTGTATACAATGCCTGCCATGTGCTCAGTATCTCTGTTGACAATGTCTGCCATGTGCTCAGTATCTCTGTCGACAATGTCTGCCATGTGCTCAGTATCTCTGTATACAATGCCTGCCATGTGCTCAGTATCTCTGTATACAATGCCTGCCATGTGCTCAGTATCTCTGTATACAATGTCTGCCCTGTGCTCAGTATCTCTGTATACAATCTCCGCCCTGTGCTCAGTATCTCTGTATACAATGCCTGCCATGTGCTCAGTATCTCTGTAGACAATGCCTGCCATGTGCTCAGTATCTCTGTATACAATGCCTGCCATGTGCTCAGTATCTCTGTATACAATGTCTGCCCTGTGCTCAGTATCTCTGTATACAATGTTTGTCATGTGCTCAGTATCTCTGTATACAATGTCTGCCCTGTGCTCAGTATCTCTGTAAACAATGTCTGCCCTGTGCTCAGTATCTCTGTAAACAATGTCTGCCATGTTAAATACATTTATCCATTTCTCAGACACAGATTTTCCAGTCTCTGACGTCCTACACAGGAAATGGGTCAGTCAAATCTACAAAACGTGGTGCTGGCATCTGTGCTCCTGCTGATGACTGTTTGTAAGTTTTTTTTTTTTTTTTTTATAATGTTTGTATGTATTTAATGTGATACACAGATGGGACATTCAGTTACAGGGAGATGTATCCCTTAAATCACTTGATAGCTCTTTTTAGTCAGTTACAGTAACCTCTAAGTGATAACACATTTCACTAAACAGGTTTTTATGGCGATTTTGTGCTGTAAGGCGAATTTCTGACTAAAATGGTGAATCACCCTATTCAATGACCAGATGGCGAATACATTTCAAGGTTTTTTTCGCCATGATTCACTGAGTAGCAATCGCTATCTTTTTATGGTGAAGTAGAATGTGAACTTTTTAAATAAAGTGTTTTGTTTTTTACATTTGGTGTCAAAAAATCAGGAATTTTATTCTGAGGAGGGGCATGCTATTTTTATTCATGTGCTGTAAGCAAATGAATATATATTTAATTTTTTTTTTTTTTTTTTACACAGAGCAGCCAGCAGGGGGCCGGAGCCGAGCCGCTCATTAGATATTCATATATTCACTGCACCCAATCATTACATATGCATGATCGGGTGTAGTGAATATACCCGGTCCCCTGTTGGCTATCCCGGGGGGGCAGCCTGTGCTGCCTGGCTCCCGGGGAGCCCACCTCACCCCCACAAACGTTCTGGGGCAGGCAGGGAGACTTCCATCTCCCTGCCTGCCGCCGTCCTCGGGCTCCCTGCGGCATCAGTGAGTGAGCCCCTGACTCGTTGAATACTGTTGCCGGCAAGGCTCCGGAACGCAGTGAGCAGTGGTGAATGTGCAGCGAATCCTAAACAGGATTCGCTGCACGTCGCCAGTATTCACATTGAATACTGCCCATAATCTGTTGCGTTCCAGTGAAACACACTACTCGTTGAGCTATTCATTAGATGCCAGTACACAAAAAGGAGGGAAGCTCAGAAGTGAAAGTAATTAAAACAGATAATTAAGTGCTGGCAAAATTGCCCCCCCCCCCCAACCTTCAGCGCTGTGTGGGGTTACAGGAGAGAGGAGGAGATGGAAGGGGGATGGGTGCCTGCTGTCTGCTGCACCTGATTAATGAAGCCCAGAGGTGCATACTGCAGCGGGTATAATTACATAATAGCTGGTACAGCTGTCATCAGCAGTCACCATAATAAGGATCTAAGAGACATCCCACATATTATGCCCAGGAAGCCGCAGAGGGCGGCCTTGTCAGGTTTGGTGCATTTAGGGCAGTGCCAGACTTGAAGCTGTGTATTTAGTGATCATTGTGTAACAGATGTGCTATAAATTTGTGCAGGGTTAATAAATATAGTATTGTGTAATAATGAGAATAGTGGCTCCCAAACCATTATCTTGCCTCTGGCCCTGTGGGGTCTTATTGGGGGTCTGACATAGACCCCATCTTGTTCTGTAGATGAAGAGAAAAGTGAACTAAGATAGAGTACATTGTACTTGTGTTGTTAGTTTTGTCAATGACTAATTAATGCATGTCTAACTTTTGTCACTGTCTGACTAATGCATGTCTAACTTTTGCCACTGTCTGACTAATGCATGTCTAACTTTTGTCACTGTCTGACTAATACATGTCTAACTTTTGTTACTGTCTGACTAATGCGTGTCTAACTTTTGTCACTGTCTGACTAATGCGTGTCTAACTTTTGTTACTGTCTGACTAATGCGTGTCTAACTTTTGTCAATGTCTGACTAACGCATGTCTAACTTTTGTCATTGTCTGACTAATGCATGTCTAACTTTTGCCACTGTCTGACTAATGCATGTCTAACTTTTTGTCAATGTCTGACTATTGCATGTCTAACTTTTGCCACTGTCTGACTAATGCATGTCTAACTTTTGTCACTGTCTGACTAATGCATGTCTAACTTTTGTTACTGTCTGACTAATGCGTGTCTAACTTTTGTCAATGTCTGACTAACGCATGTCTAACTTTTGTCATTGTCTGACTAATGCATGTCTAACTTTTGCCACTGTCTGACTAATGCATGTCTAACTTTTGCCACTGTCTGACTAATGCATGTCTAACTTTTGCCACTGTCTGACTAATGCATGTCTAACTTTTGTCACTGTCTCAGTACTATCACTTCTAGTACTATCAATCCCAGTAAGTACTATCGCTCCCAGTAAGTATTACCGCTCACAGTACTATCCCTATCAGTACTATCACTCCCAGTACTATCACTCCCAGTAAGTACTATCATTCCCAGTAAGTACTATCACTCCCAGTAATATCACTCCCGGTACTATCACTCCCAGTAAGTGCTATCGCTCCCAGTACTATCACTCCCAGTAAATATTATCGCTCCCAGTACTATCACTCCCAGTGGGTACTATCGCTCCCAGTACTATCACTCCCAGTACTATCACTCCCAGTGGGTACTATCGCTCCCAGTACTATCACTCCCAGTACTATCGCTCCCAGTGGGTACTATCGCTCCCAGTACTATCACTCCCAGTACTATCACTCCCAGTAAGTACTGTCCCTCTCAGTACTATCACTCCCAGTACTATCACTCCCAGTAAGTACTATCGCTCCCAGTAAGTATTACCGCTCACAGTACTATCCCTCCCAGTACTATCACTCCCAGTACTACCACTCCCAGTAAGTACTATCATTCCCAGTAAGTACTATCACTCCCAGTACTATCACTCCCAGTAAGTACTATCATTCCCAGTAAGTACTATCACTCCCAGTACTATCACTCCCAGTAAGTACTATCATTCCCAGTAAGTACTATCACTCCCAGTACTATCACTCCCAGTAAGTACTATCATTCCCAGTAAGTACTATCACTCCCAGTACTATCACTCCCAGTAATATCACTCCCAGTAAGTACTATCGCTCCCAGTACTATCACTCCCAGTAAATAATATCGCTCCCAGTACTATCGCTCCCAGTAATATCACTCCCAGTAAATATTATCGCTCCCAGTACTATCACTCCCAGTGGGTACTATCGCTCCCAGTAAGTACTATCTACATTAATGTTACTACACTGTCTTATTATCAATGCTTTGCATTAACAATATATCAGAATAGTGAGCCTTATTCTGATTGTGCAGACGGACGGCTGATGTTTTGTGTGCGTATAGGCGCTTCTGCGCTTGTGCGTACACCTTGCATGTCTGTCCACAGCGTATATTCCGTGCGGAAAGCGATTGTATGGGACCATCCGAGCAGCGGGTGGAGAGGGGCGTGAAGGGCTGTTTGGGCTCATTACCATATGCATATGCCCCGTGTTTCATGGGCGTTGCAATGAAAACGCTGGCTGTGCGCATGGAAATGCTGTCCGCCCCCCCACGCACGGGGTGCGGACAGCTGACATAGCCGGATGCCAGCTGCACGCCCATATCCCTGTATTTCGCACAGACAACTGTCAGATTGGTCTGGAGCACTCGGTGCTGCCTGACTGCTCGGTCCATCATTCGATGTTTGGCGACCATCGGAGGATGGTGGAGGTTCCCAGTGAGCGATCCGTATACTAGGCGGGGTTAATACTCGCTGCTGGTCCGAAATACGCATCCAAACGAGTCAATCAGAATAAGGGCCTGTGTGATGTCCTTATAGACCCTATTGGGCAAATGCTGTACTTAAGTTTTTAAAAACAAAAATTGGTGATGTTACCCATCACAACCAATCAGATTATGTCTATCATTGAACGTGCATTATAGAAAATAAGACAGAATCTGATTGGTTGGTATGGGCAAAATCACTTCATTTCATATTTAGAATCTTTAGTAAATTTCCCCCTGTGAATCTATGTGGTTTTATGTTACTTTGCCCAGTTCTTGGAGGGCGCATGCTCTTAGAGGACATCATTCAGTAGAGATGCCATTGTTTCCTTTCCCTTACCAAGAATCCCTCTCTGTTGTCCCGGCCCTCCTGCAAAACTAAGTGCATAAACATGTGAGATGTTGGGGTTAGAGAATCAGAAAGTGAGAGATTTGATACTAAATCCCCAGTTGTTTTAAAGCGGCAATCATTTACGCTGCAATACCAGTAGATTTTGCAGTGTAAATGATTGCCGCTTTAAAAAAACTGGAGATATCTTACCAAATCTCTCACTTTTCATTTCACCCCGAAATATCTGCAGGGAGAGCCCTGGTTCTGCCAATCAGAAACAACACGAACCTCTGCTCTATACAAACCTCCTCACTGCGGCTGTTCTGTTATTTTATTTTTACAGACGCAGATCAGGATTGTGGCGAGAACCAAACATATAACAAGTGTGGAACCGCCTGCCCACTATCCTGTAGCAATTACAAAGTATTGAGGGCATGTACGGAGCAGTGTGTGGCCGGCTGTTTCTGCAATGCCGGTTTTTACCTGGATGCTACTGGGAAGTGTGTGGAGAAGGCGAAGTGTGATCTCTGCACTGGGAACACCATGTACTCAAGCTGCATGAAGACGTGTGGTCAAGAGAGATGCCCATCAAAATTTAAGGAATACTTTGTTTGCCCGCATGAAGATTGCAAGGAAGGCTGCGTCTGTAAGGAGGGTTATGTGCGTCTCAGCGGAGGATCAAAGCTCTGTGTGCTGAGCACTGAATGTCCTCCAATAAATTAAATGGTGTAAACCCGAGGCCCGTGTCTTACTGAATCCTGTGGTCTACTAATGCTTTTACTTACAGAGAGACCTTCTCAGTGGTGTGACTTGTAGGTGGTTGGCCCAGGTGCAAAAAAAATACCATTTGGGCACTCCTCCTCCACCCCTGGTGTGGATTAGTTGGTCACCAGCAAGTTGTTAGACAGTGATTAGGTAGACATCATTAGGTCGACATGCATTTAGGTTGACAAGTGTCTAGGTCAACATGCATTTAGGTCGACTTGAGTTTAGGTCGAAATAGGTTAAGTCGACATGGGTTAGGTTAACAGTCAAAAGGTCGACATGTGGTTTTCACAGTTTTTTTCACCTGAATGACGAGACAGTCGACATGGACACAGGTTAAAGTGCACCCTGTCCCCTCGCAAAGGGTGAAAGGGAGAGGCAGAGGGTGACAGGCAGGGGGAGGCAGAGGGTGAAAGGAAGAGGCAGAGGGTGAAAGGGTGAGGCAGGAGGAGGCAGAGTTTGACAGGGAGAGGCAAGAGGAGGCAGAGGGTGACCGGTGGAGGCAGAGATAAACTGTGGGTGACAGGGAGAGGCAGAGGGTGACAGGGAGAGGTAGAGGGTGACATGGAAAGGCAGGGAGAGGCAGAGGGTGACAGGGAGAGGCTGAGGTTGACAGGGAGAGTCCGAGGGTGACAGGGAGAGACAGGATGAGGCAGAGGGTGACAGGTTGAGGCAGGAGGAGGCAGAGTGCGACAGGGAGAGGCAGGGGGTGAAAGGGAGAGGCAGGGAGTGACTGTGGGAGACAGAGGGTAACAAATATAAACTGTGGGTGACAGGGAGAGGCAGGAGGAGGAAGAGGGTGACAGGGAGAGGAAGAGGGGGAGAGGCAGGGGGTGACAGGGAAATACAGTGGGTGACAGGGAGAGGAAGAGGGGGAGATGGAAAGAAGAGGGTTAGATGGAGATGCAGAGGGTGACAGGGAGAAGTAGAGAGTGAGAGGGGGAGGCTGAGGGTGACAGGGAGAAGCAGTAGGGTAACAGGGAGATGCAGAGGGTGGCAGGGAAATACAGTGGGTGACAGGAATAGGCAGAGGGTGTAAGGTAGAGGCAGGGAAGGCAGGGTGTGACGGAAATACAGTGGTGACAGGGAGAGGAAGAGTATGACAGGGGAAGAGTCGAATTATACTCACCGATAATTCCTTTTTCTTCCTAGAGATCCCATGGCAGCCATACATTGGGATATTCCCTTCCCCCACTAGAGCAGACAGGATTGATTTCTCTTGGGACCGCCCACCTTGGGTATAATAGACCCCTCCTTCACCTCTGTTGTATCTTTTGAGTGTCTTCGTACCAAGGTCCCTAGAGAAAACACATCATAATACAAGGGAGGGTAATCAGTGGCTGCCATGGGATCTCTAGGAAGAAAAAGGAATTATCGGTGAGTATAATTCGACTCTTTCTTCTACGATCCCCATGGCAGCCATACATTGGGACATACCCAAGACAATAAACGGGAGGGTAATCTGATGCATGAATATTTTTATTATACGGAGGTATCAGCAGATACTGCCTCCTGAAGAACATGCTTCCCAAAGTGGGCAAGAGAAACGTCAAGTGCATAATGTTTTACAAAGGTGTGTACTGACGACCAGGTAGCAGCTTTGCAGATTTCGGTCACCGATGCTTTGGCCTTGTTCACCCAGGAAGTAGATACTGCCCTTGTGGAATGTGCCTGTACTATGGGAGGTACTTTCTTGCCTTCCAGTTTGTAAACTGCCACAATCGTCTCTCTTATCCATCTGGATATGGTCTGTTTTCCCAGTTCTTTTCCTTTACGGACTCCACTCTGGATGACAAATAGATGTTTGGTCGATCTAAAGACTTTAGTTCTTTCCAAATATACGGAGATGACCCGGACTAGGTCCAACGTATGCCAGTTTTGTTGCTCTTCATTTTCAGGTTTTGGGTAGAAACTAGGTAGAACAATCTCCTGATTGAGGTGAAAAAGATGATATCACCTTAGGTACAAATTCAGGATGTGTCCTTAATACCACTCTATCTAGGAAGACAATTAGATAAGGTTCCTCTATCTATAGAGCTTGGAGCTCACTTACTCTTCTGGCCGAGGTGACTGCGACCAAGAATACAGTTTTCCAAGTTAGATACTTTAAAGGACAATCTATTAAGGGTTCAAAGGGATGTTTAGCTAATACTGCTAACATAAGGTTTAAATCCCATGGTGCCACTATAGCTTTGACTGGTGGTCTGATCCTCTTCATGGCTCTGTTAAACCTTTTTACCAGTCTCTCTTCTGCCAAAGGTCTATCTAATAGCACTCCTAGGGCAGAGATTTGAGATTTTATTGTTGCTGGGGCAAGACCAATCTGAAAGCCGTCATAGAGAAACTGCAGGACTCTATCCGTTGATATAGATGAAAAGTCACCACTGAACTGACCCCATTCAATGAACTTGATCCAAGTTCTATAATAGGATAAGGACGAAATGTTCTTTCTGGCCTTCAGCATCATTTCCACGACTTGGGATGACAAATTATGCCTCCTTAGTATGCCCCGCTCAATCTCCATGCCTTTAGTGACAACTTTGTTGGCTCTGGATGATAAACTGGACCCTGATGCAGTAGGTCCTGCCTGTTGGGTAGTGACCAAGGTTGTTGAACTGCCATCTTCAGAACGTTGACGAACCAGGGCCTCCTCGGCCAGTAGGGTAATATTGCCACTACTTCCACTTGATCTTCTCTCAGCTTCTTTAAAACTCTCCCGATCATCGGAAAGGGAGGAAATATGTAGCCCAGCCTGAAGTTCCATTTCACTGAAAGGGAATCTATGGCTAGAGCCTGCGGATGAAATGATTTTGAGAAAAAGTTGTTCACCTTTCTGTTCCGAAAATTGGCCATCATGTCTACTTCTGGGGTACCGAATATTTTCTCTATCTGGGAAAAAACTTCTGTGTTCAGCTCCCACTCTCCTGGAGATATCACCTCTCGACTCAGGAAATCCGCTAATATATTCCTTTTGCCTGGGATATACACCGCTGATAAGGATTCCAGATTGTCTTCTGCCCAGCTCAGTATCTTCCCTGACATATGCATGAGTTTGACACTTCTTGTGCCCCCCTGGTGATTTATATGAGACACTACAGTCACATTGTCCGACATTATTCTCAAATGTGAATGGCGAATGTCTTCTTTTAGGAGCTGTATGGACTCCCAAACCGCTTGCAATTCTCTCATGTTTGAGGAGTTCTTCGCTTCTTCTCTTGTCCAGGAGCCCTGTATGGATCTTCCTTCTATATGGGCGCCCCAACCAAACAGGCTGGCATCGGTGGTCAGTATCCGAAACGTTGGATCTTTTAGACTGGTATTCATTTTTTCTAAACCTTGTTGCCACCAATTTAGGTCTTGTCTTACTTCCTGATTCAGTAAGATCAGGTGATGATCGGCATAACCCTTCTTCTGTAATGGAATCAGGGACCACTGAAGTCTTCGCATTCTCCACTGTGCCCAAGGGATGATCCTGATACAGGACGCCATCATACCCAACATCTGGATAGCCATACTCAGAGGGCACCTCTTTTTCTGTAAAATCACACTTGTTAGCTCTTGAATCTTCAGGCACCTTTCGGCTGATAGGGATATTAGAAACTGATCTGTGTCTATCATTGCCCCTAGAAACTGTATCCTTTGTGTCGGAGTAGTCTGGCTTTTTTCTGTGTTTATTACCCAACCTAAAAATTGTAGCAGATTTATCGTCTTCCTCACATTGTACTCTGTTTCTATCAATGAGTCTCCTGCAATCAGTAGGTCGTCTAGGTAGGGCCATACCTGAATCCTTTGGAGCCTCAGAGCTGCAATTACTGTGACTAGCACCTTGGTAAAGACTCTCGGAGAAGTTTTCAGCCCAAATGGAAGACAGGTATATTGAAAATGACGATTGGCCACCGAGAACCTTAGGAATTTTCTGTGTCTTGGATTTATTGGGATATGATAATACGCATCCTTTAAATCTATTGATGCAAGGTAGTCTCCCCTTCTGATTCCCATCACAATGGAACTTAGGGTCTCCATCTTGAACTTTATTTGTTTTATGTAGACATTCAGATCTCTGAGATCCAGGATAGTTCTGAACGTCCCATTTGGTTTCTTCACCCAGAATAGATTTGAGTAAAAGCCCCTTTCCTGTTCCCCTTTTGGGACCGCTTCTATGGCCTCTGTCTGTAGGAGTTGTTCTATTTTCAGAAATAGGGCTTTCTTTTCTTCGGATACACCTGGTATCTTTGATTTTACAAATCTGTGATGGAGGGGTGTTGTCTCGAATTCGATACAGTAGCCCTGATGAATTATATTCAACACCCAAGTGTCCTTTATTATCTCTTCCCAACTTGTCACAAACCTCAGTAGTCTGGCGCCAATCATGTTTTCTTGATGATAGTCATAGTTTTCCTTTTTGGTTCCAATCCTTCTCAGGTTGGTATCTGTCACGAAAGTTTTGATGAAATGACTGTCTAGAGGTATTCGTACTTCCTCTTTTGTAATACGTCTTCCCCGGTCGATATGTTTTTGCCTCTCTGTATGGCTTGTCTTGTGGAAGCAGGAAAATTAAATCGATTCTTCTTCTCTTGGGGTAAGCGGACAGATTTTCCTCCTGAAATTCTCTGTATCATCGTATCATAGTTTGGAACCAAATAAGAACTTTCCTTCAAAGGGTAAGTTTGTTAGTTTATTTTTGGAATTAGCGTCAGCATTCCAGGGTTTTAGCCAAAGAGCCCTACGGCCTGTTACTCATGCCGCCATAGCCTTTGCCGCAAAGGAAACCCCATCAAGAGAAGCTTCACATAGGAAGTCAATAGCCTTCTGTATAATATCAAGATTTCTGATAAGATACTGTTTAGATATCTTCTCCTCCACGTCTGTTTTTAGATTAGAGGTCCACAATCTAATCGCCCTGGCCACTGACGCCATCGCCACATTAGTCTTCAGGGAACCCGCCGATGCTGAATGAACCTTGCGTAAGGAAGTTTCAATTTTTCTATCCATGGCATCTTTAAATGCCGCTGCGTCCTCTACAGGAATAGTGGACTTCGAAATAATTTCGGCCACCGCTGCGTCTACCTTAGGTGTAGTGCACCAACCGAGAAATTCCTCATCTTTAAACGGGTACATTCTTTCTACCCTGTTTCCTAGGGTAAATCTTTTGTCCATGCTGACCATTTCTTTAAGTATCATATCTCTTATGACTTTGTTTACAGGGAAGGTTCTTCCTCTTTTATCCCTGTCTTCATACAGTGGATCCTTAGTCTCAGAGGTAGATGCCACCTCCTTAAAGTTCATAGCCTTGTATATATGTTTTAACATGCTTTCTACCAGCTCCAAATTAAATGTTCTGACTTCTTCTAGTTCGCCTTCCTCTGACGAACCCTTATCCTCACATTCAAATTCATCTGAGGAATCTTCCTCTGGTGTGAATTCAGCCTGTACCCTTGACCTCTTCACAGACTGGCTCTGGGGAAATTCATTTTTAGAAACAAAGTTCTCTTTCATCCAGGCCATTAACTCTTTAATGACCTCAGTGTGTTCTGGCTTTTTAGGCACCTTAGACTGTGCCATTTCACATAATTCACATAATGCCTTTTTCTGTGCTGAAGCAAAAGTCTGATCACATGTCATGCATATGGATTCAATGAACTTCTTCTTTGCTGTTCTCTTCTTATGCACAGGAGAGACAGGCACACTAAAAAGACAGAAACTTCACTCAATATCTAACTCAAAATAAAAACCAACTGATGCCCAAAACCAAAGGGCTTACCTCACTGGGGCATCATCTGGCTTCTGGGGAGAAGGCGCATCCATGATAGGAAAAACAGCACTCAGTGTAGTACTCCACGCTGTAAACAGATTTGAATGCCACTGAAACCGCCATTCTCCGGCTATTTAACCCCTGTATTCCCGCTCAAATCGCAAGTGCATTCAGGATAGCCGAGCGGAACCAATCTCTCCGTCCCGTGTAGTCAGGGGACTGATCTGTGAGACGCACCTCCGGCGTCTGTGGGCGGAAGTGACGCGTAACCGGCACTTCCGCCCCTTCTGCCTTTAGAAGCTGTAGCGGGCAGCCGCGGCTTCCAGCGGGGCTGACGCTGCGGGGAGAACTCGCTTACATGTCCGGATGCCTGTTATATGGACTCCGTCCATACCTGAATCCTTCCAGTCTCCAAACCAGCGGCAGGGTATGTACGCGCAGGGAGACGAGTCAGACTGGCCTCCTGCACCATCCTCTCCCCGGGGAGCCACCCCATTCAGCTCCATGCTGCCGAGGTAACCCTGTTTAAACAAAAAATAACGGCCTACTCTGTCTACTCTAAAACGGAGACAGGAAAACGGAGACAGGAAAAAAGATACAACAGAGGTGAAGGAGGGGTCTATTATACCCAAGGTGGGCGGTCCCAAGAGAAATCAATCCTGTCTGCTCTAGTAGGGGAAGGGAATATCCCAATGTATGGCTGCCATGGGGATCGTAGAAGAAAAACAGTGGGTGTCAGGAAGAGGGTGACAGGGGCAGCAGTGGGCCCCCTTTGTCCTCAGGGACCCCGGTGCACTACTCCTGATGCATGCACCAATGGTAGTTCCAGCTCCGGACCCTCTATCTTATTGCTCACAATGGTCAGGTCTCTCCTGTGCTGCCAGTAAGTACTGCAGAGTACATGCCCAGCTCAGGACACCACTGTCTGCATCAGATCATTGGTTGTAGTTTTGCGATTACTCAGCTGCACGCCGGGAACCTCCCAGAAATGTCATTGCAAATACATGAAATCACATCACTATTGTACAAGCACTCGCACATTAACAGTAGCCACCTGGCTGTGCAAACTGGCTACAAAGCCAGTCACTGAGGCAGACATATTTCAGGTCGCAGACAACTCGGCCTCCTCTGAAAATGGTCCAGACACAGCTCTTAGGATAAAAAAAATGTATGTGATAAATCTAATGTGCAGTAGCGTAACAATCAAACCGCAGACCCCACCATGGCTTGGGGGAACCAGCGCCGGTGTGGGGTCTGTGGGGCATGCTTATTAAATGGGCTGCCCTGAAGGCCCCGGCTGTGCACAGGATTTCCCCCCTGCAGGCCCAGCGGGCCACACCAAGTCAGCGGCAGAGACACTCATGTAACGCTGTCTTCAACACTGAGTATGTGTAAACCAGTTTATGTGCCTCCACCCCAAGCTTTGGTGGTATAAAGAACGAATATTTATATATTTATAGAATAAAATCAGGGCGAGCTTGGGGAATCACCGTAGAAATATACAGTAACCCATAACGATAACAATTTAGTTAACTAACAATAATATTAAGTACATAAGTAAATCCACACATCAAACATAGCTGAAATAATGGCATAAACCACCTCAACAAAGTTTTATTTAACTGGAACTTTAGATGTGTAGTCAGGCTCAGTCCTACATCTGGGATGCCTTCTTCAAATAAAATGATTATACAATCCTACCATAGTTGGCTAAAAACAATAAACACATTTCAATTCTTGCACCAGAGAAATTGACCAGTTTCAATCAACAATAAAAACATATAATAATTAACATTAAATTATTATTGCGCAATAATATGCATTATAGTTAGTGTTCATTAACCCCTTCCTGACAGAGCCAGTTTTTGCGTTCCTGACAGAGCCCTTTTTTTCAAATCTGACAGGTATCACTTAAGTGGGGATAACTTTTTTTTGCTTTTACTTATCCCAGAGATTTTGAGATTGTTTTTTCGTGACACATTGTACTTCAAGTTAGTGGTAAATTTTCGTCGATACAGTCTGTGTTTTTTTGTGAAAAATACCAAAATGTCGGAAAAAAATGGAAAATTTAGCAATTTGCAAAATGTTAAATTTTCTGCTTGTG
Source organism: Crinia signifera (assembly GCF_055691185.1). Taxonomy (NCBI): domain Eukaryota; kingdom Metazoa; phylum Chordata; class Amphibia; order Anura; family Myobatrachidae; genus Crinia; species Crinia signifera. Next base: position 13,437,806 of record NC_139226.1, read on the forward strand.
AGACAAATAATCATACCACTCAAAATAGTTAATAACTAACATAGACCATATGTCTACTTTATGTTTCCATCATTATTTCAACTTCCTTTTAATTTTTTTGGACACTAGGAGGCTTACAATATGAATAGCAAATTCTCAAATTTTCAAGAAAATTTCAAACACTGATTTTTTTAGGGACCAGTTCAGTTCTGATGTGACTTTGAGGGACTTGTATGTGAGACACCCCCATAAATGATACCATTTCAAAAACTGCACCCCTCACAGTATTCAAAACAGCATTTTGGAAGTTTTTTAACCCTTTAGGTGTTTCACAGGAATTAAAACAAAGTGTAGGTGAAATTTCAAAATTTCATTTTTTTTGCAGATTTGCAATTTTAATACATTTTTCTAAGGAACACAGTACATTTTACTAGAGAAATGTGACTAAAAATTGATTCCCCCAATTCTTTTGTTTTCATGAATATCCTATATGTGGCCCTAGTGTGCACGTTGACCAAACCACAGGCTTCATAATAGAAGGAGCACCTACTTGATTTTGGAGCCTCCTTTTTATGAGATTATTTTTTAGGCACCATGTAGGTTTCTAGGCACCATAAGATGCTAAAATTTAGGAACCCCCCCACAAGTGACCCCATTTTGCAAACTACACCCCTCAGGGAATTCATCTAGGGGTATAGTGTACATTTCAAACCCCCAGGGGTTTCACCAATTGTGGTACAACTGGGCAGTGAAAATGAAAAATTAATTTTTTTACACAAAAATGCAGTTCTGGCTCAAAATTTTTCATTTTCAGAAGGTATGAAGGAGAAAAAGCACCCCAAAATCTGTGCCCCAATTTCTCCCGAGTACGGCAATGCCTCACATGTGACCAAAAAATACCATTTGGGTGCATGGCAGGACTCAGAAAGGAAGGAGTAATTTTTGGATTTTGCAGCTCAGATTCTGGTGGAATGTTGGTGGGTGCTATGTTGCATTAGCAAGACCCCCCAAGCACCAATACAGTGGAACCCCCCCACAAGTGACCCCATTTTGCAAACTACACCCCTCAGGGAATTCATCTAGGGGTATAGTGTACATTTCAAACCCCCAGGGGTTTCACCAATTTTGATACAACTGGGCAGTGAAAATGAAAAATTACATTTTTTTACACAAAAAATGCAGTTCTGGCTCAAAATTTTTCATTTTCACAAGGTATGAAGGAGAAAAAGCACCCCAAAATCTGTGCCCCAATTTCTCCCGAGTATGGCAATGCCTCATATGTGACCAAAAAATACCATTTGGGTGCATGGCAGGACTCAGAAAGGAAGGAGTGATTTTTGGTGGTGGAATGTTGGTGGGTGCTATGTCGCATTAGCAAGACCCCCAAAGCACCAATACAGTGGAACCCCCCCACAAGTGACCCCATTTTGCAAACTACACCCCTCAGGGAATTCATCTAGGGGTATAGTGTACATTTCAAACCCCCAGGGGTTTCACCAATTTTGATACAACTGGGCAGTGAAAATGAAAAATTACATTTTTTTACACAAAAATGCAGTTCTGGCTCAAAATTTTTCATTTTCAGAAGGTATGAAGGAGAAAAAGCACCCCAAAATCTGTGCCCCAATTTCTCCCGAGTACGGCAATGCCTCACATGTGACCAAAAAATACCATTTGGGTGCATGGCAGGACTCAGAAGGGAAGGAGTGATTTTTGGATTTTGCAGCTCAGATTCTGGTGGAATTTTGGTGGGTGCTATGTCGCATTAGCAAGACCCCCCAAGCACCAATACAGTGGAACCCCCCCACAAGTGACCCCATTTTGCAAACTACACCCCTCAGGGAATTCATCTAGGGGTATAGTGTACATTTCAAACCCCCAGGGGTTTCACCAATTTTGATACAACTGGGCTGTGCAAATGCAAAATTACATTTTTTACACAAAAATGCAGTTCTGGCTCAACATTTTTCATTTTCACAAGGAATGAAGGAGACAAAGCACCCCAAAATCTGTGCCCCAATTTCTCCCGAGTACGGCAATGCCTCACATGTGACCAAAAAATACCATTTGGGTGCATGGCAGGACTCAGAAAGGAAGGAGTGATTTTTGGATTTTGCAGCTCAGATTCTGGTGGAATGTTGGTGGGTGCTATGTTGCATTAGCAAGACCCCCCAAGCACCAATACAGTGGAACCCCCCCACAAGTGACCCCATTTTGCAAACTACACCCCTCAGGGAATTCATCTAGGGGTATAGTGTACATTTCAAACCCCCAGGGGTTTCACCAATTTTGATACAACTGGGCAGTGAAAATGAAAAATTACATTTTTTTACACAAAAATGCAGTTCTGGCTCAAAATTTTTCATTTTCATAAGGTATGAAGGAGAAAAAGCACCCCAAAATCTGTGCCCCAATTTCTCCCGAGTACGGCAATGCCTCATATGTGACCAAAAAATACCAGTTGGGTGCATGGCAGGACTCAGAAGGGAAGGAGTGATTTTTGGTGGTGGAATGTTGGTGGGTGCTATGTCGCATTAGCAAGACCCCCAAAGCACCAATACAGTGGAACCCCCCCACAAGTGACCCCATTTTGCAAACTACACCCCTCAGGGAATTCATCTAGGGGTATAGTGTACATTTCAAACCCCCAGGGGTTTCACCAATTTTGATACAACTGGGCAGTGAAAATGAAAAATTAAATTTTTTTACACAAAAATGCAGTTCTGGCTCAAAATTTTTCATTTTCATAAGGTATGAAGGAGAAAAAGCACCCCAAAATCTGTGCCCCAATTTCTCCCGAGTACGGCAATGCCTCACATGTGACCAAAAAATACCATTTGGGTGCATGGCAGGACTCAGAAGGGAAGGAGTGATTTTTGGATTTTGCAGCTCAGATTCTGGTGGAATTTTGGTGGGTGCTATGTCGCATTAGCAAGACCCCCCAAGCACCAATACAGTGGAACCCCCCCACAAGTGACCCCATTTTGCAAACTACACCCCTCAGGGAATTCATCTAGGGGTATAGTGTACATTTCAAACCCCCAGGGGTTTCACCAATTTTGATACAACTGGGCTGTGCAAATGCAAAATTACATTTTTTACACAAAAATGCAGTTCTGGCTCAAAATTTTTCATTTTCACAAGGAATGAAGGAGACAAAGCACCCCAAAATCTGTGCACCAATTTCTCCCGAGTACGGCAATGCCTCACATGTGACCAAAAAATACCATTTGGGTGCATGGCAGACTCAGAAAGGAAGGAGTGATTTTTGGATTTTGCAGCTCAGATTCTGGTGGAATGTTGGTGGGTGCTATGTTGCATTAGCAAGACCCCCCAAGCACCAATACAGTGGAACCCCCCCACAAGTGACCCCATTTTGCAAACTACACCCCTCAGGGAATTCATCTAGGGGTATAGTGTACATTTCAAACCCCCAGGGGTTTCACCAATTTTGATACAACTGGGCAGTAAAAATGAAAAATTACATTTTTTTTACACAAAAATGCAGTTCTGGCTCAAAATTTTTCATTTTCAGAAGGTATGAAGGAGAAAAAGCACCCCAAAATCTGTGCCCCAATTTCTCCCGAGTATGGCAATGCCTCATATGTGACCAAAAAATACCAGTTGGGTGCATGGCAGGACTCAGAAGGGAAGGAGTGATTTTTGGTGGTGGAATGTTGGTGGGTGCTATGTCGCATTAGCAAGACCCCCAAAGCACCAATACAGTGGAACCCCCCACAAGTGACCCCATTTTGCAAAATACACCCCTCAGGGAATTCATCTAGGGGTATAGTGTACATTTCAAACCCCCAGGGGTTTCACCAATTTTGATACAACTGGGCAGTGAAAATGAAAAATTACATTTTTTACACAAAAATGCAGTTCTGGCTCAAAATTTTTCATTTTCAGAAGGTATGAAGGAGAAAAAGCACCCCAAAATCTGTGCCCCAATTTCTCCCGAGTACGGCAATGCCTCATGTGTGACCAAAAAGTGGCAGGACTCAGAAGGGATGGAGTGATATTTGGATTTTGCAGCACAAATTCTGGTGGAATGTTGGTGGGTGCTATGTCGCATTAGCAAGACCCCCAAAGCACCAATACAGTGGAACCCCCCCACAAGTGACCCCATTTTGCAAACTACACCCCTCAGGGAATTCATCTAGGGGTATAGTGTACATTTCAAACCCCCAGGGGTTTCACCAATTTTGATACAACTGGGCAGTGAAAATGAAAAATTACATTTTTTTACACAAAAATGCAGTTCTGGCTCAAAATTTTTCATTTTCAGAAGGTATGAAGGAGAAAAAGCACCCCAAAATCTGTGCCCCAATTTCTCCCGAGTACGGCAATGCCTCACATGTGACCGAAAAATACCAGTTGGGTGCATGGCAGGACTCAGAAGGGAAGGAGTGATTTTTGGATTTTGCGGCTCAGATTCTGGTGGAATGAATGGTGGGTGCTATGTGGCATTAGCAAGACCCCCGAAGCACGGTGAAATTATGAACCTAATAATCCATAGATGTGTGGTATATTTTAAAACACTCCTTTATACATAGGCCGGGTTTGTCGGGGCAAGTGTCACACTGGAAAATTGTTTGCTTTCTTATTCCCTTTTTATAGCAAACTTTGCACCTTTTTTGTGTCCTGCCCTTTTTTCCAGTGGAGGGGATTTCATCAGAAAAATGCTGCCCTGGTACAATACGGGGGCCAGTACTAGAAGTACTGGGGCCCTCTGCCTGCTGGTTCCCAAATACTAGGCCCTTTATGACTTCCTCTTGAAAGTTCATAAATGTCCCCCTCTGGCCGGTAGAACGGAATAGCACGTAAGCGTTATACAGTGCCATCTGGATGATATACACGGCCAGCTTCTTGTACCAGATTTTTGTTTTCCGCAGGGCACTGTACGGCTTCAGTACCTGATCTGAAAGATCCACTCCGCCCATGTACTTATTGTAATCCAGGATACAATTAGGTTTGGAGGTGTGGGTACTGGTACCTCGTACAGGGACGGAGGTGGTACTGTCTCCGTGAATTGTTGTCAGTATAAGGACATCCCTCTTGTCCTTATATTTGACCAACAACATATTTTCGGTGCATATTCCCCTGCTTTCACCCCTTCTCATTACTTGGGCAATGTGCGTTTTTGGGAGGCCTCTTTGGTTCTTGCGCACAGTACCGCAAGCTGCTGTACCTCTTGAACCAAGGGCCTTAAACAGGGGGATGCTGGTGTAAAAGTTATCCACATAGAGGTGATAACCTTTATCCAGGAAGGGGTGCACTAAATCCCAGACAATTTTTCCACTAACACCTACGAGGGAGGGGGGGCATTCTGGCGGTTCAATTCTTGAATCCTTCCCTTCATATACCCTAAACCTGTGGGTGTACCCTGAGGTGCTTTCACACAGCTTATACATTTTTATGCCATACCTTGCCCTCTTACTGGGAAGGTACTGGCGGAATTTAACCCTTCCTTTAAAATGTATAAGGGACTCGTCAATACAAATAAATTTTTCAGGGATGTACATCTCTGCAAATTTGGCACTGAAATGATCAATGACCGGCCTGACTTTGAATAGCCGGTCAAAGGTGGGATCATCTCTGGGTGGGCACTGTGCATTATCGTTGTAATGCAAAAATTTAAGGATTAACTCAAAACGAGTCCGGGTCATGGCCATACGGTAAAGTGGGGTGCTGTACAGAACATCTGTACTCCAATATTGCCTAATTTCTGGCTTTTTTACTATGCCCATATGAAACACCAGACCCCAAAACGTCATCATCTCTACTGCATCTACAGGGGTCCACCTAGCAAATGATGACGTGGGGTTTTGAGCAATAAACTGCTGGGCATATAAATTAGTTTGGTCCACCATTAAATTTATAAAATCATCAGAGAAAAATAATTTGAAAAAGTCAATTTCTCTGAGACCTGTGGAATCAAATTGGATTCCTGGCATGGCCAAAAACTCAGGAACCTGGGGCTCAAAATTGTCTGGTGGTGGGGTCCATACGAGATCAATTATTGGGGGGGTCTCAGCTGCTCTACGGGGGCGTCTTTGAGGGGGTCCCTCATCACCAGAGGAGGAAGAGGAGCTTAAGACAAATCCTTCAAATTCCCCGCTTGCATCACTGGCTGTGTCAGAGTCAGAGGCAATCATGGCATATGCCTCCTCCGCTGAATACATTCTTCTGGATGACTGGGATGACATTTGGGATGACATTTGGGATGACATTTGGGATGCCATTTTTATTTTTGTGTTACTGGTAGTGAAATGTTTCAACACGTGTATAGTGTAGGGGGGGGTACAAACTTTATTTCAACCCGGGGGGTATGTAGTGTGTAGTGTGTATGTAGTGCAGAAAAAAAAATACTTTATACAGGAATTTGATCCCAATAAAAAAAAAAAAAATTGAAGGGGTTAAAAAAAAAAAAAAAAAGGTCCTGCGCCAAAAATTGAGCACAGATGTTGGTCAGTAACGTCCGTCACTGAACAGCGCTCAAAGGCAACAGGAATTTGATAAAAAAAAAAAAATAGATCAACCCTGTGCCGAAAAAGCTGATCAGTGATGTACGTCACTGATCAGCGCACAGTGGCCACAGGACACCCACAAAATCACAGTGTGTGTAAAAAAAAAATTAAAAAAAGACCCCACAGCACTCTCAAAAAAAAAAAGGTGATCAGTGATGCGACACTGATTACCAGTGAGGGGCAGCAGGTGCACAACCTTTGGTGCAACTGACAGTGCAACTGGCAGCAACTGACAGGTATATATAAAAAAAAAAAACCCTGCGCCCCCAAAAAGTTGCTGATCAGCACAGATATACTGATCAGCACAAAAGGGGGGGTAGCAGACACAAAATATACACTCTCTATCACTCTCTGTCACTATCTCTCTCTATCTCTCACTATCTATCACTATCTATCACTATCTATCACTCTAGGACACTGCAGCAGCAGCACTGACAGTTATATGTATAAAAAAAACCCTGCACCCCCAAAAAGGGGGGGTAGCAGACACAAAATATACACTCTCTATCACTCTCTGTCACTATCTCTCTCTATCTCTCTATCTCTCACTATCTATCACTATCTATCACTCTATGACACTGCAGCAGCAGCACTGACAGTTATATATATAAAAAAAACCCCTGCACCCCCAAAAAGGGGGGGTAGCAGACACAAATCTCTCTATCTCTCACTATCTATCACTATCTATCACTATCTATCACTCTATGACACTGCAGCAGCAGCACTGACAGTTATTTATATATAAAAAAACCTGCACCCCCAAAAAGGGGGGGTAGCAGACACAAAATATAGCTCTCTCTGTCACAATCTCTCTTTCTCTCTCTATCTCTCTCTCTATCTCTCTATCTCTCTATCACACTGCAGCAGCAGCAGGAAGTCCCAAGAAGTCAGATCCAGGAAGCGTCCAGCACGCTACAAGCAGTGATCAGGTGATCAGGTAAGGTATTTGCAAGGATCAGGTAAGTATTAGCAAGGATCAGGTCAGTATCACGGCAGATAGGCACGGTGACCGCTCTGCACGCTATTCCAGACCGGAATGGCGTCTGCAGCGCAGTCACCGGTAGTTTAAATGTCGCGCCTTGGCTGTGATTGGTCTGTGGGTCCCACGGACCAATTGGGGGCAGGTGGGGTGAGGGTGGGGTGAGGTGTCATCGTCACCGATGACCCCCTCATGCCCCCTGACGCCCGGCGGTGATTGACACCTGTGTTACCGAGCGTCTGATTCGCTGGTAACACAGGAAAACGCTGTGAATGGCTGTTCACACTGAACAGCCAATCACAGCGATCGCCAACAGGGGGGCGGCATCGCAGCCCCCCCTGGGCATGCAGGGACATGTCTGCTGTCAGGGACAGCAGACATCGTCCCTCTGTCACTGCGTCTCTAGACGCAGTGACAGTTTAAAGTCATGACGTACATTTATGCCATGTGTCGGGAAGTACATCCCGGCCATGACGTAAATGTACGTCAAATGTCGGGAAGGGGCTAGTATTGGTGTTACTAATTATATTAAAATATATTAATAAAATTATATTTATTAAAATAAATATAAGCGCTTTTGAATATTTTGCAGAGCTCCAAGGTGATACAAAACTTTGATTTTCCTGATCCCCAAACGTTCCCACCTGAGTCCTGTAAGGTGAGTTTGCCAGGAATAAAACTTGAAACTTCTATTCAGTATTTGTAATCCACTATAGTATTAGACGGATAGATATTTCCTGAAGGATTCTAGAAATGAGTTCCAAATATGAATGGAATCCCCTTCACTAAGATGCTGTCCCTCCTTCCTCACTGAGTTAACCTTTGGAATCCTACTTGTGAACTGCTCTATACTGTTCCAAAATGTCTATGCAGCTGTATATACTTAAATACACATTTCTTTTTCTGTAGTAAGTACTTTGCAGTCACTAAACAGATCTATCAAAGCTAAACTGTTGAGTATTTTGTCTCTGTGTAAGTTGTAAACTCAAAACAGGGATCTCCTTTCTCTCACTACAACCCTCCACTCCACTGTGTTTTGTGACTGGAATTAAGCTTGTAACTTTCCCTCAGGAGTTGATACAAAGTCACTGTATATTGTAATTAGTATCACATACAAATATGTAGAGTTTCTCTTTTAACTAACAACTATATTCCTGAAGTAAATCAAATACAATTGAGCAGATATTATATTGCTTTCTTCTTTATTTGCAACAATATTATAATCCTTCCGTAAAGTACTCAGATATGTTTTACGTGAGGTGAAAATATTTCAAGAACTGCAAGTTTTACTCCAAGGAATGGGACTTTTTAGCTCAGGGGCAAACGCAGGATTTTCAGAAGGGGGTTTCCAGAGGGGCGGAGCAAAGCATGGAGATGGACACTTAGGTGACCCAAAATATGCCGGTCAGTTAAAGTATTATAGATAGACCAAATGTATATAAATAAAAAAGATGGGGTGGGAGAAGGGGGCATTGGGCTGAATGAAGGGGCCCTGATACATAACTTCCAGGGTGGTAGAGGATATTTAATATGCAGAGGAGGGGTGTATAGTGGAATGGGCTTATTATTCATAATTTTCTGGTGGGAGGACAGCTTGCTTGACTATAGATATCTCCAGTTCCCAGGAATAGATTTCTTAGATTTTAATGGAATTAAAAACTAGAGAATCCCACCTACCAAATGATATTGGGGACAACGAGAATATAAAACTACATACCAGGTGTGTGGAGCTGGAGCAGTAACCAGCGGCTGGAAGGCTGATATCTCTGGTTCTGGGAATAGTAGAGACAAGCTGCTAGTACTCGTGAAAGGGGGAGAGTCTCAGCTTTTGGAATATATCCTTAGAAAAAGTCTAAGTCAGACAGAACCTGAAATATCTGACTGGGAAGAGCAATTAACAGGCTTGGATGGGGACCACTAGTTTGAAGTCAGATATCTCCGGTTCTCAAGGGCCGATTTTTAAAATTCTTGTACCCCTGGAAAGAGGGGACCCTCAGCTAGGTCCTCTACACTCCTGGGGGGGTTTCTGGGTACTCAGAACCCCCCCCTGCGTGCGCTACTGACACGGGCTATAATCTCTGGCAATATGGTCGCTGAGCGCAGGGGCGAATTTAGGGGTCAGGCCCCCCCTAGGCACAACAACTTTGGCCGCCTCCCCCCCATATGTATGTATAACACACACACACAACGACAACAACAACAACAACATATGTACTAAACCAGCATCTAATGCTGGTGTTGGAAATACAATAATTAGCTTTGGGGGGGACTCACTTGGAGGCACATACTTTTAGTTTAACATGACAATTTGTTTGCACTTACTATTTAACAGAAGGGTTGCAAACAGTTAAAGTGCTACAGACACATTCTGCTCTGTGGCCGTGCAGCAGCAGCAGTATGACATAGGAGGGAGGGCTCGTAACCCGAGTGCACTGCAGTGCAAGGAGAATAGTTCCTTGCTCTTGCTAGGAACAGAAAGTAAAGAAGGTAACAGGTTTTGGACGCCGGGTTCCGGATCTTCATGCTGTCAGTGAGTAAGCAGGGCAGGCATACTGCCTGTATGCTCTGCTCAGATGGAGGGAGGGACGGTCACGGGACTAAGCTATAGCTTCAGGCTGCAGTGCCGGCGCTGCTCTCCAGAGTGGGATAGGTACAGCGGCAGCGCTGCCTAGCACACAGACGCAGCTGTGGGGATGGAGAGGCTAGAGAGAGATCCTCCCCGCACTGAGGAGCACTGGCGAGCGGCCACTCTGAAAAAGAGTCAGTGTCAAACTGACACACTGGGTGACAGCAGGTGCCTTGCTCCTGCCGCCCTTAGTTCCACCACCCTTTCTATATGTGCCTTAGTTCGATGTTGGTCACCATATATCTTTAATTGTTATGTGTTCTCCTTTTTTCTTTGATTTTGTATTTATTGTGTATTTTTTATTTGTGTTTTATTATCTTTGTTGATATACTGTCCTTATCAATCTTTAAATTGGTGTTAATTCCAATTGTAGGATTGGATACAATTTGGGTTCAGTGATCAGTGATCAGTTTTTAATATTCCACTGCCCTCTAGTAGATTTGAGTGGGAGGTATTTGGGATCGGTTACCCTTTGTTGTGGGTTTCTACCACCTTATTTTCCACATATACACTAGTGTCCTAAACTATACAGCATTAATCATTCATTCATTTGTAAATTTACATTGAGAGATACACAGTAACAGAGGTCACTTTGCGGTTCTGAGGAAGCTTAACTGTGAAACACGTGTGAACCTATTGACCTCTGTTACTGTGTATCTATCAATGTAAATTTACAAATGAATGAATGATTAATGCTGTATAGTTTAGGACACTAGTGTATATGTGGAGAGGACTGTAGGAGCCAGCCCAGCCAGAGTGGGACTTAGCCTGCAAATACCAACAAGTGCAGAGACTAAGTATAATTCACCTAAGCACTGAGGCTTGACTACCTACCACATAGGGTAATATACCCCACATATAATCAACAGCTAGAGTGGGACCCAATCTGCACAAATAAATAAATGCAACAATAGGTAACCCACATAGGCGAATCTAGAATTATGGTAATGGGTGGTCCCAGAACTAGACACAATAGCAGGGGGACCTTTGCGCAGCAAAAAAGGGGCATGGCCCCATGGAAAGGAGGCGTGGCATCACAAAAAGGGGTGTGGTATTACACTTTAGACCATACACGGTAATGCCCATTACACATTTTAGCAAACTCCGTAATACCCATTACACATAATGCCACATGCCGTAATGCCAATTACACATTAGGCCACACACCATAATGCCCATTACACATTGTGCCACACATCATGATGCACATTACATACTATATAACAAACCATAATGCCCATTACATATTTGCCACATAAGTGCTGCTTACCTACGTGCTCATTGCTAGGGGGTTCTTGCATGATGGCACCATAGTACCCATTACACATGATGCCGCACACCATAGTACCCATTACACATGATGCCGCACACCATAGTACCCATTACACATGATGCCGCGCACCATAGTACCATTACACATGATTCCGTGCACAATAGTACCCATTACACATGATGCCGTGCACAATAGTACCCATTACACATGATGCTGCACACATAATGTCCATTACACATGATGCTGCACACATAATGCCGCTTACACATGATGCTGCACACCGTAATGCCCTTTACACATTAAGCCACACATTATGCGTAATGCCCCCACATACTGCCACTTGTAGCGTCCCTTAAGCAATGCCCCCAAAAGTGCCACTTACTGTAAATTTGTATATGAGCCTTCGCTGCTGCTGCAGGGAGAGATGGAGAGCGGTGCAGCTGATTCTATGGGGAGAGGAGCAGAGCGCAGCGCAGAGCACGCTCCCACTCCCCTCCTGGTGTCCACTCTAGCCGAGTGGACATTTGAAATATTATGCACGCTGTTGTGCGTGACGTCGGGGGAGCACACCGGGCGCCGGCACCACATGATTAAAGGGGGGCGGGCTAAGGTGAAAGCGGGGAGAAGAATTGGAGCGGAAGCTGCAGTGGTGACAGTCATTGACAGCTGGGCAGAGAGCAGGGGGCTGCACGGCTGTATTCAGAGCACTGCAGGTCACGGCTGTTTGAAATAATACCCCTTTCACAACAGAAAATGCAGGGATTTACCCGGGAATGTGGTACCAGGATCATGCAGGGACATTCCCAGGCTGACCCCTTATACACCAGCCTAGTCCCTGCATTTTCTGGTGTGAGGGGGAGAGACAAACACTCCCCTCTCCCTACACCCCTTTAACCAACAAGCTATATCTTCGGAACCAACTGACCCATTTACATGAGACCAGTATCATATTGAAGAACTTTTGAGTTGGCTTCGAATGATTTTTGGTCCTGTGAAACTTGGCTGTTTGGTTCCAGAGAAATCTGCCCTCAAAGAACATAAACAGTCATGAAATGACATTTAAGAAATGAAAGAAAAAAAAAAAAACGGTTTAACCTCAATATCCCTGAAACCAATTAACCCATATGGATCCAGCCTGGTATCAGATTGATGGCCCGGTGATTTGGGTTTGACTGACATCAACCTTGAGCTTCAGTGATGCTGAAGGGGAAACTGGCAGCTGTTGAACTGGGTGCGGGTTGGAATTAGCGGGTCCTGTTATCCTATAGGGAAAACGTTCCAGCTTTGCCTGGCAGTATCTCCGGTTCCCAGGGGGCTAGAGACATGGGGCTGGGCTCGTTGGAAAGCCCCATCCCTCAGCTACAAAATGGGCTAATGGGTGGTCCTGTGCACCCCCGGACCACCCCCTAGATTCGCCTATGGTAACCCACTCTAATACTGAAGTCTGACTACCAATTATATATGTCCATGACTCAGTGCGGTGCCAAATAAGGTGGTAGCAACCCACAATATAAAGGGGAACTGATCCTAATATTTCCCATTTAACGCCACTAGATGGCAGTGGAACATTAAAAATTGATCACTGAACCCAATAACTGTATTCAAATCCTCTAGCTGGGATTAATACCAACCTAAGGACTGTACTAAATAACAACCAATGCATGGTTCATGATACCAGTGTATATGTGGAGGGGAGTGTAGAAGCCAGCCCAACTAGAGTGGGACCCAAACCTGCCAAGACAAAATAGTGCAGAGATTGGGTATAATCCACCAAAATACTGAGGTCTGACCACCCACTACATAGGATAACACAATCCATATACAATTACTAGCTTGTATGGACCCAATTTGCATGAATAAATAAATGCAAAAAACAAGTAACCCAATCAGAAACTGAAGTCCGATTATCAACCATAACAGGGTAATACAACCCATTCGGAAGTACCTGTCAGTGACTCAGTGCTGTGTAAAATAAGGTGGTAGCAACCCACAACAAAGGGTAACCGATCCCAAATACCTCCCACTCAAAGCTACTAGAGGGCAGTGGAATATTAAAAACTGATCACTGAACCCAAATTGTATCCAATCCTATAATTGGAATAAACACCAATTTAAAGATTGATAAGGACAGTATATCAACAAAGATAAGCAAGCAGGAGGAGGAGTTTGCAGGTGCACACTAAATATATATGCTAGACCTTTTAATTTCTTGCTATATTGCATTTGAGGTTATTAGCATAGTAATGGCCATTAGTATGGGCTTGTCCACCGCATCCAGGTTACCTCAATAGGACAAGTCCCTAACACTACTCTGGTACAGGTTATTATATGGTGGTTTTAATATCTTTTTGAAGAAGTTGCGCCAGGCTACAACTAAATTTGTTTGTTTCCACTACTCTGGGACAGGTCCAGGGCACAGGCCCCCCCAGGCCAGCCCAGCAGAACCACCCCATGGCATCATATTAGTGTGAAATTAAAGTGATAGTAAAAGGGATAGGGGAAATTATATGTGATAGGACTTACCTAGGTAAGAAGTATTAATAAATGTAAAGGGTGCTACATATATATTAAACAAACTAAAGGGGTGATTGAAAGTGTGCGATATGATGCCATGGAGCAGCCCAGCAACAGCAGCCCAAAGAGCCCAGCGCCCCAAACACAGTCCCACAGACCAACACTCAGCATATATGTACAGTAGGACTTACCCTCATAGTGCCAAGCTGAGGTGTGCAGTCTTGAATGTTGGGACTCCAACCTAATTAAAATCAATCTGGGACAGGTGGGTGGGGTGCTAGTTAAGGAGGAAGGCGTCTCTAGTTCCTTCCAGTGTGTATGAATACACAATATATAGTACATAGGGGGAGGGGCCCTAAACTGCACACCCTGGACATATGAGGTGCTACCTGCTGAGACTTGTAGTGCAGCAAGCAGGAGGAGAAATTTGCAGGTGCACACTAAATATATATGCTAGACCTTTTAATATCTTGCTATATTGCATTTGAGGTTATTAGCATAGTAATGGCCATTAGTATGGGCTTGTCCACCGCATCCAGGTTACCTCAATAGGACAAGTCCCTAACACTACTCTGGGACAGGTCCAGGGCACAGGGCCCCCCAGGCCAGCCCAGCAGAACCACCCCATGGCATCACATTAGTGTGAAATTAAAGTGATAGTAAAAGGGATAGGGGAAATTATATGTGATAGGACTTACCTAGGTAAGAAGTATTAATAAATGTGAAGGGTGCTACATTACTATGCTAATAACCTCAAATGCAATATAGCAAGATATTAAAAGGTCTAGCATATATATTTAGTGTGCACCTGCAAACTCCTCCTCCTGCTTGCTGCACTACAAGTCTCAGCAGGTAGCACCTCATATGTCCAGGGTGTGCAGTTTAGGGCCCCTCCCCCTATGTACTATATATTGTGTATTCATACACACTGGAAGGAACTAGAGACACCTTCCTCCTTAACTAGCACCCCACCCACCTGTCCCAGATTGATTTTAACTAGGTTGGAGTCCCAACATTCAAGACTGCACACCTCAGCTTGGCACTATGAGGGTAAGTCCTACTGTACATATATGCTGAGTGTTGGTCTGTGGGACTGTGTTTGGGGCGCTGGGCTCTTTGGGCTGCTGTTGCTGGGCTGCTCCATGGCATCATATCGCACACTTTCAATCACCCCTTTAGTTTGTTTAATATATATGTAGCACCCTTCACATTTATTAATACTTCTTACCTAGGTAAGTCCTATCACATATAATTTCCCCTATCCCTTTTACTATCACTTTAATTTCACACTAATGTGATGCCATGGGGTGGTTCTGCTGGGCTGGCCTGGGGGGTCCTGTGCCCTGGACCTGTCCCAGAGTAGTGTTAGGGACTTGTCCTATTGAGGTAACCTGGATGCGGTGGACAAGCCCATACTAATGGCCATTACTATGCTAATAACCTCAAATGCAATATAGCAAGATATTAAAAGGTCTAGCATATATATTTAGTGTGCACCTGCAAACTCCTCCTCCTGCTTGCTGCACTACAAGTCTCAGCAGGTAGCACCTCATATGTCCAGGGTGTGCAGTTTAGGGCCCCTCCCCCTATGTATCAACAAAGATAATAAAACACAAATAAAAAATACACAAAAAATACAAAATCAAAGAAAAAAGGAGAACACCTAACAATTAAAGATATATGGTGACCAACATCGAACTAAGGCACATATAGAAAGGGTGGTGGAACCCAGTGCAGCCAGAAGCAGGATACAACCTGCCAATAACAGAATGGCTACCAATGTGTTTTATTATCAATAAAATAACCATATCCAACCACCAACCCAATACCGACTCTACCCAAGGTCGGAGAGGAAAGAAGTGCCCAAACACATAAGGTGCCAACATAACCTTTACTGAGAAGGCACCTATCACCAGGCCATAGTGCCACGATAAAATACCAAGTGACACCACCACCGTATAATTGTAAACAAAAGAGACACAATTAAGTGAACCAATAAAACTGGTAAATTTGATGTTAATTTTATCTAATGATATACTTTCCTACACCCCAACCCTAGTGTCTGAGAGTAAAGGCACATGAACTACCAACTCTAATACTACTATACAGCAACAACAGAACACAGTAACACGTCTAGCAAACACTTTTAAACTATAACAACACACTTTCTTACTTCAAAAGTGCACAAGCACTTCACCTTATATGTATGTGTGACCTGTATGTCTAATTTTAACTTCTTATCAATTTCACAATAACCGGAGTGGACCCAGACCTGTAGTTCCATATAAGAGAACACAGATATCTGGCTCCTCTCTAAATATTTTAAAATAAACCAATCAATAAAGGTTAAGTCTTAAATGATGAAATAAAACATTCTTTTTGGTGTGCATCCACCGCACAATTTACTTCTCTTTCTCCTTCAAACCAGTCTACTAACTATATTGCCCGGATAGCACCCCCGCCTTTCTACCAAAAATGGCGGCTCTCTTCTCTCATTAAATAAAACCCTACACATTAACAAAAACAAGGGTATTATTAATCTGTGTGCGGATCCCCCGAAAAACCCCTTCCCTCTCCCCTCGATAAAGGAAAGAGATAGGAAAAGAGAATAGGGGTGCGCTAAATGTACCACTTAGTGGCTATACATACAATAAATAAAGAATTATTTTTATAAAAAACAGGTAAACATTTATTGACGGTTCATCCGGCAGTAAAAATTCATTTCATTGTTTCGGAATTTTTCAGACAAGTGCCACATACAATGTAGATCCGCGGCCCGGAGCGTTTCGTCCCTTTGGACTTCCCTATATATATAGGGATATACTTCAACTATATATATAGGGGTTTTCTCTATTGTAGAGACACAGGCACTCGCCACTTTATCAAAATAGAGTCAGATTTTGATAAAAATACTTGTCAAGTTTATTTCTTCAACATGTCAGAAGAGTTATATTGAAAAACATCACCATACTCCGTTTTTCAAAATAACTCTTCTGACATGTTGAAGAAATAAACTTGACAAGTATTTTTATCAAAATCTGACTCTATTTTTATAAAGTGGCAAGTGCCTGTATCTCTACAATAGAGAAAACCCCTATAATTTGGAGTACGGAGCAACTACACTGTGGGAGTCTGTGGGAGTCTACACCCACAGAACGTTGGGAATCCTCCACCCTCTTGCGCTCGCATATTCTGAATCCTCTTCTTGACCCAAACAATGTCAGCATCATTGAAGTGGCTTTTACTGTACGAGACTAGTTGTTGGAATGCCTTTTCCTTCTTATGTTTGTTGCTATAGTCTTTACTATTTACTCTCCAAAGGCACTCATTGGCAGGGGTGGGCTGGGCCTGGGGGCAGGGTGCCATGTGCCCCCCGGGCCGCTTAGCCAGTCACTGGCTGCGGGCCACGCTGGTCACCATCCACCTCCTCCAGGCACAGGTAGCCCTCCTGCGCTGCCTGCGGCTTCCAGAACATGGCCGCGGCTACAGGAAAATGGCCGCCAGCCCCCTGCACTGAGGACATGTCCTCAGTGCAGGAGGCCGGCGGCCATCTTCCTGTAGCCGCGGCCGTGCTCTGGAAGCCGCGGCCAGCGCAAGAGGGCGGCCTGGAGGAGGTGGATGGTGATCCAGCGCGGCCAGCAGCCAGTGACTGGCTAAGTGGCCCGGGGGAGCAGGAGGGCTGTCTGTCCCAGACCCCCCAGCCCAGCAACAATGGTGAGTTGCTGGTGGGGGCATGTGTGTCTCCTCTGGCACTGTGGGGGCATTTGTGTCTCCTCTGGCACTGTGGGGGCATGTGTGTCTCCTCTGGCACTGTGGGGGCATGTGTGTCTCCTCTGGCACTGTGGGGGCATGTGTGTCTCCTCTGGCACTGTGGGGGCATGTGTGTCGTCTCTGGCACTGTGGGGGCATGTGTATCGTCTCTGGCACTGTGGGGGCATGTGTGTCGTCTCTGGCACTGTGGGGGCATGTGTGTCTCTGCCACTGTGGGGGCATATGTGTCTCTGGCACTGTGGGGGCATATGTGTCTCTGGCACTGTGGGGGCATCTCTGGCACTGTGGGGGCATATGTGTCTCTGGCACTGTGGGGGCATATGTGTCTCGGGCACTGTGGGGGCATCTCTGGCACTGTGGGGGCATCTCTGGTACTGTGGGGGTATCTCTGGCACTGTGGGGGCATATGTGTATCTGGCACTGTGGGGGAATATCTGTCACTGTGGGGGCATATGTGTATCTGTCACTGTGGGGGCATATGTGTCTCTGGCACTGTGGGGGCATATGTGTCTCTGGCACTGTGGGGCATATGTGTCTCTGGCACTGTGGGGGCATATCTGGCCCTGTGGGGGCATATGTGTATCTGGCACTGTGGGGGCATATTATGTTTCTCTGGCACTGTGGGGGCATATGTGTCTCTGGCACTGTGGGGGCATGTGTGTCTCTGGCACTGTGGGTGCATTTCTGGCAC
Organism: Crinia signifera; assembly: GCF_055691185.1. Taxonomy (NCBI): domain Eukaryota; kingdom Metazoa; phylum Chordata; class Amphibia; order Anura; family Myobatrachidae; genus Crinia; species Crinia signifera. Next base: position 13,456,169 of record NC_139226.1, read on the forward strand.
TGTGGGGGCATATGTGTATCTGGCACTGTGGGGGGAATGTCTGGCACTGTGGGGGCATACAGTATGTGTCTCTGGCACTGTGGGGGCATATGTGTCTCTGGCACTGTGGGGGCATATGTGTCTCTGGCACTGTGGGGGCATATCTGGCACTGTGGGGGCATATGTGTATTTGGCACTGTGGCGGAATATCTGGCACTGTGGGGGCAAATCTGGCACTGTGGACATCACATTGTGCGGTGTAATGGGCATCATGGTATGGGGCGTAATGGGTATTACGGTGTGGGGAGCATTGGGTAATTGCCATTACAGTATGGGCATCAAGGTGTGCGGCATAATGTGTAATTAGCATCACAATGTGCAATCTGCAGGTACACAATACAATCAAGGTACAGGCCACGTCCCCTTATGATAGGCCACACGCCTAATTTTTCTGCGCGCCACCGGCGCGCACAAGCATTCAGCTAGCCAGAATGGTGGGGGGTATGGGCCAGTGCTCTGGACTTGCCCCCTAGGCTAAAAGTCGCCAGCCAGCCCCTGCTCATTGGCTTGGTAAATATCTATGAATCCAGTCCAGAATCCTTTGTTTTGATTGTCACTTGACATCTCTATACTAAAAATTGTTACACAAAAAATTTGTTAAAAATGGCTCCAAAATAAAAAAAAAATATATAATACACAAAGTAAACAACAACAAACACTAAATATCACCCTAATACCAGTTTCAGACCGCAAATGCAGGGTCGCACGTGACTTAGAAACTGTTCAGTCCCGGTGCGACTCTGCATGTACGGTCTGTGCAGATCACATCAGCGAATGGGCAGTATTGCCGGTTCACTGACGTCATGTGGGGGCTTGGTGTTGCGTCATGGGTAGCGGGGGAGAAGGCAGCACTTAATGTGCGTACACACGGGCTATTATCTCTGGCAATATGGTCGCTGAGCGCAGGGGCGAATTTAGGGGTCAGGCCCCCCCTAGGCACAACAACTTTGGCCGCCTCCCCCCCATATGTATGTATAACACACACACACACACACACACACACACACACAACAACAACAACAGCAACAACATATGTACTTAACCAGCATCTAATGCTGGTGTTGGAAATACAATAATTAGCTCTGGGGGGGGGGACTCACTTGGAGGCACATACTTTTAGTTTAACATGACAATTTGTTTGCACTTACTATTTAACAGAAGGGTTGCAAACAGTTAAAGTGCTACAGACACATTCTGCTCCGTGGCCGTGCAGCAGCAGCAGTATGATCATGCTGTCAGTGAGTGAGCAGGGCAGGCATACTGCTCATACGGAGGGAGGGACGGTCACGGGACTAAGCTATAGCTTCAGGCTGCAGTGCCGGCGCTGCTCTCCAGAGTGGGATAGGTACAGCGGCAGCGCTGCCGAGCACACAGACGCAGCTGTGGGGATGGAGAGGCTAGAGAGAGATCCTCCCCGCACTAAGGAGCTGCGGCGAGCGGCCGCTTTGAAAAAGAGTCAGTGTCAAACTGACACACTGGGTGACAGCAGGTGCCTTGCTGCTGCCGCCCTTAGTTCCACCACCCTTTCTATATGTGCCTTAGTTCGATGTTGGTCACCATATATCTTTAATTGTTAGGTGTTCTCCTTTTTTCTTTGATTTTGTATTTTTTGTTTATTTTTTATTTGTCTTTTATTATCTTTGTTGATATACTGTCCTTATCAATCTTTAAATTGGTGTTAATTCCAATTGTAGGATTGGATACAATTTGGGTTCAGTGATCAGTGATCAGTTTTTAATATTCCACTGCCCTCTAGTAGCTTTGAGTGGGAGGTATTTGGGATCGGTTACCCTTTGTTGTGGGTTGCTACCACCTTATTTTCCACATATACACTAGTGTCCTAAACTATACAGCATTAATCATTCATTCATTTGTAAATTTACATTGATAGATACACAGTAATAGAGGTCAATAGGTTCACACGTGTTTCACAGTTAAGCTTCCTCAGAACCGCAAAGTGACCTCTGTTACTGTGTATCTATCAATGTAAATTTACAAATGAATGAATGATTAAAGCTGTATAGTTTAGGACACTAGTGTATATGTGGAGAGGACTGTAGGAGCCAGCCCAGCCAGAGTGGGACTTAGCCTGCAAATACCAACAAGTGCAGAGACTAAGTATAATCCACCGAAGCACTGAGGCTTGACTACCTACCACATAGGGTAATATACCCCACATATAATCACCAGCTAGAGTGGGACCCAACCTGCACAAATAAATAAATGCAACAATAGGTAACCCACTCTAATACTGAAGTCTGACTACCAATTATATATGTCCATGACTCAGTACGGTGCCAAATAAGGTGGTAGCAACCCACAATATGAAGGGGAACTGATCCTAATATTTCCCATTTAACGCCACTAGATGGCAGTGGAACATTAAAAATTGATCACTGAACCCAATAACTGTATTCAAATCCTCTAGCTGGAATTAATACCAACCTAAGGACTGTGCTAAATAACAACCAATGCATGGTTCATGATACCAGTGTATATGTGGAGGGGAGTGTAGAAGCCAGCCCAACTAGAGTGGCACCCAAACCTGCCAAAACAAAATAGTGCAGAGATTGGGTATAATCCACCAAAATACTGAGGTCTGACCACCCACCACATAGGATAACACAATCCATATACAATTACTAGCTTGTATGGGACCCAATTTGCATGAATAAATAAATGCAAAAAACAAGTAACCCAATCAGAAACTGAAGTCTGACTATCAACTATAACAGGGGAATATAACCCATTCGGAAGTACCTGTCAGTGACTCAGTGATGTGTAAAATAAGGTGGTAGCAACCCACAACAAAGGGTAACCGATCCCAAATACCTCCCCCTCAAAGTTACTAGAGGGCAGTGGAATATTAAAAACGGATCACTGAACCCAAATTGTATCCAATCCTTAGGACTTCCCTATATATATAGGAGTATACTTCGACTATATATATATAGGGGTTTTCTCTATTGTAGAGACACAGGCACTCGCCACTTTATCAAAATAGAGTCAGATTTTGATAAAAATACTTGTCAAGTTTATTTCTTCAACATGTCAGAAGAGTTATATTGAAAAACATCACCATACTCCGTTTTTCAATATAACTCTTCTGACATGTTGAAGAAATAAAGAAATAAACTTGACAAGTATTTTTATCAAAATCTGACTCTATTTTGATAAAGTGGCAAGTGCCTGTGTCTCTACAATAGAGAAAACCCCTATAATTTGGAGTACGGCGCAACTACACTGTGGGAGTCTGTGGGAGTCTACACCCACAGAATATATATATATATATATATATATATATATATACACATACATGCATACATACATACATACATACATATACACACACACTCACAAACATACGTATATACATATATACACACACATATATATATATATATATATATATATATATATATATACACACACACACACATATACATACATATATATACATATACATATATACACACGTATCTATATTTACATACCAGTTCATCACTGCCTGACTGCTCATCCTCTAAACCCCCGGGCGATCCTGGCTTGTCGTTGCATGACAACTTTCTCTTGGGGTCTTGTCCAATGGTGAAGAGGAGTTGGTTATAATACCACAGTGATGGCTTGTGAACTTGAGCCGTCCCTGCTCCCGAACGTTGGGAATCCTCCACCCTCTTGTCAGTGGCGTAACTACATATTGGGCGCCCCCCCGCCGTTAAAGGGAGGGCGCCCAACCACTCACCCGCCCCTCCGCCTGCCGCCCCCCCCCCCGCCTGCCGCTCCCCCAGGTAGCCGTCAATGCAGGTGGGGGGGGGGATGCTGCGAGGCGGCTGAGGGGACGGACGCTGCGGGGGACACAGAGGCGGCAATTACTTACAGCTGAGCCGGGCAGGGGGAGCCGGGAGCTGTCACTGTCAGTACGTAAGGAGAAAAAAAAAAGCCCATACAATGAATCGGCAGCCTGTGATTGGCTGAGCGCTCTCTCAGCCAGTCAGCAATTGGCTGAGAGAACGCTCAGCAGCCAATCACAGGCTGCCCATTCATTGTATGGGCTTTTTTTTTTTTCTTCAGTACAGACAGCTCCCGGCTCCCCCTGCCCGGCTCAGCTGTAAGTAATTGCCGCAGCTGTGTCCCCCGCAGCGTCCGTCCCCCCAGACGCCTCGCAGCGTCCCCCCCACCTGCACAGGTAAAGACTGGGGATGGTGCGGAAGGCGGCGGGGTGTAACGTAACTATAGCACTGCAGCCCCCGGCACCCGCACATGCATAGCGCCCCCCCGCGGTCGCGGGGGCTGTGTTGCTATAGTTACGCCCCTGCCTCTTGTGCTCGCATATTCTGAATCCTCTTCTTGACCCAGACAATGTCAGCATCATTGAAGTGGCTTTTACTGTACGAGACTAGTTGTTGGAATGCCTTTTCCTTCTTATGTTTGTTGCTATAGTCTTTACTATTTACTCTCCAAAGGCACTCATTGGCAGGGGTGGGCTGGGCCGGGGTGCAGGGTGCCATGTGTCCCCCGGGCCGCTTAGCCAGTCACTGGCTACGGGCCACGCTGGTCACCATCCACCTCCTCCAGGCACAGGCAGCCCTCCTGCGCTGGCCGCGGCTTCCAGAACACGGCCGCGGCTACAGGAAAATGGCCGGCGGCCCCCTGCACTGAGGACATGTCCTCAGTGCAGGAGGCCGGCGGCCATCTTCCTGTAGCCGCGGCCATGCTCTGGAAGCCGCGGCCAGCGCAGGAGGGCGGCCGGGAGGAGGTGGATGGTGATCGAGCGCGGCCAGCAGCCAGTGACTGGCTAAGTGGCCCGGGGGAGCAGGAGGGCTGTCTGTCCCAGACCCCCCAGCCCAGCAACAATGGTGAGTTGCTGGTGGGGGCATGTGTGTCTCCTCTGGCACTGTGGGGGCATTTGTGTCTCCTCTGGCACTGTGGGGGCATGTGTGTCTCCTCTGGCACTGTGGGGGCATGTGTGTCTCCTCTGGCACTGTGGGGGCATGTGTGTCTCCTCTGGCACTGTCGGGGCTTGTGTGTCTCCTCTGGCACTGTCGGGGATTGTGTGTCTCCTCTGGCACTGTGTGGGCATGTGTGTCTCCTCTGGCACTGTGGGGGCATGTGTGTCTCCTCTGGCACTGTGGGGGCATGTGTGTCTCCTCTGGCACTGTGGGGGCATGTGTGTCTCCTCTGGCACTGTGGGGGCATGTGTGTCTCCTCTGGCACTGTGGGGGCATGTGTGTCTCCTCTGGCACTGTCGGGGCTTGTGTGTCTCCTCTGGCACTGTCGGGGATTGTGTGTCTCCTCTGGCACTGTGGGGGCATGTGTGTCTCCTCTGGCACTGTGGGGGCATGTGTTTCTCCTCTGGCTCTGTGGGGGCATGTGTGTCGTCTCTGGCACTGTGGGGGCATGTGTGTCGTCTCTGGCACTGTGGGGGTATGTGTGTCGTCTCTGGCACTGTGGGGGCATGTGTGTCTCTGGAACTGTGGGGGCATATGTGTCTCTGGCACTTTGGGGGCATATGTGTCTCTGGCACTGTGGGGGCATCTCTGGCACTGTGGGGGCATATGTGTCTCTGGCACTGTGGGGGCATATGTGTCTCGGGCACTGTTGGGGCATCTCTGGCACTGTGGGGGCATCTCTGGCACTGTGGGAACATCTCTGGCACTGTGGGGGCATATGTGTATCTGGCACTATGGGGGAATATCTGGCACTGTGGGGGCATATGTGTATCTGTCACTGTCGGGGCATATCTGGCACTGTGGGGCATATGTGTCTCTGGCACTGTGGGGGCATATCTGGCACTGTGGGGGCATATGTGTATCTGGCACTGTGGGGGCATATTATGTTTCTCTGGCACTGTGGGGGAATACGTGTCTCTGGCACTGTGGGGGCATATGTGTCTCTGGCACTGTGGGGGCATATCTGGCACTGTAGGGGCATATGTGTATCTGGCACTGTGGGGAGAATGTCTGGCACTGTGGGGGCATATGTGTCTCTGGCACTGTGGGGGCATATGTGTCTCTGGCACTGTGGGGGCATATGTCTCTGGCACTGTGGGGGCATATGTGTCTCTGGCACTGTGGGAGCATATCTGGCACTGTGGGGGCATATGTGTATTTGGCACTGTGGCGGAATATCTGGCACTGTGGGGGCAAATCTGGCACTGTGGTCATCACATTGTGCGGTGTAGTGGGCATCATGGTATGGGGCGTAATGGGCATTACGGTGTGTTGAGCATTGGGTAATTTCTATTACAGTATGGGCATCAAGGTGTGCGGCATAATGTGTAATTAGCATCACAATGTGCAATCTGCAGGTACACAATACAATCAAGCCACGCCCCCTCATGATAGGCCACACGCCTAATTTTTCTGCGCGCCACCGGCGCGCACAAGCATTCAGCTTTCCGGAATGGTGGGGGGTATGGGCCAGTGCTCTGGACTTGCCCCCTAGGCTAAAAGTTGCCAGCCAGCCCCTGCTCATTGGCTTGGTAAATATCTATGAATCCAGTCCAAAATCCTTTGTTTTGATTGTCACTTGACATCTCTATACTAAAAATTGTTACACAAAAAATTTATTAAAAATGGCTCCAAAATAAAAAAAAAAATTATAATACACAAAGTAAACAACAACAAACACTAAATATCACCCTAATACCAGTTTCAGACCGCAAATGCAGGGTCGCACGTGACTTAGAAACTGTTCAGTCCCGGTGCGACTCTGCATGTGCGGTCTGTGCAGATCACATCAGCGAATGGGCAGTATTGCCGGTTCACTGACGTCATGTGGGGGCTTGGTGTTGCGTCATGGTTAGCGGGGGAGGAGGCAGCACTTAAGGTGCGTACACACGGGCTATTATCTCTGGCAATATGGTCGCTGAGCGCAGGGGCGAATTTAGGGGTCAGGCCCCCCCTAGGCACAACAACTTGGGCCGCCTCCCCCCCATATGTATGTATAACGCACACACAACGACAACAACAACATATGTACTAAACCAGCATCTAATGCTGGTGTTGGAAATACAATAATTAGCTCTGGGGGGGACTCACTTGGAGGCACATACTTTTAGTTTAACATGACAATTTGTTTGCACTTACTATTTAACAGAAGGGTTGCAAACAGTTAAAGTGCTACAGACACATTCTGCTCTGTGGCCGTGCAGCAGCAGTATGATCATGCTGACAGTGAGTGAGCAGGGCAGGCATACTGCCTGTATGCTCTGCTCAGACGGAGGGAGGGACGGTCACGGGACTAAGCTATAGCTTCAGGCTGCAGTGCCGGCGCTGCTCTCCAGAGTGGGATAGGTACAGCGGCAGCGCTGCCGAGCACACAGACGCAGCTGTGGGGATGGAGAGGCTAGAGAGAGATCCTCCCCGCACTGAGGAGCGGCGGCGAGCGGCCGCTTTGAAAAAGAGTCAGTGTCAAACTGACACACTGGATGACAGCAGGTGCCTTGCTGCTGCCGCCCTTAGTTCCACCACCCTTTCTATATGTGCCTTAGTTCGATGTTGGTCACCATATATCTTTAATTGTTAGGTGTTCTCCTTTTTTCTTTGATTTTGTATTTTTTGTGTATTTTTTATTTGTGTTTTATTATCTTTGTTGATATACTGTCCTTATCAATCTTTAAATTGGTGTTAATTCCAATTGTAGGATTGGATACAATTTGGGTTCAGTGATCAGTGATCAGTTTTTAATATTCCACTGCCCTCTAGTAGCTTTGAGTGGGAGGTATTTGGGATCGGTTACCCTTTGTTGTGGGTTGCTACCACCTTATTTTCCACATATACACTAGTGTCCTAAACTATACAGCATTAATCATTCATTCATTTGTAAATTTACATTGATAGATACACAGTAACAGAGGTCAATAGGTTCACACGTGTTTCACAGTTAAGCTTCCTCAGAACCGCAAAGTGACCTCTGTTACTGTGTATCTATCAATGTAAATTTACAAATGAATGAATGATTAAAGCTGTATAGTTTAGGACACTAGTGTATATGTGGAGAGGACTGTAGGAGCCAGCCCAGCCAGAGTGGGACTTAGCCTGCAAATACCAACAAGTGCAGAGACTAAGTATAATCCACCTAAGCACTGAGGCTTGACTACCTACCACATAGGGTAATATACCCCACATATAATCACCAGCTAGAGTGGGACCCAACCTGCACAAATAAATAAATGCAACAATAGGTAACCCACTCTAATACTGAAGTCTGACTACCAATTATATATGTCCATGACTCAGTACGGTGCCAAATAAGGTGGTAGCAACCCACAATATAAAGGGGAACTGATCCTAATATTTCCCATTTAACTAGATGGCAGTGGAACATTAAAAATTGATCACTGAACCCAATAACTGTATTCAAATCCTCTAGCTGGAAATAATACCAACCTACAGTAAGGACTGTACTAAATAACAACCAATGCATGGTTCATGATACCAGTGTATATGTGGAGGGGAGTGTAGAAGCCAGCCCAACTAGAGTGGCACCCAAACCTGCCAAGACAAAATACAGTAGTGCAGAGATTGGGTATAATCCACCAAAATACTGAGGTCTGACCGCCCACCACATAGGATAACACAATCCATATACAATTACTAGCTTGTGTGGGACCCAACTTGCATGAATAAATAAATGCAAAAAACAAGTAACCCAATCAGAAACTGAAGTCCGACTATCAACCATAACAGGGGAATACAACCCATTCGGAAGTACCTGTCAGTGACTCAGTGCTATGTAAAATAAGGTGGTAGCAACCCACAACAAAGGGTAACCGATCCCAAATACCTCCCACTCAAAGCTACTAGAGGGCAGTGGAATATGAAAAACTGATCACTGAACCCAAATTGTATCCAATCCTACAATTGGAATTAAAGGTATCCATAGACGGTCCGTTCCCGGACCGTCCGTTTTGTACTTGCGCGCTCCCGCGCATCACATAGTACGGTACAAAAAGTATGTGCTGCACATACTTTTTGTACTAGCTAAACATCGTATCGGATCGCATTGCATGCACTAGGCATGCACTAGGCATGCGATCCGATACGATGCATGCTAATTAAGACCCAAACGGATCCGTTTAACGGACCGTGTATGGGCCCCTTAACACCAATTTAAAGATTGATAAGGACAGTATATCAACAAAGATAATAAAACACAAATAAAAAATACACAAAAAATACAAAATCAAAGAAAAAAGGAGAACACCTAACAATTAAAGATATATGGTGACCAACATCGAACTAAGGCACATATAGAAAGGGTGGTGGAACCCAGTGCAGCCAGAAGCAGGATACAACCTGCCAATAACAGAATGGCTACCAATGTGTTTTATTATCAATAAAATAACCATATCCAACCACCAACCCAATACCGACTCTACCCAAGGTCGGAGAGGAAAGAAGTGCCCAAACACATAAGGTGTCAACATAACCTTTACTGAGAAGGCACCTATCACTAGGCCATAGTGCCACGATAAAATACCAAGTGACACCACCACCGTATAATTGTAAACAAAAGAGACACAATTAAGTGAACCAATAAAACTGGTACATTTGATGTTAATTTTATTTAATGATATACTGTCCTACACCCCAACCCTAGTGTCCGAGAGTAAAGGCACATGAACTGCCAACTCTAATACTACTATACAGCAACAACAGAACACAGTAACACGTCTAGCAAACACTTTTAAACTATAACAACACACTTTCTTACTTCAAAAGTGCACAAGCACTTCACCTTATATGTATGTGTGACCTGTATGTCTAATTTTAACTTCTTATCAATTTCACAAAAAGCGGAGTGGACCCAGACCTGTAGTTCCATATAAGAGAACACAGATATCTGGCTCCTCTCTAAATATTTTAAAATAAACCAATCAATAAAGGTTAAGTCTTAAATGATGAAATAAAACATTATTTTTGGTGTGCATCCACCGCACAATTTTCTTCTCTTTCTCCTTCAAACCAGTCTACTAACTATATTGCCCGGATAGCACCCCCGCCTTACTACCAAAAATGGCGGCTCTCTTCTCTCATTAAATAAAACCCTACACATTAACAAAAACAAGGGTATTATTAATCTGTGTGCGGATCCCCCGAAAAACCCCTTCCCTGTCCCCTCGATAAAGGAAAGAGATAGGAAAAGAGAATAGGGGTGCGCTAAATGTACCACTTAGTGGCTATACATACAATAAATAAAGAATTATTTTTATAAAAAACAGGTAAACATTTATTGACGGTTCATCCGGCAGTAAAAATTCATTTCATTGCTTCGGAAGTTTTCAGACAAGTGCCACATACAATGTAGATCCGCGGCCCGACGCGTTTCGTCCCTTAGGACTTCCCTATATATATATATACTTCAACTATATATATATAGGGGTTTTCTCTATTGTAGAGACACAGGCACTCGCCACTTTATCAAAATAGAGTCAGATTTTGATAAAAATACTTGTCAAGTTTATTTATTCAACATGTCAGAAGAGTTATATTGAAAAACATCACCATACTCCGTTTTTTAATATAACTCTTCTGACATGTTGAAGAAATAAACTTGACAAGTATTTTTATCAAAATCTGACTCTATTTTGATAGTGGCAAGTGCCTGTATCTCTACAATAGAGAAAACCCCTATAATTTGGAGTACGGAGCAACTACACTGTGGGAGTCTGTGGGAGTCTACACCCACAGAATATATATATATATATATATATATATATATATATATATATATATATATATATATATATATATATATATATACATACACATACATGCATACATACATATATTCCATTGACAAAAAACCTTACGGTTTCACATGTCCCATTAAGGCTTCTTACACATGATCTGGCATTTCTGAAACCTGTTGTAACTCTTCCACTCAAACGCCAAAAAGCAAGGAAATTACGATCATTAATGGACGTGTTCCTTGCGCAATACAGATATGGTACGCCATCACAGCCTGTGGGTAAGTGCAGATTCAGCACTCTCACAGAGTGAGATTGCTGTCACTCACACAATGGTGGAGCTGCTAATTCACAGATTTGTGTGCTCATTGGAATACACACATGCATTCTATGCAACTGAAGGTCTGAGCAGTAAACAGAGCCGAGAGGATAGAGTAAAAGTGGTGTTGATTGGGTAGGAGGCAGTGTGGTGCGGATGGGGAGGAATAGAAATGCGTAGATGGTAGGAAGGCTAAGCAGCACTGATGGGGGACTAACAAAGCTGATGGGTGGAAAAGAGTAGCACAGATTGGGGAAGGTAAGGCAGAATGATGCGATTGGGTGGGAAACAGAGGAGCAGTTGGAGGAAAGACAGCACTGATGGGGGAGGCGGTTCGGAGCAAAGGGGATAAAGGGAAAACAGAGCAGTACAGATGGAGAGGGGAGACAGCAATACAGATGGAAGGAAACACATGATCTGGCATTTCTGAAACCTGTTGTAACTCTTCCACTCAAACGCCAAAAAGCAATGAAATTACGATCATTAATGGACGTGTTCCTTGCGCAATACAGATATGGTACGCCATCACAGCCTGTGGGTAAGTGCAGATTCAGCACTCTCACAGAGTGAGATTGCTGTCACTCACACAATGGTGGAGCTGCTAATTCACAGATTTGTGTGCTCATTGGAATACACACATGCAGTCTATGCAACTGAAGGTCTGAGCAGTAAACAGAGCCGAGAGGATAGGGTAAAAGTGGTGTTGATTGGGTAGGAGGCAGTGTGGTGCGGATGGGGAGGAATAGAAATGCGTAGATGGTAGGAAGGCTAAGCAGCACTGATGGGGGACTAACAAAGCAGATGGGTGGAAAAGAGTAGCACAGATTGGGGAAGGTAAGGCAGAATTATGCGATTGGGTGGGAAACAGAGGAGCAGTTGGAGGAAAGACAGCACTGATGGGGGAGGCGGTTCGGAGCAAAGGGGATAAAGGGATAACAGAGCATTACAGATGGAGAGGGGAGACAGCAATACAGATGGAAGGAAACTGTGTCATGGATAAGGCGGGCAGAGCAGCATGGATGGAGGGGGAGACAGAGTATCACTAATAGAGGGGAAGCCAGTGGCACAGATAGAAGGAAACAGAGTGGCATATGTGTGGAAAGGAAGGGCAGGGCAGATGGGAAAAGACACATTGGTGCGGATGAGGGAATACACACAGTAGTAGGTATCAGGGAAGACAGAGCAGCCTGAAGGCAAACAGGAGAAGAAAGTGTAGATGCACAGTAGTTGGGAGTATTATAGTTTTTGCAATTATGAAAGATGTTTCTGGTAACTGTATGTGAATACTAAATGAAATGGATATAGGTAGTGAGTGTGAAAGATGTTGGACCCTCAGTGGGATAGTTCTAGTAATAGTGTTTATTCTAGAACCCGCCATCTTTGAAAACCCATGCAGTTCCTCTTCCCTGTCTGGGGTGTTGCTGTCTGCTGTAGTGTTTCTAGCACAGGTCTGGTCTGCAGTGCAGATATACAGACTACACTGTGCTAGAATTACTATAGCAGACAGCTACACCCCAGGCAGGGAAGAGGAACTGCATGGGTTTTTAAAGATGGTAGGTGCTAGAATGAAGACTATAGTAACTCAGAGGTATAGACAATTTTAGATGATTGCAGGTACTTATTAGGATGAGTGTGCCACATAACTGCTCAGACCTTCAGTTGCATAGACTGCATGTGTGTATTCCAATGAGCACACAAATCTATGAATTAGCAGCTCCACCATTGTGTGAGTGACAGCAATCTCACTCTGTGAGAGTGCTGAATCTGCACTTATCCACAGGCTGTGATGGCGTACCATATCTGTATTGCGCAAGGAACACGTCCATTAAGGCGTCAGCCTTAATGATCGTAATTTCATTGCTTTTTGGCGTTTGAGTGGAAGAGTTACAACAGGTTTCAGAAATGCCAGATCATGTGTAAGAAGCCTTAATGGGACATGTGAAACCGTAAGGTTTTTTGTCAATGGAATTTCATAGCTTTTTTCAATTTACTACTACTACTCTAATCATTATGTGTATAACAGGCACTACTGTAGGCATTGTATATAAGTGACACTACTTTGAATTTTAACATGAATGAGACACTACTATGTCATAATATGAATATTGAACTCTACTATGTGGTGTAAAATGAATCAGGAGTGCTATGTGCGGTGTAAAATGAACAAGATTGTGCTACAGTGTGGTGTAATTTGATTTTGGAATACTATTGTGTGGCCATGGCCCTTCCATGTGAAACCACACCCATTCTTTGGGGCACACACTGCACCTTTATTATGTACTAGCTGACGTACCCGGCGTTGCTTGGGTTTGGTTGTGCAATAAGCATTACTTGAACTTTATCCTTTTATTTTAAGCTTGACAGTGCAGACCCTGGAGGTGGCTGCCTATTGTGTTTCATCTGTAGCCATAATCCCAAGACTTCCTCTGAGCAGCAATCTTTTTTTCAATATTTAATTTTTCATTGGGGGGGGGGGGGGGGGGAATCCTTTACCCTTTTTTTCTGTATGTAGCATTTTGTCAAACAAAATTGTTGTATTTTTGAACTTTGTTATTTTGGTACTTGTTTCCTAGCACGGCGCCTGTCGGGTCCCGTCGCATACCATAACTTAAGGTATGCGATGGGACCCGATCAGACCAGATTTTAGGGTTTTAAGACGTTCCCATACAATTTTAAATTTGCGTAGCATCGCATGCCATTGTAATGGCATGCGATGCGATGCAACTCGATTATACCCGGTTTTACATTGTACAGCCACCCTGATGGCTGATTACAATGTTAAATGCCCCCCCAGACCCGATTTTTAATTGTATACCCACCACGTTGGTTAAATATTATGTCAAATGCTCCCCCATTGTTAACGCCACGCCCCGATCAACGCCAACCCGAAGCGTGTCGAGCACAGCGAGCCCGTGAGGGGCGGCGGTAAGCATCCTCCAACCTTTTCATACCCCCACTATTCACGTTGGCGTGGAGCTGATTTTATATAGTGTGGTGAGCGCAGAGAGCCACCGAGCCCGAAGCGTGGTGAGTGGGCGCGGAATACATGTGAAGTAATGCGCGTCCCCTCGCGGGGCTCACTGCGCTTGCCATGCTTCGGGCTCAGTGGCTCGCTGCGCTCGCCACACTATATAAAATCAACTTCACGATGACGTGGATAATGGGGGTATGAAAAGGTCAGAGGACGCGTACCGCCGCCCCTCGCAGGCTCGCGACGCTCGCCACGCTTCGGGTTGGCGTTGATGGTGGCGTTAACAATGTGGTGGCATTTGACATACTAATTACCCATCAGGGTGGGTATACAATTAAAAATCGGGTCTGGGGGGGCATTTAACATAGGAATCAGCCATCAGGTTGGCTGCACAATTAAAAATCATGTCTAATCGCGTCGCATCGCATACGATCTGGTCGCATGCGATGCGATGCGACCCCATTTCACAGACCCGATGCCATACAATGTATATTGGTGGCGCTGTGCTAGGAAACAAGTATCATCATTTTTTTGTAATTATTCTTGGAAGATTGTATTTTTTGTATTTTTTTTTTGCATTTTGTAATTTTATTTGTTATTTTATTGACAATTTTTTTTTAACATTCTTATTTTTTATTTGTGCCATTTTGTATCCTTGCTTGTTTCTTTTTATTTTCAGCATATACAATTTTTGAACTATACATTCTGACAGTAAAACATCCTTCTTGCTCGCTTTTACATCACAAGATGGATTCCCAGTTTTCCTTCTCTTCAGCCATAGGTATTTATTGTGAAGCCTTGTGGTACCCGACATTGACGTTTTTTCCTCTGGTGCATTCATGTGAAGAGAAACATGGGCTATCTAGTTTGATGCCTGCCACCTGAAGTGAGTGTCCCTGGGCGTTGTTGATCGTCATAGCAAAGGCCAGGCGGACAGGAAATTGTAAGCATTTGAATTCTTATCACAAATCACCAGTTTCGCTTTATTACACCATCGTTACAACATAATTGGTATCTCTGCAGTAATATCATACATGCTGCCGTGGATTTTTCCATTTTTTCATATATATTTTTCATATATATTTTTCATTATACATTTTTTCTCCTTAAACTCATGCATACATATTGCCCACCTGTGGACAACAGTTTGTCCGATCCCACACAGTCTCAGACAAATTCACATTAACCTTAGCTACTCCTCTCCACTACATCTAACTATCAACCTTTGACCGCATCTTAACAGAATACCCACGGTCCCGTCCGTTTTCTTACAGTCTTTAACACTTATACAATAACTTTCAGCAACTCTTCTTCTTCTTTTTTTTTTTTATACATAATTATATATATATAATACCAATCCTCAGACTGTACTCTGTCAGAATATCTGCAGTCCTGTCTGATCATGTATGGTCTCTAGCATGCCGGTAGCTCCTCCCCGCTTTGTGTTTAAATTGCCGAGCATCTGATTGCATTCTGTCAAATATTTTGCGGTCCTGCGCTTTATTATTGTACAGTTTCACAATTCTCTCCCACCCTATGCATGAATTGCCTGTTTCCTGACTGTAGTCTGTAAAGAACATCTTACGGTCCCATATTTATACATTCACTATTACCTACTACAAAGCTGGATACCAGCTTAATATGATCAATCCCTTTAACGCTGTTCACCTGAGCCCAATCAATAACCCGGTCAGTCCCTCCCCCTTCCTGAACTGACACAGGATTGGCAAGAGATCATTTAAATAATGACAAGCCAGTCCTACCTGTATTCCGATTGAGAAAGCCATACGTGAAACGTACGTCTCGGAAACACAGGTCCCCGCTGTGCACAAGCGGGCACCTCCCTGCCTCACCTGCTATAGACATCCAGATCCCGCAAGAGTTATCCTGCTACAGTGCTGATTGTGCTGACTTCACGATTCTATCCACCGCAAACACCACAGCTGCAACAGCTGTCTCCCCCCCCCTCACAGCTGGCTCACGCTGACTGCATTTCCCACGCCTGAGGAGGCCAGTGAGACCAGCCAGAATACCCGGCTTTCTGCTGCTCGCTCTATCCACCAGATTCACGGAGATCCCTGGCCGGCAGCAGATCCCTGTTTGCATTGTGATACCTGACGCCCGGTCATTCAAGCACCTCTCCTGCCAGAATACACCACCGCTTCTGACAAGCCGGCCTCCGCAGATAAGTTTATCCACACCAGGCAATCTGCCAGATTGTACATCTTAAATCCTGGCCTGTGAGTTCAGCAGCCATTGCGGCATCCACACCTGGCAATCTGCCAGATAGTACATCACAAATCCCGGCCTGTGAGTTCAGCAGCCATTTTCGGTATCCACACCTGGCAATCTGCCAGATTGTACATCTTAAATCCCGGCCTGTGAGTTCAGCAGCCATTGAGGCATCCACACCTGGCAATCTGCAAGATTGTATATCGCAAATCCCGGTCTGTGAGTCCAGCAGCCATTGTGGCATCCACACCTGGCAATCTACCAGATTGTACATCACAAATCCCGGTCTGTGAGTCCAGCAGCCATTGCGGCATCCACACCTGAAAATCTGCCAGATTGTACATCACAAATCCCGGTCTGTGAGTCCAGCAGCCATTGCGGCATCCACACCTGGCAATCTGCCAGATTGTACATCGCAAATCCCGGCCTGTGAGTTCAGCAGCCATTGCGGCATCCACACCTGGCAATCTGCCAGATTGTACATCCCAAATCCCGGCCTGTGAGTTCAGCAGCCATTTTCGGTATCCACACCTGGCAATCTGCCAGATTGTACATCGCAAATCCTGGCCTGTGAGTTCAGCAGCCATGGCGGCATCCACACCTGGAAATCTGCCAGATTGTACATCACAAATCCCGGTCTGTGAGTCCAGCAGCCATTGCGGCATCCACACCTGGCAATCTTCCAGATTGTACATCGCAAATCCCGTCCTGTGAGTTCAGCAGCCATTGCGGCATTTATCTTGTAAATTATTACTGTGATTATTTCCTTACCCTCTTGTTGTCTCCTCCATATATAAACATCATTGTTTAATTATACTGCGGCATTAGGCAATCACGCCAGTCACTGACCAAGTATAATTATATTATATATGGACTGGAGATCAGCACCCACATCAAATGCCTTGCATACTGCTCATACAGTTATTCTCCAACTAATTGCAGGTTTCTAAAAATAGGGATCATATCAATGCTGCTTCCCACAAGTGGTTAACTTATTTCTCTTCTGTCCCTTCTCTTTTTTGACCTATCTTGCACGGCATCCCAGTGGTGTACCTTTGAACCTAAGTTATTGTCCCTGCAATGCCATTTTCTGACAACAGGGACTAAAACTAGGGACATTTGAGGACCACATGCCTAAAACGCACTCAAACACTTACTTCCTTCAATACTTCACTACCAGGGTGTTATCGCTCACCCATTGTCCACTACAGGTATCACTGCACACATCGGGCAGCAGCATACACCAGGAACTATAGTGACTGGTATCTTACCTATCAATACTAACTATTGGTTCTCTCATTCCCAGAGGCCCAAATTGTGACCCTGCACTGTTCCATATACAACAAGGTCGAGTTGGTTACCCCTGGCAACAGCAGAAACCTTCTTGTCTCTCTACTCCTATACTTGTGACGCTCTCGGGGTCCGCTCAACTACACATTCACTGAATACCCTCACATGCATAGGCAGCAGCCACTCCCTGAGCAAATACCCATCCCAAGTATTTCATTTACTTCTTAAATATCTTCCACCTTACCACCATAATTCTTAAGCTGCTACAATGTATTGATTGGATGTCACTGCATACAATGTCAAAATAGATCACTTTTAAGCAATTTGAGGCTAGTTGTCTGTATTACCAGTGGAGACTATATATTCTTACCCGAAAAGGTTTAATTAAGTCATATCTCTCCATAAACTTTGACTTCCAGACAACAGGGGAAGCTTATATTTCACAGCTTTCTCACCAGTAAATATCTCCCACATTTAGTTCTGTTACAAATGGGAACTCAATGTGTGTTTAATGTTGTTTTGTCTCTGTCCTATGTCACTTAGGTCTACCTTATTAGACCCATTTTACTAATAATAAAATACAGTTTTAACAGAGTTATAACACTGTACTAGAAGGCTGTGCCCCACCCGGGAGATTTCTCCATATCCTATCTTGGATATTTTTGTTTGAATCGACTTACCTTACTCCCAGGGAGCACCTCCTCAACCATACACCGAATTATTCATTTATTGTGTTGTATGGAGCATGCCTTCACCATCCACGACAAATTAATCCTGTGCCCCAGGCCTACTTCCCCATCCCCCTTTTATCCCCCCAATTATTAACAGTCCATTGCATAACTGCAAAGCATTAATTTCTGAGGAGCATTATTGGACATCCCACCTTGAGCTAAAAAGGGAAATTTACTAACACAAATATGCCTAAATTCGGTGTATTCTTAGGCAGTCATGTGCAAATAATTTATTATGCTGAAAATACGCGAATTTGTATTCGTATTCATGGCAAATTTATATTCGAATTTACGAAAGCATACCACATCAAAAGAAAATGAGATTCCTAATTATTAAGTTGCTATACATATATACAGGTTGAGTATCCCGTATCCGAGTATCCGTTATCCGAATTATTCCGAAAACCATACATTCCAGAAAGTGAAAAAAAATATATTTTTTTGCTAAAAACTCACTGGGGACATTTGTAACAGCATCACTGGGGACATGATATGTAACTGGCACTATATATGTACAAGAAAATGATTGCATGGCATTCAAATTCAATATCTGAGATATACACAAATTTTGTTTCATGTTTTGAAACCTTGTTTTTTTAACAAATAAAATATATTTGTGTGTATTTTATGTGGTAATAAAATATATTTGTGTGTATTTTATGTGTTTATACAGCATCCATGCAAGATACTTCAAAATACATAATTGAAATATTAAAATATTCCGAAATACGGAATAATCCGTTATCCAAAATTCTCCTGGTCCCGAGCATTTTGGATACGGGATACTCAACCTGTATATATGTATATATGTATATGTATGTGTGTGTGTGTATATATATATATATATATATATATATATAAAATGCGGCCACTAATTGCCATGAAAATATACCTGGAAAATACAACCCATCTGTATTTGGCTGTATCCTGCAGTAAAATCCATGCATGCTTCAGTGTAAAAGGACCTGGGCATGTTACAGCCCCCACGGTCGTAACATGCCCAGGTCCTGGTTCCAGAAATTCTCAGACTCAAGGGACAGTCCTGGTTCCAAAAATATGGGGGACAAATGGAGTAGGGGTCCCCCGTATTTTGTGAACCAGCACAAGGCCCAGCCAGCAGGGTAATGCCACAGCCAGGGGAAACTTTTTATACAGGTTCACCAACCGAAGCATTATACCCCCTGACCGGTCAGCCGGGGCAGGGACCCTGGAGGAGTGGGGAGATCCCCAATAAAGAGGTCCCCCCCCCCCTCCAGGATTAACCCTGCTTAGGCTGTAGCCCTGGGCTGTCACCAGTGCCCCAAGGGTGGTGGGCACCAGGCTGATAGCCTTTATGTAAAAAATGTAATAAACTATTATGTATTGTTGTGGAACTATGAGTCCCAGCAAACCTGCACACCATGCAGAAACTTGGAGAACCACAAGTCCCAGCATGCGGGGCATTAAAGGACACGCTGGTACTTGTAGTTCCACAACAGTACAAATAGTTGAATAAACACACACTGACATCCAGGGCAGCCAAAACTGTACCCGCCCTGGGTACAGTTTACCCGGGCCCAGGCCTGTCAGGGGGGCCCGGGTCCGGACACACACAGGTTTTTTTTAAATTTGGTGGCGAGTGTGCCAGATCTGAGTGCGCCGGAGCTATGTAATGGCGGCAGAAGGAGCACAAACTTGGGCGGGCTGGGGGGATGGCAGCATCACAGAGGTCCTTCTGAGCGCTGTTCTGCTCTATGGCTCCAGAGCCTCCTGAGATCCCACCACATGACTCGGGAGTTTACTATGACTCGTCGACAGGAGGATACTTAATTACTTTGGGTATGTTGTATGTAGTCCCTGGGTGCCAGGAGGAGCTGGGACGGAGAGAGGCCTCCTCCCATGGGAGTACCGCCCACTCCATAGCATCCGGCCCGCCCCGTCCGCTCCCCACATTCCCAGCCGCTGCCAGCTGTAGCAGATGCCGGTGCAATGTCTCCAGCCCAGCAGTCCCAGACCTGGTTCTCCACCAATATACAGGTCACTGTGTTCCAAGGTGGAAGGTGGGTGGCTGGGTGCTCTGTGTCTGCTGTCTCCCTGCATGCTGCTGGGGCTGACATCCAACTCTGGAAGTCAGCCTGTAACCCCTGGCAGAGCATGTACTGTAACTCCATGGCAACAGGCATGTTCTCCCCTGGCAGAGCATGTAACTCCATGGCAACAAGCATGATTATCCCTGGCAGAGCATGTATCCCCTGGCAGAGCAGGTTAACCCCATGGCAACGAGCATGTTAACCCCTGGCAGAGAATGTTAACCCCTGGCAGATAATGTTAAACCCTGGCAGAGCATGTAACCCATGGCAACAAGCATGTTAACCCATGGTAGAGCATGTTACCCCTGGCAACAACCATGAAACCTATAGCAACGAGCATTTAGGTAAGCGGAACTCATGTGGCATAAAATGTGTGCTATTGTATGTCATAATCATTACAGTGTGTTGCATAATATGGAATGAGCATTATGGTGCATGAAATAACATGTAATGGGCATTATGGCATGTAGTATAATATGAAATCGGTGTGTCACATGTATAACAGGCATTGCTGAGTAAATTTTTGGTGCGCACTGTCCCTGTATACGCCTTGGAAGCATCGGCGTAACAACAGGTCCGCAGACCCCGCGACTGCTTGGGGGAGGCAGAGTGTGCAGGGAGCTCTGTCCTTGAGGGCCAAAGGAAATTGTATTACCAGGGCCCGGGATTTCTCTTGGAGGCCCTGTATGCAGATGCTAATTCTAAATGTTCACTTTGTTCTAAAAATGACCTATTGTATTGAATTGCTAGACATAAAGGCAACTTATACTATCTCTATCACACAAAAGATTCCAAATCTATGTTGGCATTGAGCCCCAGTGGTGTCGAAGTTTGCATTTGGAATATCCAAAATTCCTCCTTTGTAGCTAATTCTCTATATCTGTCCCCACTCCTTTGTGTTTTCATTACGTGATGAACCCCAAACACTTGTATCCCCTCTGGGTTCCCTTGATGGCATTCGGCCACATGTCTAAAAACACTGTCTTGGGGGAATTTTTTCAAAATGTTTAACCAACGTTCTCTAAACCTATATTTTAATGTTCTTGTGGTGCGGTCTACATACTGAAGTCCCGCATATCAGGGCCAAAACTAGGGTTTCCGGCGCCCGGGACAAGGCAGTCATTTGGTGTATACATTATAATACATAGATGCAGTAGGTGGAATTACAATTCATAAATTCATTGATAGCAAACAACTTCTTGTTGACAAATGATTCTACCTCTGTGATCTTACTTTGTGTATAGCTGTAAGTGATACATTGACCAAGTTTTATGGTTGCTGGTAAATTCTTTTTCTGCATCATCTGTCCTTCCACTACTTGGGGCTACTGGGGACTTGAGGTTGGTATTTTTCTTAAACACCACTTTTAATTGGGGGTCAATCATTTTGTGTAAAATGGGGTCTTGTTCTAATATATTAATATTTTTCTTTATAATTTTCTTAATTGGCTCAGATTTTTAATTTAAATTTAGATATAAAGACCGTAGTAGTTTTAGAATGATCAGAACTCTGTAATACATTTTTCCTTTGGAACCAACAGAGTTTTTCGTTCTATATTAATACTTTTATTGTATGCCTTATTTAATAGTTCACTAGGGTGGTTCTTTTTATTAGAAACCGGACTAAAAGTGCAATATTCTGATACAAAGTTTTATACTGATTTTCGATTATAGAAAAATATTTTATATAAATTAATTGTTAGTTATATTCTATTTAGGCATAGGTGCCCACCTAGTTGAATTTAATTTACCATTGCAAAAATAAAATATTTGTTACTTTCATAAATTGAAACAGTCTCCATTCAGTCATTTTGCATGTGTATCCATCCATGGTGTGTACAAATACTTTCAACTAGCGCAGTCTCTCCACCTTTTGGGTTATTGCATCTGTTTGGTATGACAGGATAATCACACACCTGACTATAATCCTACGTAACCCCTGACTTTGTGCATGTGCACCTAGAAGCATTGATTCTGTTTTGAAGGTATTTTCATCATTAATCGCGGGAGGAGGGTCGCGGGGGGCCGCGAATGGGGGGAGGGGGTGGGTCGTGGGGGGTCCCGCGAATGGGGGGATGGTGGGAGTAGTGGGGGTGCCGCGAATCACGGGGGGGGCACGGGGGGGGGCCCGCGAATCACAGGAGGGGGGGTCGCGGGGGTTCTGCGAATCGTGGGAGGGGGGTGTTGCGGGGGTCCTGCGAATGGGGGGAGAAGGGGGTCCCGTGAATGGGGGGAGGGGGGTCGCGGGGGCCCGCGAATCGCGTGAGGGGGGGGTCGCGGGGGGCCCGCGAATCGCGTGAGGGGGGGTCGCGGGGGTCCCGCGAATCTCGGGAAGGGGTGGGTCGTTGGGGGGGTCCCACGAATGGGGGCATGGGGGGGGTGCGGGGGGTGCTGCGAATCACGGGAGGGGGGTCGTGGGTGTCGGGTGGGGGGGGTTTGCTGGCAGAGCGGGGGGTGCAGGAGTAATGGTGGCTGTGGAGTAATGGTGGATGGTGGGCGTGTACTGTAGCCCTGGCTGGGGGGGAGGTGATGTCAAGGGGGTGGAAAGTTATACACATGAAAACGTCATACACAGAAAACACTGGTCTTTTCCCTAGGGGGGGGGGGCGGGTTTGTGTATGCCGCTGGGCGGGAGCGTTAGCTACACAGGGGATGAGTGACAGATCTGGCTAAATATATAAGAGATTATTATTACTATTATTATTATTATTATTAGAAGGTTTGCAGGTTTCTGAGCACAATAACAGTCCATCCTATGTCTTGGCATTTTTATAACTTTATGTTGCTTATATTATCATTTTATTTTGCCCTCCTTTACAGCCGCAGCCTATAAACACCGGTACCCAAGGGCATACCTACATTTTTGGGACTGTGAAGCTTGAACTGTTATAGTGTCCCCATCACAACCAGCAACAATACCTCCCCTCAATAATCACCTCAGAGCCCCCCCCCCCCTTTCAATAAACACCTGACAGCCCACGCCACTCAGCGCCAGCAAAATGACCTCATTAGACACTTCCTCAGGGGCCACAGGCCTGGGGCTCTTTATCTTTATTGACCATTTTATGCGAGACACTCAGAGACCAGCATACACTTTCCGTCATTCAGTTCATAGTTTTCCTTACAGACGCAGCCTTCACTGCATACTTTTGAGCACTTTATGTGCGTGTTTTTGGGTATGCAGCTTGAGTACGTGGTGTTCCCTGTGCAGAGATCACACTTTGCCTTCTCCACACACTTTCCAGTAGCATCCAGGTAAAAACCATCTTTACAGAAACAGCCGGGCACGCAAATCCTCGGACACACCCTGGTTTCATTGTAATTGCTGCAGGTTGATGGACAGGCGCTTCCACATGTCGTAAAGGTTTGGTTCTCGCTACATTTCTGAGCTGCTTCTGTAAAAGTAAAATAGAAATACAGCAAAAGTGAAGAGATTTTTATTGAGCAGAGATACATTTCATCCCAAACCATGGCTCTAACAGCCGATAATACATCTCATCCCAAACCATGGCTCTAACAGCCGATAATACATCTCATCCCAAACCATGGCTCTAACAGCCGATAATACATCTCATCCCAAACCATGGCTCTAACAGCCGATAATACATCTCATCCCAAACCATGGCTCTAACAGCCGATAATACATCTCATCCCAAACCATGGCTCTAACAGCTGATAATACATCTCATCCCAAACCATGGCTCTAACAGCCGATAATACATCTAATCCCAAACCATGGCTCTAACAGCCGATAATACATCTCATCCCAAACCATGGCTCTAACAGCTGATAATACATCTCATCCCAAACCATGGCTCTAACAGCCGATAATACATCTAATCCCAAACCATGGCTCTAACAGCCGATAATACATCTCATCCCAAACCATGGCTCTAACAGCCGATAATACATCTCATCCCAAACCGTGGCTCTAACAGCCGATAATACATCTCATCCCAAACCGTGGCTCTAACAGCCGATAATACATCTCATCCCAAACCGTGGCTCTAACAGCCGATAATACATCTCATCCCAAAGCATGGCTCTAACAGCCGATAAGACATCTCATCCCAAAGCATGGCTCTAACAGCCGATAATACATCTCATCCTAAACCATGGCTCTAACAGCCGATAAGACATCTCATCCCAAAGCATGGCTCTAACAGCCGATAATACATCTCATCCCAAACCATGGCTCTAACAGCCGATAATACATCTCATCCCAAACCATGGCTCTAACAGCCGATAATACATCTCATCCCAAACCATGGCTCTAACAGCCGATAATACATCTCATCCCAAACCATGGCTCTAACAGCCGATAATACATCTCATCCCAAACCATGGCTCTAACAGCCGATAATACATCTCATCCCAAACCATGGCTCTAACAGCCGATAATACATCTCATCCCAAACATGGCTCTAACAGCCGATAATAAATCTCATCCCAAACCATGGCTCTAACAGCCGATAATACATCTCATCCCAAACCATGGCTCTAACAGCCGATAATACATCTCATCCCAAACCATGGCTCTAACAGCCGATAATACATCTCATCCCAAACCATGGCTCTAACAGCCGATAAGACATCTCATCTCTAACCGTGGCTCTAACAGCCGATAATACATCTCATCCCAAACCATGGCTCTAACAGCTGATAATACATCTCATCCCAAACCATGGCTCTAACAGCCGATAATGCATCTCATCCCAAACCATGGCTCTAACAGCTGATAATACATCTCATCCCAAACCATGTCTCTAACAGCTGATAATACATCTCATCCCAAACCATGGCTCTAACAGCCGATAATACATCTCATCCCAAACCATGGCTCTAACAGCCGATAATTCCTCTCATCCCAAACACTGTGGCAGATGTATCAATCTGCCTTTAACGTTTGTAATATAACGTTTCCCACTTCTCCTGGCATAACGCTCAGAAGCGGGTACAGTTTTCACCCTTATGTATTATGTTAAAGTTAGTGAGTAACGATAATCGTTAACTCACCACTTTTCTGTATTATTATTTTTTTGCGACTCCATAACGCCTCTCTCTGGACATGTGCCCTCTGGATGTATCTATCCCTGCACGCAGAAGCTGCCCCCGTCCCCCTGGTAGGCGGCATTTTAATCTTTAATTAAAAAGAAAAAAAACCTTAAAGTTAAAAATCACCCCACCAGGTATTGGAGCTGGCAGGGAATCCGTGTGGCAATGTGTGGAAGCCGCGGTCAGAGAGGGGTCCCTGCAGTGATGTGTATTAACTCGGCGGGGTCCTTGCACTGCATTGGAAATAACTAGTGCTATCCCCCGGGCGGCGGCGCTGGAAGCACAGCTGGGTTTGAAACCACTTGCTGCACGATGATTGGCTTGAGATTCAGCCAATCATCTTGCGGGAAGTGGCCGCCCGGGGGATAGCACTAGTTATTTCCAATGCAGTGCAATCACCCCGCCGAGTTAATACACATCACCGCAGGGACGTCTCTCTGCTATCAGCTTCAGGAGCTCCCTGGCCGCTGCTGCTGAATCTCCTCCCCCCCTTGCCCGCAGCAAGGCAAGTAACACCACCATCTATAGAATCTTGTCCTACTGTCTCCCCCCCCCGACACAGTAGCTAACACGGCAGCCGGCCGTCCCCCTGTCCACGGCAGCCGCCCCCACCCCACTTAGTTCTTTAATTAAAAAGAAAAAAAAAACTTTAAAAAAAAATTCTAAATCACTGCAACGCCAGCCTGGGGCTGGCGAAAAGGACAGAGTGGGCTTTACCAAAAAACGAGGATATAGATACACTATATCTATGTAAGGCGCTTGGTATGGGTGTGCTTGGCCAGAAGCAGCAATCTAGAAAAAGGGGGAGTCACCCACAATACAATATACACAAGAAAAAAGGGGTGGTTGATTGCGCTAATATATTAGCGCAATCTTTTTTCTTGTGCAGAGTGGGCTTTACGTCTGGGAAGGCAATAATACATTGCCTGAGATGTAAAAAGCAATAACTAAAAGCCGGAGGACAGCGCCTGAACGTTAAGTTCAGGGCTGCCTCAGAACACGTAAACAGCACCATTCATACATGTGCACAAAAACGTTAAACAGACCTTTTACTAGCGTTAAGTGCTACATAAGCTCTTTATGTTGGTTAGTACATCTGCCCCAATGGCTCTAACAGCCTATAAATCCTCTCATTCGGAAATGTACTTAACATTACAAGAGAGCCGGGAGAACAGATAGGCATTCTTGGTAAGGGAAAGCAAACAATGGCATCTCTACTGGATGAGGATCTTTCAGCGCATACACCATCAAACAAAACTAATAATGTATTTATATAGTCACTGGATATTATTACTGTAGAGGAAAATAAGAACTACACAGGTTCATATCACTGTAAGGACTTTATATTATTCTGATAATTATTATGTTATTGCAAAGAACTGATAATAAGACAATGTAGTAGCATTAATGTAGATAGTACTTACTGTCAGCGATGGTACTCAGCGTATGTGCATCTTGGGCATATATTAGCCAGGAGGAGACACCTGGAGAGGAGAAGCGTATGTGAGCTACTTATAGAATCAGAGTACCCAATGTTCTGTTACCAACCGCACCATCCTCTGCCTCTCCCCTTCATTACTATATCCCCATCACCCCCTCTCTCTCCTGTCACCCTCTGTCTCCAAGGTATCACCCCCTCCCCATTACATGAAAATAGCAGTCCCCTGTTGTGAAGTCACACCTTTACTGTGAGGCCACGCCCACTGTTCCGGGAGCGCACATGATACAGCGCACACACACATACACCTCTTTCCTCGTCATGAAGCCCTCCTTCCCCACAACATATCCACTCAACGGTTCAACTGTGTTCAGATCTACCATGTTATGGTCCACCCCGATTAGTCATACCCATCTAGTGCATCCCAACCATGGTCTTATAGGGAAAGTGTCTCTTACTGAATGTCCCATCTGTTTATCACATTAAATACATACAAAGCATTAGAAGACATTCAAACTCACAAACAGTCATCAGCAGGAGCACAGGTGCAGGAGCCATGTTCAGTAGATTTGTCTGATCCGATTCCTATGTAGGACGTCAGAGACTGGGAAATTCTGTGTCTGAGAAACGGACAAATGTATTTAGTATGGCAGACATTGGGCCTGATTCAGTAAGGATCACAGAAGCTAAATCTTTCTCTAATGAGAAAAACCATGCTGCACTGCAGGTGGGGCAGAAGTTACGTGCAGAGAGAGTTAGATTTAGGATGGGTTCATTCTGAAACTGAAATTGCAGTCTAAAAATAAAGCCAACAGTATTTACCCTGCACAGAAACAAAATAATGCTCCTTTCACAAATATTTCCCAGAATTTTGCACATGAACGCGCAGCAACCCAGGAAATTGGTCAGTGTAAATGGGTACAGAAAGTTTGCCCCAGGTCCAGCGTCCGAGTGTATCAACCTGGGTCTTGGGACTCTGGTGAGTCCGGGGGCAGTGTGAACGGATAACGGGTCCCATTCACTGTACTGTAAAGCCGCCGCTGGGAGATGCGCTCATCTTCCAACACCGCCCCGGCCCCGGCCTCCCAATGACATCACCCACCCACATGTATGTCACGTCGGGTGAGGTAGCGTGAAAGCTCTGGCAAGCCGGGTCGCAAGCTGGGTACAAAATCCCGGGTGCGACCCGGCGTGCTGGTGTGAAAGGGGTATTACACATATGCAACGGGAGCAAACATATCAATGATTCTCTGTGCAGGGTAAATACTGACTGCTTTAGTATTACACTGCAATTTAGATTTCAGTTTCAACACACCCCACCCAAATTTAACACTCTGCACATGTTACATCTGCTCCCACGCCCCCCCTCCCGCGATTCACACGACCCCCCCCTCCCCGATTCACGGGACCCCCGCGACACACCCCCTCCTGCGATTTGCGCCCCCCCCCTCCCGAAATTCTAGCCCCCCGTGTTTTGCGGGCCCCCTCCCGCGATTCGCGAACCACCCGCTTAGAGCCCCCCCTCCCGCAATTTGCGGAACCCCCGCGATTCACACCCCCCTCCAGCAACCCCTCCCGCAATTCGCGGACCCCCCCTCCCGCGATTCACGCCCCCCCTCATGCAATTCACGGCACCCCCCGCACCCCCCCTCCTGCGATTCACGCCCCCCCCTCATGCAATTCACGGCATCCCCCGCACCCCCCTCCTGCGATTCGCAGCCCCCTACGACCCCCCCTCCCGCGATTCATGCCCCCTCTTGCGATTTACGGACCCCCGCGCCACCCCCCTGCACCCCCCTGCCTTGATTCACGGCACCCCTGTGCCCCTCCCACGATTAACAAACCTCCACAACCCCCCTCCCGCAATTCACTGACCCCGACAAACCCCCTCCCGCAATTTGCGGACCACCCTTCCCGCGATTCAAGCCCCCCCCCACGCCCCCTCCCACTATTTGCGGACTCCTGCTAATCGCGGATCCCCGCACACACCCCTCCCTCCCGCAATTTGCAGACCCCCCTGACCCCCTTCTGGCAATTCCACCCCCCAGCGGACCCCGCGACCCCTCTCCTGCATTTCACGTACCCCTGTGACAATGGGGGATCCTGTACCGCCACAAGCAGGTGCCACCCCTAGGTGGAATATCCGGCCCTGGCTGCCGCGCTGCAGGTTCCCCCACTGCCAGAAGTGTCCCCACGGCGTCACAACTTTTATCAATGTCTTGCCCACATACCACTATTATACAGCCTCCTGCTCTCATGCACGCTCACTCCCTCCCAGTGGGAGGAGACGCTCACCCACTGCCGGGAGCTGCATACTGTCCCCCACCCTCCTCCAGTTCTAGGGATGCCCATCGACCATCAATGATTTCAAATAATCGATGGTTTATGGCCGATATTGAATACTTTTGCCATCGATGTGGGAGGAGCAGATGGTTTCCCTACATCGATGGCAAAGGAGAACCGATCAAGTTTCATTTTTTTTTAAGGTGCCGGGACACGGAGCATAGCTCCGCACCCCACACCCGGAAGTCCCACCACCAAGTTCTGATTGACCCACGGCCTATTCAGTCAGATATAATGGATGACCATCGATAGCTATAACAATCGATGGTTATCCAAGTAATATGTTACTACTATCGATGGCAGGGTGCAAAATCGCCATCAATGCCAACCATCGATGGCGTCTGCACCAATGCCTATCCCTACTCAGCAACAGCCAAAAACCTTTACTACCCCTCATGCCCACACACCTCTATCACTGCCCTGCCCTATAACTTCCGCCAGTGGGGACCCTGGATTGCCCACATTCCCCTATCATGCTTTACCACCCAGCCTCCTGCTCTCATGCACCCTTACTCCCACCCAGTAGGAGGAGACACCGTCCTGTACTCCTGTGCTGCCACGCTGGACCCTCACCCACTGGCAGAAGCTGCACAGTGTCCCCCACCCTCCTCTTTAGTCCCCCGTATGCCCACACACCCCTTTCACTACCAGCTTTCTGCTTTCCTGAACCGTAACTTCCACCACTGGGGAGTCGCTGACGCTGCGTTGCCCACATACCAGTGGCGTAACTCCCGGAGGCAATGGAGACATTGGCCGCCGGGCGTTAGCCACTAGGGGGGGCAAAGAGGAGCCAGAACCAGGCATCTCCTGTTCTTCGGCTTCTGTAGTGAGCGGCAACGCACCTCAGCAGAGCAGTCACAGCAGGAGAGAAGGAGCAAGTGCAAAAACTAGGGGGCAAAACTGTGGGAGCCCAGCCAGATCAAAGTCAGCACTTACAGTCACTGCTGCTGCGGCAGCCGGGTCCTGTGTGCACTCACTGCAGGCATGAAACTGAAAGTAAACCACAATATCATTTATTTTCAGTTTCTTCCCTGTAGTGCTGTCCGTGCACCCGGCAGCCAGATTAAGATGGGGCTAGCCTTGTATTCTCAGCCCCTGACACCCCTCACCAGCCTTTCCACAGGGTTTAATAAACCAGTCAGCATCAGCAGACTGAGGCTCTGGAGGAGCTGGACAGTCCGAAAAGGGGGCGGGGCCAAACGGCAGGCCCTCAGGATGAATGGTGAGTGTGACAAGGTGCACTCTATGTATTTATTTATCTGTGTAACTATTGTATTATATATGTACATTGGTGTGACTGGCTGTGAATAGGTGTGTGACTGTATATGTGCATTGGTGTGACTGGCTGTGAATAGGTGTGTGACTATATATAGGCATGGGTGTGACTGTCTGTGAATAGGTGTGTGACTGTATATGTGCATTGGTGTGACTGGCTGTGAATAGGTGTGTGACTGTATATGTGCATGGGTGTGACTGGCTGTGAATAGGTGTGTGACTGTATATGTGCATTGGTGTGACTGGCTGTGAATAGGTGTGTGACTGTATATGTGCATGGGTGTGACTGGCTGTGAATAGGAGTGTGACTGTATATGTGCATGGGTGTGACTGGCTGTGAATAGGTGTGTGACTGTATATGTGCATTGGTGTGACTGGCTGTGAATAGGTGTGTGACTGTATATGTGCATGGGTGTGACTGGCTGTGAATAGGTGTGTGACTGTATATGTGCATGGGTGTGACTGGCTGTGAATAGGTGTGTGACTGTATATGTGCAAGGGTGTGACTGTCTGTGAATAGGTGTGTGACTGTATATGTGCATGGGTGTGACTGGCTGTGAATAGGTGTGTGACTGTATATGTGCATTGGTGTGACTGGCTGTGAATAGGTGTGTGACTGTATATGTGCATGGGTGTGACTGGCTGTGAATAGGTGTGTGACTGTATATGTGCAAGGGTGTGACTGTCTGTGAATAGGTGTGTGACTGTATATGTGCATTGGTGTGACTGGCTGTGAATAGGTGTGTGACTGTATATGTGCATGGGTGTGACTGTCTGTGAATAGGAGTGTGACTGTATATGTATGCATACTGGTGTTTGACTATGTATATATGACTGAATGTATGCATAGGTGTATGTATGCATATGTGGGACTATATATGTGTGATTTTATGGGGATGCAGTTAATTTGCCGGCGGTCGGGATCCCGGCGGTCGGAATCCCGACCGCCGAAATCCCGAAACTTTCTCCCTCTGTGGGTGTCCACGACACCCATAGAGGGAGAATAAAATAGCGTGCCGAGCGTAGCGAGGCACCGGGCCCGCTGTGTGGCGAGCGCAGCAAGCCCGCAAGGGGGGGCGATCCATGTCCCCCCCTTGTCGGGATTTCGGCGGTCGGGATTCCAGTGTCGGGATTCCGACCGCCGGCAAATCGTATCGGATCCATTTTATGTATATTGTGTACGCAGTTGCACACATGCAGACAGGCTGACAGGGACTGGGGGGAGGATGTGTGCTGGTGGGTGACAGAGATCCTAGTCTCAGCTACTTCTTACTGTCCCCATGTTAGCGGTTAATAGATGCTGGGGGGGGGGGGGCACTGCAATGTTTGTCGCCTCCGGGCACCTGGTATGAACTTACGCCACTGCCACATACCCCTATCATGCCTTATAGCCCAGCCTCCTGCTCCCATGCACCATAACTCCCATCCAGTAGGAAGAGACACTGACTCAGCGCCACCGTCCTGTACTCCTGTGCTGCCACGCTGGACCCTCACCCACTGGCAGAAGCTGCATAGTGTCCCCCACCCTCCTCTTTAGTCACCCTTATGCCCAAACACCCCTATCACTACCCAGCCTCCTGTTTTCCTGTGTCGTGACCTCCACCAGTGGGGAGCCGCTGACTCAAAAACACCCTACTATACTATTGCACACACACCTCAACAACACGCACACACACCCCCACACCCACATATGTCACTGTACCCTCCACACTATCAATGTACATCTCACTCTGTAATCGCTTTTTAATTAAACAAAACAATGAACACCCCCTTCCAAATCATATGCTCTCTATTTAACACATTTCAACTATATCTCAAGTTGCAATACAGACATCTTACATACAATTGTATGTTTAATCGACTCATTAGCGGATTGGAGGAACTTGAAAGGAGTGCAGGAGAGGTGGAAAAAATTAAAAAGTGCAATACTAAAGGCAACGGACCTTTGTATCAAAAGGGTTAAGAAAAGTACCAGGAAAAGGAAGCCAGTGTGGTTTACTAAAGAGTTATCAACTAGTGTAAAAGCAAAAAAGATGGCCTTTAGGACATACAAGCAGACTTAAAATAATAATGACAAAGAAGTGTATCTTGCCAGACGCAAAGAGGCTAAGAACGTGATCAGGCTTGCCAAGGCACAAGCTGAGGAGAAAATGGCTCAGTCGGTAGACAAAGGAAACAAAACTTTTTTTAAGTATATAATTGAAAGGAGAAAATCATATGGAGGAATAATAAGACTGCGGACAGACACTGAGAATTTGGTGGAGGGAGACAAGGCAATTGCAGATTATCTAAATAACTAAAAGATGTGTTGGTAGTGCCATTAACAGATTTATTCAACCAGGGACTAGATACAGGTGCAGTTCCAGAGGACTGGAGAAAAGCAAATGTAGTTCCACTGCACAAAAACGGAAGCAAAGAAGAAGCAAGTAACTACAGACCAGTGAGCCTTACATCAGTAGTAGGGAAATTAATGGAAACACTATTAAAAGAAAGAATAGTGGAATATCTTAAATTAAACAACTTACAGGATCCAAAATAGCATGGTTTTACTGCAGGGAGATCATGCCAAACAATTTTTATTTACTTTTTTGACTCAGTGACCAAAATACTAGATGAAGGGGGGGGGGGGGGCTGTAGATGTGGCATATCTAGACTTTAGTAAGGCATTTGACACAGTCCCACATCGCAGGCTGCTAAATAAACTTGAAAGTGTGGGATTGGATTATAAAACAATTAAATGGATAAGAACCTGGTTGCAGGATAGGAAACAGACAGTTGTAGTAAATGGAGTGCATTCTATGGAGGGACATGTTACCAGTGGAGTACCCCAGGGATCTGTACTTGGACCAGTGCTCTTTAATATCTTTGTTAGTGACATTGCAGATGGTATTGAAGGGAAAGTATGCCTTTTTGCAGATGACACAAAGATATGCAACAGAGTAGACACACCAGGAGGGGTAAATCAAATGACTGATGATCTAAGTAAACTTGAGAATTGGTCAAGAGAATGGCAATTACAGTTTAATGCTAAAAAATGCAAAATTATGCACTTGGGACTCAAAAACCCAAAGGCTCAATATAGTATCAAGGGTACTATAATGGAAACTACTGAGGAGGAAAGGGATCTAGGAGTCACTATTTCAAGTGACTTAAAGGCAGGGAGGCAATGTAACAAAGCAATGAGGAAGGCAAGTCAGATGCTTGGATGCATAGGGAGAGGAATCAGTAGCAGAAAAAAAGACGTAATAATGTCATTTTATAGGTCATTGGTACGACCTCATCTGGAATACTGTGTCCAGTTCTGGAGACCATATCTTCAGAAGGATATAAATACATTGGAGAGTGTACAAAGAAGGGCAACTAAAATGGTACAAAACTTACCTGGATAGACTAAAAGATCTAAACATGTATAGTTTGGAGCAGAGAAGGGAAAGGGGGGACATGATCGAAATCTTCAAATATATCAAGGGTTTTAACATAGTACAGGAGGGAAATTTTCTTCAAAGGAAAATAAGTAATAAAACACGAGGACATGCACTGAAACTGGAGGAAGGTAGGTTCAGGGGAAATGTTAGAAAGAATTACTTCACAGAAAGGGTAGTGGATAAGTGTAATAGCCTCCCATCAGAGGTGGTAGAGGCTAAGACAGTAGAACAATTTAAACATGCTTGGGATAGGCATATGAATATCCTTACAAAGAAATAAGGTTTAAAAAGGGTTGATTTTACCTGAAGGGTAAAAAAAGGGGCAGACTAGATGTGCCAAATGGTTCTTATCTGCCGTCAAATTCTATGTTTCTATGTTTCTAATTCTAACCATACAGTATTTCACACAATACAAACGTTCACAAATTAAGGGGGCGCAGCCCCTTACACCGGTGTGAAGAGCGTCCGTAGGGCGCAATGAATCCCCTATTATCAGAAATACTTTGCAGAAAACAGCATTAGCATAAAAGTAATATAGAGGTCAGAGAACAGCTGCATGTGGTACATACCTGGGTAGTGCAGATAGAATGTCCATTTGATCCTGGTACAGATTTATATAGGACTTTGGGGTGTGGCTGTGCCCCGGTTAGGGGCGAGTCCAGTGCATTAACCTTATTGATTTGTAGCAATCCCTGGGCATTATCCAGTAATATAATCATGATTATAGGGTTAGTTCTGTGGCTGTCACATTGAGACATCAGGGCATGACCCAGATAAATGGAAAATAAGTTCCAGATTTATGCAATTTGGTAACTTCTTATTCAGATGTAGAACAGGACGTCCACAGAACATAATGACACTCTTAAGGGTCATCTCCGCACCTCACAGCTTAAGATATGCAGAACATACATATATTTGGTATTGGAATCTATAAGTTAAGAATATATATAGTAAGCTTAATACAGATGAATTTAGAATAAGCAGTGTCAGGAGATTGGAAATGGACTTTAACTGTGTTTTTTCTATTAGAACTAGGATCATGCAATATGAACAAACATAAAACCCATGTATATTGCGACATTTAGGAACAATGTAAAACACCTAAACTAGAAGATAGTTTACTTAGAAGATAACAAACTTTCTGTTATGGACTATGAAAGACAGTGATCATTAATCATCTATGCTAACTGACTTCACTTTCTGGATGTCACAACCACCATGGCTGCTACCCTGACCCCCTATGCTGTGCCTAGCTCTTGGCTCTGCAGCAGCGTGTCTCATACCCTAGCGCTCACCTCCGCTCCGGTGCCTTATGCTGGTGAAGTGCAGATGTCGACATTGTCACCGCGTGGTGACAGTGCTACGCTGTGCTTCGGTGCCACGCAGGACATGGGTGGTGTATATGAGACGCCATGTGTGTTTGTTCCTGGGTAGGCGTCTGACTGGTTTCTGTCACCTCCACTGGCGTCCGCCATCTTTTTGGTTTCTGCAGCCTGTACTGTGCGGCTCCACCTCCTCCTCTCAAGTGGCTGTCCAATCACCTCACAGCTCATTCCAAGTACTGACTGGCCAGGCTAGACCGGCAGTCAGTACAATGATGTCCATGCCTTAACATCATTGCTCACTCCTGGCTGTCTGTGGTAATACTACAGTTCTTGTGCCTCCGGTGAAAGTCTTCTCTTCTTCTGACGATCGTCTACTGCCTACCTAGATACCAAGGAACCTTCTGCTGCCAATACGGACTGGACAAGGTTAGCCCCCCAGAGGGGTATTATCTTTATCCTAACTCCTGATGGTTAATCTTCACGGTTACTCCAGGTTCTGCAGCCACGATCGTAGTAGTAGTAGTAGTAGTATGTTTATTTATAAGGCGCCGCAAAGTGTCCGCAGCGCCGTACAAAGCAAACAAAAAAACAAATTACAAGGTATCGTACAGGGTGTGTTGAAAAAAACAGTATAAATAGGGGTATAGCTGGTAGAACTAAAATCAGCATCAGTTCAGAAGTAGGTTTCAAAATGGTCGAGGAGACTGAAGATGAAGTAGAGGAAGGGAGGAACAGGACAGGAGCACAGGTGAGGTAATGAGGTAGGGTGAGTACGTGAGGAAGGAGGACCCTACTCCTAAGAGTTAACATACTAAAAATAGGTGGTTGGACGAACGAAATACAATAGGATAAGTAGGAACGGAGGGGAACAGAACGGAGGCAGGATAGGAGGATCAAAAGAGGTTAGGAGGAGGGATAGGCTAGTCGAAAAAAGTGGGTCTTGAGGGAGCGCTTGAAGGAGGCAAGGGAATCAGATAGCATGATGGGTGGCGGGAGGTTGTTCCAGTGCAGGGGGGCAGCGCGAGAGATAGGACTCTCAGACTTATCACCCAATCATCCAATCTTTCATCCAACCATCCAATCCTTCATCCAACCATCCAATCCTTCGTCCAATCATCTAATCCTCATTCAACCTATTCTTCAATCATCCAATTCTTCATCCAATCCTTCAACCTGGAAACCAATCATCCAATTATTCAACCAATCCTGCAATACTTCTTTCAATTGTCAAGCATCTTCATCTTCTTCAATAGAGACTATTATTATTGACTTTTATCATTCCACAAACTATTGTGCCATCAAATAAGGTTTATTGTTTTCTTCATTTCTGTTGTTATTGCAACATCCCTATATTAAAGCACCTAGCCTCCATTATACTTCAGCTGGTGCTTCACGGAACGTGACAGTTTGTACTGACTCCACGGTTCCAGCATCAGGTCAGGAACGAGGCACTGCTCCAGTACAACAACTGGCGACTCGCCTGGATCAACAGGAAGCTGCTCAAGAGCAAGTTATTCATGCCCTCCAGGATCTGACAAAAAGACTGGATACACTTCAAACAACTTTGCAAAACGGCCAAGGGTCAATAACTACATCGGCGCCATCGCCTAGACCCATGGCTTCAACGACGGGAGTCACTGCTCACCTTCAACTTTCTACTCCAGCCAAATTTGATGGAAACCCCAAAAACTGCAGAGGGTTTATCAATCAATGCGAAATTCATTTTTAATTACAGTCTTCTTACTTCCCTACTGAGTGAACTAAAGTAGCTTACGTGATATCCCTCCTTACCGGCTCTGCTCTCAATTGGGCATCTCCCCTGTGGGACAAAACAGCATACTCTATTTTATCTGATTATAATCGTTTCATCTCTACCTTCAAAATCATCTTTGATGAACCTGGCCGACTCAGTTCTGCTGCAACAGAAATTCTTCGTCTGCGTCAAGCATCTAGAACGGTGGGACAATATGTACTGTAGTTCAGTTTAAAATCCTAGCAGCTGAATTGGCCTGGAATGAGGAGGCTTTCCTCGCAGCATTCATGAATGGACTCTCAGATAAAATTAAAGATGAGCTAGCGGCTCGAGATTTTCCCCCCAGATTAGAAGATCTGATCTCCCTCTGTACCAAAATTGATTTAAGGCTCAGAGAGAGAAATCAGGAGGACTCGAGCCAATCCCAACCCAATTCCGCTTGCCTCTAAAAATCCTTCTCTACCAGCGGAAGAACCTATGCAGGTCAACCGCTTCAAACTAACTCCAGCAGAGCGTAAACGTCGTCATGATGAGCGCCTTTGTCTTTACTGTGCTGATCCGCAGCATGCCGTCGATTCCTGTCCTAAGAAGCCGGGAAATGCCAGAACCTAACCTGTAAGAGAGAGGGCAGGTTAGGGGTCCTTATCAAATCTCCAAATCACCAAGACTGTATTTTGCAAGTTGCCCTACAAGTTAAACATCAGCTCAGACAGTTGCCAGCTCTTCTCGACTCAGGAGCAGCAGAGAGTTTCATCACCACTGATGTTGTCAAACGTTGGCGTCTACCTACCATTCCCCTTCAGCGCCCAGTGTACCTTACCACTGAAGATGGGAGTCGTATATTAGGAGAGACTGTCACACTAAAGACTCAACCCTTAACCTTGCAAATTGGTTCACACGTTGAAAAAATACAGTTCTTTGTCATTCCCAAGTCCTCCTACCCAATTGTTTTGGGTCTTCCCAGGCTACGTACCCATAATCCCAGTGTCAATTGGGTAACATCCAGGGGCAAACGCAGGATTTTTAAAAGGGGGTTTCCAGAGGGGCGGAGCAAAGCACAGAGATGGACACTTAGGTAACCCAGTATATGCCGGGTCAGTTAAAGTATTATAGATAGACCAAATGTATATAAATAATAATAATTATATATATATATATATATATATATATATATATTACACATACATATACATACAGGGGTGTCAACAGCAGTGTAGACCCCTGGGCATAGCAATGTATTGGGGCACCTACCGATCCTCCTGCGGTAGAGGTGGGGGAAGCTTTCATGTCCCGCGGGTGGAAAGGGATATTATATCAACCGCTCAGCATGTAGGGCCTGGATCAGTAATTTCCACTAATTACCCCTTTACTGCACAGATGGTGGGAGATGGGGAGGGAGAAGGGGGCATTGGGCTGAATGAAGGGGCCCTGATACATAACTTCCAGGGTGGTAGAGGATGTTTAATATGCAAAGGAGGGGTGTATAGTGGAGTAGGCTTATTATCCACTAGCTGACCCGCCCGGCGTTGCCCGGGAAAACCTTTGGGTTTCTTTATTTCCAAAATTGCTGAAAAATGTCATCTTACAGTATGCTGTGCCAAAGACCTAAGATTGTAATTTGTTATAGATTCCACCATAATGTTAGAATGTGTTTGCATTGATACTCAATGACGGCAATGAAGTCAGGTGTGGTGTTGTTGTTTGAAACACAACGCTCCTGAGTTGATAACTTGTATGTGTTGATGAATTCCACATCCACTCCTGAGATTTAGCACCTACTGTATGACATATCCTCCAACATCTGAGGGTCAGAAATCGGTACAAAATCAGAAAGGGACGTGACCACACCTCAATTTCTATACTTTCAATGGTACAGTTTCTAGGGTGTGTAATTACAGGCACTGAGTGCGTGGGGACCGGGGTGGGCGTTACTTACCGTGCCATAATTAATAAAAAATTCACTGCTCCCTGCCACTGCCACTCCCCTCACCGAACCTGCCTGCAGCAATCTCTGAGGTCTGGGGATCTGTAAAGCACATGCACCGGGCATCTCTACCAAGAGACATGCATCCGGGCCCTCAATTGATGGGATTTTCACTACAGTGTCACAGTGGGGCAGATGTATTAAGCCTGGCGAAGAGATAAACTGGAGATAAAGTGGAAGGAGATAACGCACCAGCCAATCAACTTTCAACTGTCATATTTCAAACACTGCTGATTGGGTGGTGCATTATCTCCTTCCACTTTTTCTCCAGTTTATCTCTTCGCCAGGCTTAATACATTTGCCCCAGTGTCACCATAGGGGGATTTCCAATTGAAGTCCAGGTGGTCTTTTAGGGACCCTTTACAATCCTGTAGGTCTCTTCTCCTTGAAGCTTACAGTCTCCCTTAATGATAGTCAATCACTGAGGGAGACCGTAGGCTCCAGGAGAAGAGACCAACGGGATTGTAAAGGGGTCCCTAAAAGACCCCCTGAACCCCAATTGGAAATCCCCCTACGGTGACACTGTAGTGAACATTTCTCATCAACTGGGGACCCCCTGTAGGTGTACCAAACACCCATTATGCCCACAATATCCATACCCCCACCACCTATAGATTTGTTTCGCAACCCACCGCCATCCAAACAATTATCAGTTTGAATCAGAATTTATTTTTTAATCCTACTTTCATTTCTTGATTGTACTTCTATGTACACATATTTTTTTCACGATTTATTGAGTAAATTGTACACTATAACGTGACAAATCTTCATATCAGTCTTATTCTTCAACTTCTTACACTCATAACATTCAAACAAATGCATGCAGCGCTCATGCCCATCGACCAAACATTATCTATGAACAAAAAGAGTCTGGGAAACCCTTAAGGCAGAGCAGTGCCTGATATCCAACTGACTAACAGGGTGAGTGCAGTGTACCCACTTTGTATTGATCAATGGGTGCAATGGCCAGGACAAAGATTTCTCAGTGCAACTGGCCGGGGAGCGCAGTGACAGGCTGGAGGACTGGATAGACGGATATGGGGAACATAGTAGAAACGGTACATTAGGTACAGTTTTTGTTTGCCGGTACAGACTGTTAAATAAACTGCAAATTATTTTTTATGTGTTCTGTGTGTTTGTGTGTGTTGTACTGGATGTGGTTGTGTGTGTTGTATTGCATGTATCTGTCCAATGCGTAAGTGTGTGAGGTGTGCTACGTATATACAGTATGTGTGTGTTGTGTCTTTGTGTATCTGTGCAATGTTTAAGTGTGTGTTTTGTGTGTGTGTTGTACTGTTTTTTGGGTGTATGTGGTGAATGTGGGTGTGTGTTGTGCTGTTAGAGGTATGTTATGTGTGTGTGTTGTGTGTATCTGCCCTATGTGTAAGTGCGTAAGGTGTGCTATGTATAAATCTGTGTGTGTGTGTGTGTGTGTAGTGTGCTGTGTGTATCTGTGCAATGTTTAAGTGGGTGTGTTCTGTGTATTGTACTGTTTTTGGGTGTGTGTTGTAGTGAATGTGGGTGTGTGTTGTACTGTGAGTGTTGTGTGTATCTGCCGAATTTGTAAGTTTGTGAGGTGTGCTACGTATATATGTGTGTGTAGTGTGCTGTGCGTATCCTGGCAATGTTTAAGTGTGTGTGTTCTGTGTGTTTGTTGTACTGTTTATGGGGTGTGTGTTGTAGTGTGTATGGATTTGTATTGTACTGCATGTGGTGTGTTGTGTGTGTGTGTATCTGTCCAATGTGTAGGTGTGTGAGGTGCTCTACGTATAAATGTGTGTGTTGTGTGCTATGTGTGTGTATGTGGTATACTGTGTGTGTGTGCGTGTACAATGTGTACGTGTGTGTGTGTGTTATGTGTGGTCTATGTATATCCTCAATTATTTCCTAATTGTTTAAAGCCTTCACCATAATGTTAGAATGTGTCATTCATACTCACTGACAGCAATTAAATCAGGTGTGAAGTTGTTCCTTCGCAACAGTTGCCCAGATCGTCGATCTTTTCCCCAGATCATCAATGAAGGAAACTTAAAACTTGGTGTTTTTTAAATTTCGAAGTGGAATTTCACAAAAACGGCTTCGAGGTGCACACCACCAGGTCCAGAGGTATCTTGTTGCCGAATATGGTGTCTCTGAGTGCCACGGTGTGTCCGCAATGCGACGGACACGCACACACACACACACGCACACAGACTCTTCAACTTATTATATAGATAATTTTCTGGTGGGAGGACAGCTTGCTTGACTGCAGATATCTCCAGTTACCGTAAATAGATTTCTATGCTGGAAGGCTGAAATCTCTGGTTCTGGGAACAGTAGAGACAAGTCCCTATTGTCCATCAGAAAATCTCTAAGTCAGACAGAACATGAAATATTTGACTGGGAAGAGCAATTAATAGGCTTGGATGGGGACCACTGATTTGAAGTCAGATATCTCTGGTTCCCAAGGGCAGACTCTTAAAATTCTTAAACCTATGAAAAGAGGGGACCCTCAGCTTTCAGTCTAGTGCCCATAGACTCCTGGAGGGGGTTTCTGGGTAAGTACAATGAAAAAAGATATGTCCAAGAGAGGGCATATAGAAGTCTCCCTGGGTGGGGCACAAGCCTTTGATATTAAAATTTAACTTTTATTAGATATATATTAAAAAATCCCTCCAATGAGTGAGGGGTATGATACAAACAACATAGAACATGCAGATAGACAAACGTAACAATAACACCAAATATTTACAATTTAATAAGAAAGCAGTGAAATATTAGGGCTTTCTGAGTATATGGTATCCCAGGATATGCGAGTATAGTTATAACAGATGTTTGATATTATCCTGGTCTGGATACAATTCTGACAGTCTGGAATCAAAAATATGGGTTTAATGTGGGGGTAACCTCATGCAATAGGGAATAAATTGCTGATAATTGCTACAATAGCCATTTCCCTTAGATGCATGAACATTACATACTAAGTATAACGTTAGTCTGAGTCTTTTTTCTAATTTCAGCCAACAAGAATATCATATGAAAAATGTAGCAAATAATATAATTTTTTATCGAGTTCAGCTTCCCCCTGTATCAAAAGAGCACAAAGAGAGTTCAGCAGTCTAACAGATAGTGGGGCAGATGTATCATAGCAGCGCTTATCGCGCCGCTATTATACTTCCTGCTTCGTCTCAATAGCGAGGGACATCGACAAGATGTATTAACATCTTGTCTGCTGAAGCGGGGGAGCGTTAACTCCCCCCTCCGGCGATGTCCCTTTCTGGAGATAGCGCATCAGTTAATACTGATGCGCTATCTCCTGTCCCCCGGCCGGCCGCACTGGGCATGCGCGGGATCTCGCGTGAACAGCGCAGCCCAGACCTAACAGCAGGGACAGCGCTGTCCCTGCTGTTTAGATAGGGCTTCGCCAGCCTGATGCTGGCGAAGCCAAACCCGGCTTCGTGCGGAACGGTCAGCGATGCTGACCGTTCATACATTCGGCCTGCTATCATTTTGATAGCAGCGCCGATATGGACAGGGGCGCATAGCGCCCCTGTCCATTACCGCATCCCGGCCGCTTCATACATGGGGGAGAAGCGGTAGCAGTGCACATAACGTGCGCTGATACCCCTTCTCCCCCATAACGACCCTTCATACATCTGCCCCAGTGTATACAATTTTTATCACTTATTGGGTGACACTTTCTCTTTAAATATGAGGACAGTGGTGAATGTAGCAGATACTTGAGTTGTATATACACCCTGGGTGGCTGCTACCTACGCATGTGCCCACATGGTTTAGTAAATGCGTAGTTGAGCGGACTCGGGGGGGGGGGGTGACACAAGTATAGTATTTAGAAAAGAAAATAGGTTTCTGCTGTTGCCGTTGGTAACTTCCCTCGCCCTGATGTAAAAAAAACAGAGCAGAGTCACAGGGTGGAACCAGCGGGAATGAGAGAACCTAAGAATGGGAGGGAGTGACAGAAAATGTGGTAAAGTTGGTTCACTGTGTCCCTTCGTGAAATGCTGCTGTCCCCTGTGTACAGCCGGAAAGATTCCTTCGTAGTGAACAGGGGATGAGCGATTTTACACAGGCAGTGTAACCAATGAAATAGAAAAGTGGCCTCAATGGTGGTTATCAGTGTCTTTCGGTGTTCGTCCTGTTATCTGACTGACATTAACAGCACTATGTGATAACACCAATTTTGAGGACAATCAGGTAAGGAGTAATAAAAAAGTGTACAGATAGATACAAATAATGCAGATTGATATTAGATGGTGATAAGATGCTGGCATAAATTGACTCTGGCAGGTGCTGCTGGTATTCAACAGATGAGTGTTACAGTTGTCTGACAGGTAAAACACTGTATGGTGCCACAACAGTAAAGACAAGTAAACACTGACAGATGCTGCAGCTATAGAGCAATAGATACAGGCGAGTGCTGCGGTTATATCAACCAATTACCGCCGTAAATTGCTACAGATTTTCCGACAGGTTGGCACTGACAAGTGCTGCGGCTATAGGACAATTATCACTGACAGGAGATTAATACTGAAGGGTGCTGCGGCTTTTTAAACAGTTCACACTGACAAGTGCTGTAGTTTATAATAAATGTACACCATCCAGTATTGTAATAAATTTACACTCTCTAGTATAACTGATGTTTGAACAGATTAATACTAAAAAGTGCTGCGGCTATTTAGACAGTTCATACTGGCGAGTGCCACAGAAATTAACAGATCAACAGATAAATGTTAAGGTGCATACACACTCGTAGAAACTGTGCACGAAAGATATTGGTGACAGATTTCCCTTGACCTTCCCAGAGTTGTTTACAAAACAGCTGGTACATGTACACGAAAG
Organism: Crinia signifera; assembly: GCF_055691185.1. Classification (NCBI taxonomy): domain Eukaryota; kingdom Metazoa; phylum Chordata; class Amphibia; order Anura; family Myobatrachidae; genus Crinia; species Crinia signifera. The sequence continues at coordinate 13,499,949 of NC_139226.1, forward strand.
ATTTTTCGACAGATGACAGATTTTCTTGAAAGATGAAAGATTTTTATGAAAGATCAACAAGCAGGCTAATTTAAATACTGGGCCGGCTTACAGGGGGGGGGGGGGGCACAGCTTCTAGAGGGCATAAATAGTGTCGGCCATTTTAACTCTTTCCATTTATGCTCTGTGGCCAGTTTGGTTTGGATAATACCTCCCAAACACTGTTGTACAGCAAATTTCTGGATTTTGTGATGGATCATTATCATTACCAACTGATGACAGCATATGCTGGAGTTGCACTGATACATGATCAGGACAGGTCAGAGAAGCGGAGAAGGATTCGGTCTTGCTGGACGAAGGAGTGTCTCTTGCGGAGGGATTCTCTGTCTCACATGGTTCTGCTTTCTGAGCTGCGTGAAAAGAACCCACATGACTACAGGAATTTTCTTTGCATGGACAACGCCACCTTCAGTGAGTTGTTGGGTCTAGTGAGGTCTTGCATCCAGAGGCAGGATATTAGGCTGCGGAGGGCCATACCTGCTGAGGGGATGCTGATTGTAACCCTGCGATTCCTAGCCACTGGCCGATCTTTGCAGGACTTGAAGTTCCGGTCTGTTATCTCACCACAGGCTTTGGGGCTTATTATACCCGAGACCTGCAAAGCAATTTATTCTGTACTCAGGCAGCAGTACTTCAAGGTAAGAACCTTTTTGAAGTTTCACATTGCTATATGCTGCTGCTCTCCACTGTATGCCCACTAATTTAAAACTGCTATCTCCCTAATGGTGTGTTGCTTTAGACCCTATTTATGGCCCCAAGTGTCATCTGATTAAAAGCACGTATTAAGCCCAAATTGTGTGCTGTGGCACCCTAGGTGCTGTGAGAACTTGCAGGGGGTGCCCTGGTTGGATGGTACAGGACCATTTGAATTTTTTGATGGTTATTTTTATAGGCAAACCTTGCTCTGATTGCTGCCAATATAACATATGTAGTTGTAAATACTTTACCTCATGACATAGCTGAACCTAATGATAACCTATAAATCTAATGTGATTAATTTTATATCTGTTTTCTGATTTTATCATACTTGAGGCCGACGGATGCCATAATCAGTTTCTGCTACTCTAGGGCAGGGGTCAGGGATCTTTTTCACCTTCTACCCCAAAATAAATTTAGATACGACAATGTTACCCCTTTATTTGAATTGAAGGAAATCATATAATTGTAATACATACTTTATCCACAGAAACTGATGATATATCTTGTTAGAACCGTAAATAGCCTGACAGCAAATGATGATTACTGTGCATGGCTGTGTGTGGTTACAAAATTTGTAGCACACACAGCCATACATGGTAAACATCAATCTCAATGGCTGCCAGGCTGTATGTGGTATAGCCATTGATTATGTGACATCCAGGCAACTATTATGTCAGTAATACAAGATGATATATTAACGGCCTGTTAGAGATGGGTAATCCTTGAGTGGAGCCTATATACAGAGTATATATGCAGTGAAATTAAATTCCTGGGGTTAATGGACGGTCGCACTGCCAAGAAACAGCTGGGCATCCATATAGCTTTATATACATAGCCGATTGTGTCTCGGCAGCGCAATCGTCCGAAGGAATTTAATTTTTAAACCAATTGGGGTCATTTACTCCTGTTCCATGACCACTGCTCTAGGGTGTCTATTACACATTTTATAGGGAACCACAGTATTCATCGTTTGTATTCTATTTTTCATTCTAGTTACCCTCATCTTCTATTGCAGCTGATTTTGAGACACGGTGGAATTTCCCAAACTGTGGTGGCGTGATCGATGGGAAGCATGTCAGGATCAATCCACCTGCAAATTCTGGATCCATGTACTTCAATCATAAGGGTTATTTCAGCATAGTGATTATGACCATAGTGGATTCAAACTATGATTTCATGTATGTGGACGTGGGGAAAAATGGCCGTGCATCAGATGGTGGATCTTTGAAGGAAACCCGCTTTTATGAGAGACTCATCTCCCAAAGCCTCAATCTCCCTTCTGCCTCAAATTGCAAGCATGGCCTTAACTATGTGTTTGTGGCAGATGAGGCCTTTGCATTTACAGGAGCATATCCTTAAACCCTTTCCTCAAAGGGGTTTGACAAGAGAGAGGAGAATTTTTGGTACTCTTTACCTAGAAGGGCGCCCACGATTTTGATCGTGGGCATCGTTAGGTAAAAAAAATTGCGTCGGTCGCATCGCATGCGACCAAAAAAATCGCATCCGATGCGACCGACGCGATGCCCGCGATTTCCCATAGGGAACAATGTTAAATGTCCCAATTGACCCGATTTTCCTGTTCAATGTCTCAATTGACCCGATTTTCCATAGGAAACAATGTTAAATGGCCCACAGAGGCCAAATAGGCACCCTGAAGTGTGAAATGGCCCCCACAATTGTTAACGCCACCCCACGATCAACGTGTACCCGAAGTGTGGCGAGCGCAGCAAGCCCGCGAGGGGCGGCGGTACGCGTCCTACAACCTTTTCATACCCTCACTATCCACGTCGGCGTGGAGTTGAGAATAGAAAGTGTGGCGAGCGCAGCGAGTCACCGAGCCCGAAGCGTGGCGAGAGCATCGAGCCCCGCGAGGGAACGCGGACACCTGTGAAGCCCGCGAGGGGATGCGGATACCTGTGAAGGTATCCGCGTCCCCACGTGGGGCTCGCTGTGCTCGTATTGTATTGTATTGCAGCTGTATTGTATTGCACAATAGAATAGCCATGGCTAGCCACGCCCAAAGGAGCAAAGATGAAACTTGCTCCTACTGTATATATATATATATATATATATATATATATATATATATATATATATATTTTATATAAAGCAGGGCGGTGTGCAACAACATATGTGTTATATGTACATATGGGGTAATATTTTATTGATATGTTTTTTTACATAGCATGAAAATCACTTCTTTCAAAGTGCTATGTGCACAAACCCACACCATTGATGGGGAAGCTAAATTGAATTGGAACAAACAGGTGTGAATCACCCCCTATGTGTACATTGTAATACTCATTGAGAGAATTCTCTCCTAAATATCACAGCTTGTGCATATAGAACTTGCTATGAACATGTGCATGTGGAGGTACCATACTGCATTCCACAATAAACCTGTTCAGTATGTGTGTTTTTCCGGAGCACTTATAAACTCGTCAGTTTTTTTCTGTCGATGAAGAACTCACCAATGAAGGGCATCCGCTGCGCTACTGTGTTTGCTGCTGATTTTCCTGGTGCCATGTCATGAGTTCGAGTGCAATGTGGTTTGTTAGCTGCAGCCCAGGCATGTCCAAACTGTGGCCCTCCAGCTGTTGTGAAACCTACACATCCCAGCATGCTTTGCCATTGTTTTAACATTCCCTTATAGCAAAACTGTGACAAGGCATGATGGGCCTTGTAGTTTCACAAAAGCTGGATGGCCAAAGTTTGGACATGCCTGCTAAAGACCATTCGGATCTGTGGGTGCTCAGGAGAGCTTCGCCCGATTGGTGGTGTCATGGCAATTCGTAGGGGGCATGTACACATCAAGCAACATCGGTGGAGACCATGCAGAGGATGCTGCCAGATGGGGCACCAATAAAACAATGGCTTGTTTGAAATTTTGCCTGGGGCTGGTAGCGCAGCTCTGGCAGGAAAACTTCCAACTAAACGACTGCAGAATTAAATCCAGGCAGTGGTGAAAACAAATGTACACTTAATTACAAACACACTACTGTATCTCCGGAAATGTACCCCCCACCCAATTGTTAGAAACCCCTCTACCAAAATCTACAACCAATAAGGCATTTTGACCTATATTAAAATGGACCAGCCCAAGTCACCCAAAAAAAACAATACTTGTTGAAATTTGCAAATCATTTTTTTTATTAATAGCAAAAGGATTCTGTACTGGATTCATGTAATATACCAAGTCAATAAGTGCCCCTGAGTAAAGACTACAGCAACAAATGAAGTCAGTCACTCCAACAATTAGTCACGTACAGTAAAGGCAACAACTGTCAGGCTAACATCAGAGGTCAATAGGTTCACACGTGTTTCACAGTTAAGCTTCCTCAGAACCGCAAAGTGACCTCTGTTACTGTGTATCTATCAATGTAAATTTACAAATGAATGAATGATTAATGTTGTATAGTTTAGGACACTAGTGTATATGTGGAAAATAAGGTGGTAGCAACCCACAACAAAGGGTAACCGATCCCAAATACCTCCCACTCAAAGCTACTAGACTGCAGTGGAATATTAAAAACTGATCACTGATCACTGAACCCAAATTGTATCCAATCCTACAATTGGAATTAACACCAATTTAAAGATTGATAAGGACAGTATATCAACAAAGATAATAAAACACAAATAAAAAATACACAAAAAATACAAAATCAAAGAAAAAAGGAGAACACCTAACAATTAAAGATATATGGTGACCAACATCTAACTAAGGCACATATAGAAAGGGTGGTGGAACCCAGTGCAGCCAGAAGCAGGATACAACCTGCCAATAACAGAATGGCTACCAATGTGTTTTATTATCAATAAAATAACCATATCCAACCACCAACCCAATACCGACTCTACCCAAGGTCGGAGAGGAAAGAAGTGCCCAAACACATAAGGTGCCAACATAACCTTTACTGAGAAGGCACCTATCACCAGGCCATAGTGCCACGATAAAATACCAAGTGACACCACCACCGTATAATTGTAAACAAAAGAGACACAATTAAGTGAACCAATAAAACTGGTACATTTGATGTTAATTTTATCTAATGATATACTGTCCTACACCCCAACCCTAGTGTCCGAGAGTAAAGGCACATGAACTGCCAACTCTAATACTACTATACAGCAACAACAGAACACAGTAACACGTCTAGCAAACACTTTTAAACTATAACAACACACGTTCTTACTTCAAAAGTGCACAAGCACTTCACCTTATATGTATGTGTGACCTGTATGTCTAATTTTAACTTCTTATCAATTTCACAATAACCGGAGTGGACCCAGACCTGTAGTTCCATATAAGAGAACACAGATATCTGGCTCCTCTCTAAATATTTTAAAATAAACCAATCAATAAAGGTTAAGTCTTAAATGATGAAATAAAACATTCTTTTTGGTGTGCATCCACCGCACAATTTTCTTCTCTTTCTCCTTCAAACCAGTCTACTAACTATATTGCCCGGATAGCACCCCCGCATTAATACCAAAAATGGCGGCTCTCTTCTCTCATTAAATAAAACCCTACACATTAACAAAAACAAGGGTATTATTAATTTGTGTGCGGATCCCCGAAAAACTCCTTCCCTCTCCCCTCGATAAAGGAAAGAGATAGGAAAAGAGAATAGGGGTGCGCTAAATGTACCACTTAGTGGCTATACATACAATAAATAAAGAATTATTTTTATAAAAAACAGGTAAACATTTATTGACGGTTCATCCGGCAGTAAAAATTCATTTCATTGCTTCGGAATTTTTCAGACAAGTGCCACATACAATGTAGATCCGCGGCCCGACGCGTTTCGTCCCTTAGGACTTCCCTATATATATAGGGGTATACTTCAACTATATATATATATAGGGGTTTTATCTATTGAAGAGACACAGGCACTCGCCACTTTATCAAAATAGAGTCAGATTTTGATAAAAATACTTGTCAAGTTTATTTCTTCAACATGTCAGAAGAGTTATATTGAAAAACATCACCATACTCCAATTTTCAATATAACTCTTCTGACATGTTGAAGAAATAAAGAAATAAACTTGACAAGTATTTTTATCAAATCTGACTCTATGTTGATAAAGTGGCAAGTGCCTGTGTCTCCACAATAGAGAAAACCCCTATAATTTGGAGTATGGAGCAACTACACTGTGGGAGTCTGTGGGAGTCTACATTCTCATTCATTCTCACTGAGCCTTTCACTGGTATACTCCTCCAAAAGGACAAGGAGAAACTCATGTTGAACACACTGCAATTCTGTACTCGTTGTACTTGTATGTATTGGTTGGCTTCTCATTGAGAGTTCACCTCAGACAGTCAAAACCATTCCCAGAAAGGCTGGAAAATCTATATGTTTGATACACACTGATAGATGCCACACAATGAAAACACCTCCATAAGGGCTATTGATTCCGTATTGGAGAAATTTTTACGGGAGGAATTTCCCTAAACCTTCTAAGCCCATAAAGCTATCTGTCCAAACGCATTCCGGCAAAGTCCGTAAAAAATCAAGAGTCCGCGTTACAGATTCTTCCACTTGCAGAGAGAAAGTTGTTTTTAAGAGTCAAACCTCTGATGAAGTCCCTTGCGTTGGGAATGTCTGTTTGCTTATCTGAAATGAACTTTTATATGGTCTGGAACATTTACCATTACTGTCTGGTCTCAGAGACTTTTTAAATAAATATTGAGACATTTTGGACTTTTCTTTTGGACTTTACTATCATTTGATTTGAAGGTTATCAAAGGCTAATAGAGACCTAATCACTAAAGGTCTGTGAAAGGGCGCCAACTCACAACTGCTATCCACATTCCTCTTTTCCCCATCCAACAGGGGTTCTTGTGAGTACGGCAGCCCAGTTACAACATTTAACTAATTGGTGGCGCGAAACAAGAGTCTGTCTCATATATATATATATATATATATATATATATATATATATATATATATACACATACATGCATACATACATACATACATACATACATACACACACACACACAAACATACGTATACACACACACACACATATATATATATACACACACACACATATACATACATATATATATACATATATATATACACACACGTATCTATATTTACATACCAGTTCATCACTGCCCGACTGCTCATCCTCTAAACCCCCGGGTGATCCTGGCTTGTCGTTGCATGATGACTTTCTCTTGGGGTCTTGTCCAATGGTGAAGAGGAGTTGGTTATAATACCACAGTGATGGCTTGTGAACTTGAGCCGTCCCTGCTCCCGAACGTTGGGAATCCTCCACCCTCTTGTGCTCGCATATTCTGAATCCTCTTCTTGACCCAGTCAATGTCAGCATCATTGAAGTGGCTTTTACTGTACGTGACTAGTTGTTGGAATTCCTTTTCCTTCTTATGTTTGTTGCTGTAGTCTTTACTATTTACTCTCCAAAGGCACTCATTGGCAGGGGCGGGCTGGGCCGGGGGGCAGGGTGCCATGTGCCCCCTGGGCCGCTTAGTCAGTCACTGGTCACCATCCACCTCCTCCAGGCACAGGCAGCCCTCCTGCGCTGGCCGCGGCTTCCAGAACACGGCCGCGGCTACAGGGAAAATGGCCGGCGGCCCCCTGCACTGAGGACATGTCCTCAGTGCAGGAGGCCGGCGGCCATCTTCCTGTAGCCGCGGCCGTGCTCTGGAAGCCGCGGCCAGCGCAGGAGGGCGGCCTGGAGGAGGTGGATGGTGATCCAGCAGCCAGTGACTGGCTATGTGGCCCGGGGGAGCAGGAGGGCTGTCTGTCCAGGACCCCCCAGCCCAGCAACAATGGTGAGTTGCTGGTGGGGGCATGTGTGTCTCCTCTGGCACTGTGGGGGCATTTGTGTCTCCTCTGGCACTGTGGGGGCATGAGTGTCTCCTCTGGCACTGTGGGGGCATGTGTGTCTCCTCTGGCACTGTGGGGGCATGTGTGTCTCCTCTGGCACTGTGGGGGCATGTGTGTCGTCTCTGGCACTGTGGGGGCATGTGTGTCGTTTCTGGCACTGTGGGGGCATGTGTGTCTCCTCTGGCACTGTGGGGGCATGTGTGTCTCTGGCACTGTGGGGGCATATGTGTCTCTGGCACTGTGGGGGCATCTCTGGCACTGTGGGAGCATCTCTGGCACTGTGGGGGTATCTCTGGCACTGTGGGGGTATCTCTGGCACTGTGGGGGCATATGTGTATCTGGCACTGTGGGGGAATATCTGGCACTGTTGGGGCATATGTGTATCTGGCACTGTGGGGGCATATCTGGCACTGTGGGGCATATGTGTCTCTGGCACTGTGGGGGCATATCTGGCACTGTGGGGGCATATATGTATCTGGCACTGTGGGGGCATATTATGTTTCTCTGGCACTGTGGGGGCATATGTGTCTCTGGCACTATGGGGGCATATGTGTCTCTGGCACTGTGGGGGCATATCTGGCACTGTGGGGGCATATGTGTATCTGGCACTGTGGGGGGAATGTCTGGCACTGTGGGGGCATATGTGTCTCTGGCACTGTGGGGGCATATGTGTCTCTGGCACTGTGGGGGCATATGTGTCTCTGGCACTGTGGGGGCATATGTGTCTCTGGCACTGTGGGGGCATATCTGGCACGGTGGGGGCATATGTGTATTTGGGACTGTGGCGGAATATCTGGCACTGTGGGGGCAAATCTGGCACTGTGGACATCACATTGTGCGGTGTAATGGGCATCATGGTATGGGGCATAATGGGCATTACGGTGTGGGGAGCATTGGGTAATTGCCATTACAGTATGGGCATCAAGGTGTGCGGCATAATGTGTAATTAGCATCACAATGTGTAATCTGCAGGTACATAATACAATCAAGGTACAGGCCACGCCACCTTATGATAGGCCACACGCCTAATTTTTCTGCGCGCCACCGGCGTGCACAAGCATTCAGCTTTCCAGAATGGTGGGGGGTATGGGCCAGTGCTCTGGACTTGTCCCCTAGGCTTAAAGTTGCCAGCCAGCCCCTGCTCATTGGCTTGGTAAATATCTATGAATCCAGTCCAGAATCCTTTGTTTTGATTGTCATTTGACATCTCTATACTAAAAATTGTTACACAAAAAATTTGTTAAAAATGGCTCCAAAAAAAAAAAAAAAAAAATTATAATACACAAAGTAAACAACAACAAACACTAAATATCACCCTAATACCAGTTTCAGACCGCAAATGTAGGGTCGCACGTGACTTGACAAGAAACTGTTCAGTCCCGGTGCGACTCTGCATGTGCGGTCTGTGCAGATCACATCAGCGAATGGGCAGTATTGCCGGTTCACTGACGTCATGTGGGGGCTTGGTGTTGCGTCATGGGTAGTGGCGGAGGAGGCAGCACTTAAGGTGCGTACACACGGGCTATTATCTCTGGCAATATGGTCGCTGAGCGCAGAGGCGAATTTAGGGGTCAGGCCCCCCCTAGGCACAACAACTTTGGCCGCCTCCCCCCCCCCATATGTATGTATAACACACACACACACACACACACACACACACACAATGACAACAACAACATATGTACTAAACCAGCATCTAATGCTGGTGTTGGAAATACAATAATTAGCTCTGGGGGGGACTCACTTGGAGGCACATACTTTTAGTTTAACATGACAATTTGTTTGCACTTACTATTTAACAGACGGGTTGCAAACAGTTAAAGTGCTACAGACACATTCTGCTCTGTGGCCGTGCAGCAGCAGCAGTATGACGATAGGAGGGAGGGCTCGTAACCCGAGTGCACTGCAGTGCAGGGAGAATAGTTCCTTGCTCTTGCAAGGAACAGAAAGTAAAGTAGGTAACAGGTTTTGGACGCAGGGTTCCGGATCTTCATGCTGTCAGTGAGTGAGCAGGGCAGGCATACTGCCTGTATGCTCTGCTCAGATGGAGGGAGGGACGGTCACGGGACTAAGCTATAGCTTCAGGCTGCAGTGCCGGTGCTGCTCTCCAGAGTGGGATAGGTACAGCGGCAGCGCTGCCGAGCACACAGACGCAGCTGTGGGGATGGAGAGGCTAGAGAGAGATCCTCCCCGCACTGAGGAGCGCTGGCGAGCGGCCACTCTGAAAAAGAGTCAGTGTCAAACTGACACACTGGGTGACAGCAGGTGCCTTGCTCCTGCCGCCCTTAGTTCCACCACCCTTTCTATATGTGCCTTAGTTCGATGTTGGTCACCATATATCTTTAATTGTTATGTGTTCTCCTTTTTTCTTTGATTTTGTATTTATTGTGTATTTTTTATTTGTGTTTTATTATCTTTGTTGATATACTGTCCTTATCAATCTTTAAATTGGTGTTAATTCTAATTGTAGGATTGGATACAATTTGGGTTTAGTGATCAGTGATCAGTTTTTAATATTCCACTGCCCTCTAGTAGCTTTGAGTGGGAGGTATTTGGGATCGGTTACCCTTTGTTGTGGGTTCCTACCACCTTATTTTCCACATATACACAAGTGTCCTAAACTATACAGCATTAATCATTCATTCATTTGTAAATTTACATTGATAGATACACAGTAACAGAGGTCACTTTGCGGTTCTGAGGAAGCTTAACTGTGAAACACGTGTGAACCTATTGACCTCTGTTACTGTGTATCTATCAATGTAAATTTACAAATGAATGAATGATTAATGCTGTATAGTTTAGGACACTAGTGTATATGTGGAGAGGACTGTAGGAGCCAGCCCAGCCAGAGTGGGACTTAGCCTGCAAATACCAACAAGTGCAGAGACTAAGTATAATTCACCTAAGCACTAAGGCTTGACTACCTACCACATAGGGTAATATACCCCACATATAATCACCAGCTAGAGTGGGACCCAATCTGCACAAATAAATAAATGCAACAATAGGTAACCCACTCTAATACTGAAGTCTGACTACCAATTATATATGTCCATGACTCAGTGCGGTGCCAAATAAGGTGGTAGCAACCCACAATATAAAGGGGAACTGATCCTAATATTTCCCATTTAACGCCACTAGATGGCAGTGGAACATTAAAAATTGATCACTGAACCCAATAACTGTATTCAAATCCTCTAGCTGGAATTAATACCAACCTAAGGACTGTACTAAATAACAACCAATGCATGGTTCATGATACCAGTGTATATGTGGAGGGGAGTGTAGAAGCCAGCCCAACTAGAGTGGGACCCAAACCTGCCAAGACAAAATAGTGCAGAGATTGGGTATAATCCACCAAAATACTGAGGTCTGACCACCCACAACATAGGATAACACAATCCATATACAATTACTAGCTTGTATGGGACCCAATTTGCATGAATAAATAAATGCAAAAAACAAGTAACCCAATCAGAAACTGAAGTCCGACTATCAACCATAACAGGGGAATACAACCCATTCGGAAGTACCTGTCAGTGACTCAGTGCTGTGTAAAATAAGGTGGTAGCAACCCACAACAAAGGGTAACCGATCCCAAATACCTCCCACTCAAAGCTACTAGAGGGCAGTGGAATATTAAAAACTGATCACTGAACCCAAATTGTATCCAATCCTACAATTGGAATAAACACCAATTTAAAGATTGATAGGGACAGTATATCAACAAAGATAAGCAAGCAGGAGGAGGAGTTTGCAGGTGCATACTAAATATATATGCTAGACCTTTTAATATCTTGCTATATTGCATTTGAGGTTATTAGCATAGTAATGGCCATTAGTATGGCCTTGTCCACCGCATCCAGGTTACCTCAATAGGACAAGTCACTAACACTACTCTGGGACAGGTCCAGGGCACGGGCCCCCCCCAGGCCAGCCCAGCAGAACCACCCCATGGCATCACATTAGTGTGAAATTAAAGTGATAGTAAAAGGGATAGGGGAAATTATATGTGATAGGACTTACCTAGGTAAGAAGTATTAATAAATGTGAAGGGTGCTACATATATATTAAACAAACTAAAGGGGTGATTGAAAGTGTGCGATATGATGCCATGGAGCAGCCCAGCAACAGCAGCCCAAAGAGCCCTGCGCCCCAAACACAGTCCCACAGACTAACACTCAGCATATATGTATAGTAGGACTTACCCTCATAGTGCCAAGCTGAGGTGTGCAGTCTTGAATGTTGGGACTCCAACCTATTTAAAATCAATCTGGGACAGGTGGGTGGGGTGCTAGTTAAGGAGGAAGGCGTCTCTAGTTCCTTCCAGTGTGTATGAATACACAATATATAGTACATAGGGGGAGGGGCCCTAAACTGCACACCCTGGACATATGAGGTGCTACCTGCTGAGACTTGTAGTGCAGCAAGCAGGAGGAGGAGTTTGTAGGTGCACACTAAATATATATGCTAGACCTTTTAATATCTTGCTATATTGCATTTGAGGTTATTAGCATAGTAATGGCCATTAGTATGGGCTTGTCCACCGCATCCAGGTTACCTCAATAGGACAAGTCCCTAACACTACTCTGGGACAGGTCCAGGGCACAGGGCCCCCCAGGCCAGCCCAGCAGAACCACCCCATGGCATCACATTAGTGTGAAATTAAAGTGATAGTAAAAGGGATAGGGGAAATTATATGTGATAGGACTTACCTAGGTAAGAAGTATTAATAAATGTGAAGGGTGCTACATTACTATGCTAATAACCTCAAATGCAATATAGCAAGATATTAAAAGGTCTAGCATATATATTTAGTGTGCACCTGCAAACTCCTCCTCCTGCTTGCTGCACTACAAGTCTCAGCAGGTAGCACCTCATATGTCCAGGGTGTGCAGTTTAGGGCCCCTCCCCCTATGTACTATATATTGTGTATTCATACACACTGGAAGGAACTAGAGACGCCTTCCTCCTTAACTAGCACCCCACCCACCTGTCCCAGATTGATTTTAACTAGGTTGGAGTCCCAACATTCAAGACTGCACACCTCAGCTTGGCACTATGAGGGTAAGTCCTACTGTACATATATGCTGAGTGTTGGTCTGTGGGACTGTGTTTGGGGCGCTGGGCTCTTTTGGCTGCTGTTGCTGGGCTGCTCCATGGCATCATATCGCACACTTTCAATCACCCCTTTAGTTTGTTTAATATATATGTAGCACCCTTCACATTTATTAATACTTCTTACCTAGGTAAGTCCTATCACATATAATTTCCCCTATCCCTTTTACTATCACTTTAATTTCACACTAATGTGATGCCATGGGGTGGTTCTGCTGGGCTGGCCTGGGGGGCCCTGTGCCCTGGACCTGTCCCAGAGTAGTGTTAGGGACTTGTCCTATTGAGGTAACCTGGATGCGGTGGACAAGCCCATACTAATGGCCATTACTATGCTAATAACCTCAAATGCAATATAGCAAGATATTAAAAGGTCTAGCATATATATTTAGTGTGCACCTGCAAACTCCTCCTCCTGCTTGCTGCACTACAAGTCTCAGCAGGTAGCACCTCATATGTCCAGGGTGTTCAGTTTAGGGCCCCTCCCACTATGTATCAACAAAGATAATAAAACACAAATAAAAAATACACAAAAAATACAAAATCAAAGAAAAAAGGAGAACACCTAACAATTAAAGATATATGGTGACCAACATCGAACTAAGGCACATATAGAAAGGGTGGTGGAACCCAGTGCAGCCAGAAGCAGGATACAACCTGCCAATAACAGAATGGCTACCAATGTGTTTTATTATCAATAAAATAACCATATCCAACCACCAACCCAATACCGACTCTACCCAAGGTCGGAGAGGAAAGAAGTGCCCAAACACATAAGGTGTCAACATAACCTTTACTGAGAAGGCACCTATCACCAGGCCATAGTGCCACGATAAAATACCAAGTGACACCACCACCGTATAATTGTAAACAAAAGAGACACAATTAAGTGAACCAATAAAACTGGTACATTTGATGTTAATTTTATCTAATGATATACTGTCCTACACCCCAACCCTAGTGTCCGAGAGTAAAGGCACATGAACTACCAACTCTAATACTACTATACAGCAACAACAGAACACAGTAACACGTCTAGCAAACACTTTTAAACTATAACAACACACTTTCTTACTTCAAAAGTGCACAAGCACTTCACCTTATATGTATGTGTGACCTGTAGGTCTAATTTTAACTTCTTATCAATTTCACAATAACCGGAGTGGACCCAGACCTGTAGTTCCATATAAGAGAACACAGATATCTGGCTCCTCTCTAAATATTTTAAAATAAACCAATCAATAATGGTTAAGTCTTAAATGATGAAATAAATCATTCTTTTTGGTGTGCATCCACCGCGCAATTTTCTTCTCTTTCTCCTTCAAACCAGTCTACTAACTATATTGCCCGGATAGCACCCCCGCCTTACTACCAAAAATGGCGGCTCTCTTCTCTCATTAAATAAAACCCTACACATTAACAAAAACAAGGGTATTATTAATCTGTGTGCGGATCCCCCGAAAAACCCCTTCCCTGTCCCCTCGATAAAGGAAAGAGATAGGAAAAGAGAATAGGGGTGCGCTAAATGTACCACTTAGTGGCTATACATACAATAAATAAAGAATTATTTTATAAAAAACAGGTAAACATTTATTGACGGTTCATCCGGCAGTAAAAATTAATTTCATTGTTTCGGAATTTTTCAGACAAGTGCCACATACAATGTAGATCCGCGGCCCGACGCGTTTCGTCCCTTAGGACTTCCCTATATATATATAGGGGTATACTTCAACTATATATATATATATATATATATATATATATATATATATATATATATATATATAGGTGTTTTCTCTATTGTAGAGACACAGGCACTCGCCACTTTATCAAAATAGAGTCAGATATTGATAAAAATACTTGTCAAGTTTATTTCTTCAACATGTCAGAAGATTTATATTGAAAAACATCACCATACTCCGTTTTTCAATATAACTCTACTGACATGTTGAAGAAATAAACTTGACAAGTATTTTTATCAAAATCTGACTCTATTTTGATAAAGTGGCAAGTGCCTGTGTCTCTACAATAGAGAAAACCCCTATAATTTGGAGTACGGAGCAACTACATTGTGGGAGTCTGTGGGAGTCTACACCCACAGAATGAATATATATATATATATATATATATATATATATATATATATATATATATATATATATATATATATATATATATATGTGCAGAAAAGGTAGATAAATCTGCGCTGATCGAAAGTCACCAACCAGAAACGTTATTAGGGTGTAAAAACCCAGACAAGACACTAAGTCCGTGGAATAAGGACTGCAGCTTTCTCCAAATACCCAGGACTCGTGGGTCAGCAAAGGATCTGTTTCAAAAAGGAATAGAGAAGCGCTCCATAGTATAAAACTGTATTTATTCCAGCACAAACAATGCCACAGCACATAAAATCAAATTGGACTCGTACCGTGTAGGTAACCGCTGTGGGCTGGTTACCACAAGTTTTTGAATAAAAAGCCACTGGCACAACTCCAACCTCCGTCTCGGTCTCAGCAGGGTCACGGAAACACGCTGGACACACACTGTGTATGAACAGCGCGCCGATGCTCCAGACAGGATCAGACGCGATGGGGTAGCCGGGGCACAGGTAGAGCTGACGTCACCAACCCTGCGCTAACGCGTTTCGTATAAAACTTCGTCAGAGGGCGTGGTTGGTGACCGGCAGCTGATAGGTTGATAAATGCACAATGACCAATCACGAGTTTGCCGGGGGCGTGTTTTTTCACTACGGCATAACCAATACACATAATGACAAAGAATAATAACAAATCAGAGACGCTAGACAATGTAACATGTCCATAACATCAAATAGTAACAATACATGCCACATAAAATTACATAAAAAATATATAAAAATATATGCAGTACAAAATATGTACATATATACAAAAAACAAAACACCAATATACTACACATCATTTTACATTAAAAAAGGAAGTGCTGAGGCATATGCCATGCTTAAAATAGGTTTCAATACAGAGTATACGTGTTTAGAGCAAGGGAAAGAGCAGATATAGCAAAAAGGGAAGAGTACCAAAACAATAATACATATTAATATTCCTTAAATATAAGGAATTCTATATAGCATATGTAAGTAACGTCCGTACATGTTGGGAACATTCAAAGGAACATTTTAAACAAAAATCACCGGTTTATGAATGGTGTAATTTCGTACCCCTCATTGAGGCCGTGCGGTGTAAGGCTGCCCAGGGTCAGGATCCAATAGGTCTCGCGTCTCAGAAGTGCGCGATCCCTATCTCCGCCCCTCTTTCCGACAGGTACCAATTCAAGACCCCTGATTTTGGTACCGTCAGGATTACTGTTATGGCAGTTTTTGTAATGTCGGGGGACGCTATGGTTTGTAACACCATGTTTTATGTTCCTTAGGTGTTCCAACATGCAAACTTTTAAAGGACGTTTAGTTTTTTCCTATATAATTGGACCCACAAGGGCATGTTAATTGATATATAACATAAGTTGAATTACAATTAATAAAATGGTCCACTTGGAAATTATTACCATCACGAGATGAAAAGGAGGAACCTTTCTTAACCAATGGACAGATTTTACATCTACCACAAGGAAAGCAGACTTTTAAGGTAAGGAAAGAGGATGGAGCGTTAGAGATTGGAACAGGAGGGACAAACCCTAGTGGGCTCTTGGATGTCCAGGCACTGATGGTCTTAGCCCTAGTAAAAATTATCTTAGGGGTCTCGTTTATGTGATCCCCCAGTATGGGGTCACATTTAACAATATGCCAGTGTTTGTTTAATATATTGGAGATCTGTCTTTCTCCTTCGTTGTATTTAGTAATAAACAAACAGTCATTCTTTTTGTCATCACTATTTATAATTTTGTACTGGAGGACCTCCTCCCGGTCTGACTCTCTGGCCTTCACAAGTGCCGACTCCACAATCTTTGTGGGGTAACCCCTTTCTCTAAACCTCTGGGTGTAGATAAGTGCCTGCTCATCAAAGGTTTGCAAATTAGTACAGTTTCTGCGCAGGTATCCTCTCTCTCCCCTCTCTTCCTTCTCCTGCTCGGCGGCACCCGTCAGCGGCGCATCTCAGCCCTGCACTGTTATCCACATCAGGGCTGACCTAACACCGCGCAAACCGGTTCCCCGTGCATTTTCGCTTTTCTCTCTCCCTGCAGTGTGCCTCTCTGTCAGTCGCACCCCCCGGCCGCTCGCTGAAGACGGGAAGGCTGTCATTGACATCGGGTTTTCTCTCACACACTGCACCTCGCTGTCTCTCTCCCTCCCCCCACTGCCATATTTTTATATTGTTTATCTTTTGGCATCAGCCTATTGAAATGAGAAATCTCCATCTAGCCATAAATGCCATTATAAACGCTTATGCTACTGCTACTGTTATTGCTCAAAGGTTAATTGACCTTAGTTTGAAATATAGCTATTATACTAGTGACATCAGCACTAGCTGACGAAAGCTGCTTGATATACACAGTAAGAAAAGAATCTTTTTGACCATTTATTGGTCCAATAATACGCTTGCCACTGTTTGAAACATATTGTTTGATGTGTTAATCTGTTACCCTCCATTGGTCCAATTAAATTGTTTATTACTGTGTGAAATACAGCAAGTGCTGTGTCAAGTTGTAACCATCCACTGGTCCAGTTAAATGTCAGTCTTTGTTGTTGGATATATATCTATTTCTTCGTGAATGAGAAACCATTATTCTTATATATACCTAGCGATAAACTAACTGCATTATACTAGCAACATCTACATACGATCAATTAACAGATTGAGTATATAATCTTCTCACGGCAGCTATTCACTCCTTCATTACCATTTGCATTTATTATTTATCACTGCTCTCTTACTCGTTGTGGGAGAGACTTTCTGGTAGCGAATCTCAGTCCTGCAATGCTGTCTTATCAGGGCTGACCTAACTCTACTTACAGAAGTGTCCTCCTAACACTCAACTACTTTTCTGTCAGTGTCTCTACTTCTTCTCTCACTCTCCGTCCGCTCAAATAATTTCTTTTGATGACGTTGGGCAGCAGAAAGGAGTGACTTTAACACGCTGTACTTCCACTTTCCCCTCACCTCTATAAGGATACCTGATGTAACATATTACCCTTTAATAACAAAGGTTTTCCCAAAAAAATATTCATTGCCCCCAACGGGTACTTTTTGTGATTTCCTTTATTCAATTGTATTTTACTAACAATTTTTTTATTATAATTTGAATTACAATTAGCTAAATAAGCTGTCCTATTTAAGGACATAAACCAGTCATACACCAACAGTGTATGCACCAAAATAACACCACTAACTGCCACTGTTCAGACATAAATTTCTTCTGACACTAATTTGGCAATTTTTTTTTACTGTCTAACGAAATTAGTTTATTATAGACAGCTTATTATGAGTAAATCATCTTTCTTCTTTTGAGCGATTATTTTAAATAATTGGAATTAAAAGCTACGTTTTATCTCACTCATTATCTCCTATAACAGAAAAGTGTGCCTCCCACAAGGAATCCCTCCTGTGAACAGCTTCCCACTCTCTAAGAGGGTGGCTGCTCCTCCCTCTTCATACTACTACTGTCGGCAACTGATGTGGACTTTATGTACAGTATAAGTTGCGCTGCTACTGTCGGTAACTGTGTGCGATATATATACATACAGCGCTACTACTGTCGGTAACCCTGGGCCATTATGTAGTCATATGCAGGTGTACTCGGGGCATTGCGTGGAGCATAATGTGTGTTGTAATATCTTATGGGCATTATGGTGTGCGGCATATTGTGTAAGGGGTATTACGCTGTGTGGCATATTACATAATGGGCATTACTGTGTGTGGTATAATGTGTTATGGGCATAACGATGTTATTAGTACTTTTATAGGCCACGCCTCTTCCCCATGAAGTATCGCTCCTACATTTTGCCACGCGCCTTCGGCGCGCACTCTCCTGTTTTTAGTGTGGTGGTGGGGCACGCACCAATTTCCTTTCTGGCACAGGGTACCAAAATGGCTAGTTATGCCACTGGTTCTGGCATAACTAGCCAGGGGAAGCATCCTGTGGGGCTCCTGATATTATACAGGGGAGCAGCCTGTGGTGTCCTATTGTTGTTGTTTTTTTTTTTTATTAATACATATACGAAAAACCTCCATTTAACGATACGCTGTTACTTATGGGCCGTGCTCTGGACTTGCCCCCCAGGCTAAAAGTTGCCAGCCAGCCCCTGCTCGCCAGTATGAACTGTCTAAATAGCCGCAGCACTTTTTAGAATTAATCTGTTCAAACATCAGTTATACTAGAGAGTGTACATTTATTACAATACTGGATGGTGTAAATTTACTATAAACTACAGCACCTGTCAGTGTGAACTGTTTAAAAAGCCGCAGCACCCTTCAGTATTAATCTCCTGTCAGTGATAATTGTCCTATAGCCGCAGCACTTGTCAGTGCCAACCTGTCGGAAAATCTGTAGCAATTAACGGTGGTAATTGGTTGATATAACGGCAGCACTCGCCGGTATCTATTGCTCTATAGCTGCAGCATCTGTCAGTGTTTACTTGTCTTTACTGTTGTGGCACCATACAGTGTTTTACCTGTCAGACAACTGTAACACTCATCTGTTGAATACCAGCAGCACCTGCCAGTGTCAATTTATGCCAGCATCTTATCACCATCTAATATCAATCTGCATTATTTGTATCTATCTGTACACTTTTTTATTACTCCTTACCTCATTGTCCTCAAAATTGGTGTTATCCCATAGTGCCGTTAATGTGTTTCTCCTGCAATGTCAGTCAGATAACAGGACGAACACCGAAGGACACTGATAACCACCATTGAGGCCACTTTTCTATTTTATTTTACACTGCCTGTGTAAAATCGCTCATCCCCTGTTCACTACGAAGGAATCTTTCCGGCTGTACACAGGGGACAGCAGCATTTCACGAAGGGACACAGTGAACCAACTTTACCACATTTTCTGTCACTCCCTCCCATTCTGAGGTTCTCTCATTCCCGCTGGTTCCACCCTGTGACTCTGCTCTGTTTTTTTACATCAGGGCGAGGGAAGTTACCAACGGCAACAGCAGAAACCTATTTTCTTTTCTAAATACTATACTTGTGTCACCCCCCCCGAGTCCGCTCAACTATGCATTCACTAAAGCATGTGGGCACATGCGTAGGTGGCAGCCACCCAGGGTGTATATACAACTCAAGAATCTGCTACATTCACCACTGTCCTCATATTTAAAGAGAAAGTGTCACCCAATAAGTGATAAAAATTGTAGACACTATCTGTTAGACTGCTGAACTCTCTTTGTGCTCTTTTGATACAGAGGGAAGCTCAACTCGAAAAAAAATTATATTGTTTGCTACATTTTTCATATGATATTCTTGTTTGCTGAACTTAGAAAAAAGACTCAGACTAACGTTATACTTAGTATGTAATGTTCATGTATCTAAGGGAAATGGCTATTGTAGCAATTATCAGCAATTTATTCCCTATTGCATGAGGTTACCCCCACATTAAACCCATATTTTTGATTCCAGACTGTCAGAATTGTATCCAGACCAGGATAATATCAAACATCTGTTATAACTATACTCGCATATCCTGGGATACCATATACTCAGAAAGCCCTAATATTTCACTGCTTTCTTATTAAATTGTAAATATTTGGTGTTATTGTTACGTTTGTCTATCTGCATGTTCTATGTTGTTTGTATCATACCCCTCACTCATAGGAGGGATTTTTTTATATATATCTGATAAAAGTTAAATTTTAATATCAAAGGCTTGTGCCCCACCCAGGGAGACTTCTATATGCTCTCTCTTGGACATATCTTTGTTCATTGTACTTACCCAGAAACCCCCCCAGGAGTCTATGGGCACTAGACTGAAAGCTGAGGGTCCCCTCTTTTCATAGGTTTAAGAAGTAAAAAAACCGGCCCTTGGGAACCAGAGATATCTGACTTCAAAACAGTGGTCCCCATCCAAGCCTATTAACCCCTTCCCGACAATTGACGTACATTTACGTCATGGTCGGGAAGTACTTCCCGACACATGGCGTAAATGTACGTCATGGCTTGTAACTGTCACCGCGTCTATAGACGCGGTGACAGTTACAACATGTCTGCTGTCCCTGACAGCAGACATGTCCGTGCATGCCCAGGGGGGGCTGCGATGCCGCCCCCCCGTCGGCGATCGCTGTGATTGGCTGTTCAGTGTGAACAGCCATTCACAGCGTTTTCCTGTGTCACCGGCGAATAACGTTCGCCGGTGACACGGGATCGGAGGTGATTGGTGCTGTAAAGTACAGCACCAATCACCGCGGGGTGTAAGGGTGACACTGGTGTCACCCCACCTCACCCCACCTGCCCCCAAAGGCCGTGATTGGTCCGTCGGACCGACGGACCAATCACAGCCATGGAGGGGGGTTTAAACTAACGGGGACTGCACTGCAGACGCCATTCCGGTCTGGAATAGCGTGCAGTGCGGTCACCGTGCCCAGCTGCCGCCATATACTGACCAGAACCTTTCCAAATACTTACCTGATCCTTGCAAATACCTTGCCTGATCACTGCTTCATCACTGCTTCATAGTGTGCTGGATGCTTCCTGGATCCTGTTACTTGTGACTTCCTGAGTTGTGAACTTGTGCTGCTGCAGTGTAATAGCGTTAGATAGAGAGAGATAGAGAGAGATAGTGTCAGAGAGTGCTATATTTTGTGCTGCTGCAGTGTGATATAGTTATAGATAGAGACATAGAGAGACATAGAGAGAGATAGAGAGATAGAGAGAGATAGAGAGAGAGAGATAGAGAGAGATAGAGAGGCCTAGTGACAGAGAGTGCTATATTTTGTGCTGCTGCAGTGTGATAGTTATAGATAGAGAGATAGAGAGAGATAGAGAGAGATAGAGAGAGAGATAGAGATAGTGACAGATAGTGCTATATATTTTTTATATAACTGACTGCTGCCCCCCCTTTTGTGCTGATCAGTATAAATTAACTGATCAGCAACTTTTTGGGGGCGCAGGTTTTTTTTATATATATATATACCTGTCACTGCTGCTGCTGCAGTGTCATAGAGTGTTAGATAGTGAGAGATAGAGAGATAGAGAGAGATAGTGACAGAGAGTGATAGAGAGTGCTAAATTTTGTGTCTGCTGCCCCCGCCTTTTGTGCTGATCACTATATCTGAGGTGATCAGCAACTTTTTGGGGGTGCAGAGTTTTTTTTTTATATATATACCTGCCAGTTGCACCAAAGGTTGTGCACCTGCTGCCCCTCACTGGTAATCAGTGTCGCATCACTGATCACCTTTTTTTTTTTGTGTGTGCTGTGGGGTCTTTTTTTAATTTTTTTTTTACACACACTGTGATTTTGTGGGTGTCCTGTGGCCGCTGTGCGCTGATCAGTGACGTACATCACTGATCATCTTTTTCGGCACAGGGTTGATCTATTTTTTTTTTTAACCCCTTCAATTTTTTTTTTTTTTAACCCCTTCAATTTTTTTTTTTTGTATAAAGTTTTTTTTTTTTTCTGCACTACATACACACTACACACTACATACCCCCCGGGTTGAAATAAAGTTTGTACCCCCCCCTACACTATACACGTGTTGAAACATTTCACTACCAGTAACACAAAAATAAAAATGGCATCCCAAATGTCATCCCAAATGTCATCCCAGTCATCCAGAAGAATGTATTCAGCGGAGGAGGCATATGCCATGCTTGCTTCTGACTCTGACACAGCCAGTGATGCAAGCGGGGAATTTGAAGGATTCGCCTTAAGCTCCTCTTCCTCCTCTGGTGATGAGGGACCCCCTCAAAGACGCCCCCGTAGAGCAGCTGAGACCCCCGCCCCAATAATTGATCTCGTATGGACCCCACCACCAGACAATTTTGAGCCCCAGGTTCCTGAGTTTTTGGCCATGCCAGGAATCCAATTTGATTCCACAGGTCTCAGAGAAATTGACTTTTTCAAATTATTTTTCTCTGATGATTTTATAAATTTAATGGTGGACCAAACTAATTTATATGCCCAGCAGTTTATTGCTCAAAACCCCAAGTCATCATTTGCTAGGTGGACCCCTGTAGATGCAGTAGAGATGATGACGTTTTGGGGTCTGGTGTTTCATATGGGCATAGTAAAAAAGCCAGAAATTAGGCAATATTGGAGTACAGATGTTCTGTACAGCACCCCATTTTACCGTATGGCCATGCCCCGGGCTCAAATTTGAGACGATCCTTAAATTTTTGCATTACAACGATAATGCACAGTGCCCTCCCAGAGATGATCCCACCTTTGACCGGCTATTCAAAGTCAGGCCGGTCATTGATCATTTCAGTGCCAAATTTGAAGACATGTACATCCCAGATAAATTCATTTGCATAGACGAGTCCCTTATACATTTTAAAGGAAGGGTTAAATTCCGCCAGTACCTTCCCAGTAAGAGGGCAAGGTATGGCATAAAAATGTATAAGCTGTGTGAAAGCACCTCAGGGTACACTCACAGGTTTAGGGTATATGAAGGGAAGGATTCAAGAATTGAACCGCCAGAATGCCCCCCCTCCCTCGTAGGTGTTAGTGGAAAAATTGTCTGGGATTTAGTGCACCCCTTCCTGGATAAAGGTTATCACCTCTATGTGGATAACTTTTACACTAGCATCCCCCTGTTTAAGGCCCTTGGTTCAAGAGGTACAGCAGCTTGCGGTACTGTGCGCAAGAACCAAAGAGGCCTCCCAAAAACGCACATTGCCCAAGTAATGAGAAGGGGTGAAAGCAGGGGAATATGCACCGAAAATATGTTGTTGGTCAAATATAAGGACAAGAGGGATGTCCTTATACTGACAACAATTCACGGAGACAGTACCACCTCCGTCCCTGTACGAGGTACCAGTACCCACACCTCAAAACCTAATTGTATCCTGGATTACAATAGGTACATGGGCGGAGTGGATCTTTCAGATCAGGTACTGAAGCCGTACAGTGCCCTGCGGAAAACAAAAATCTGGTACAAGAAGCTGGCCGTGTATATCATCCAGATGGCACTGTATAACGCTTACGTGCTATTCCGTTCTACCGGCCAGAGGGGGACATTTATGCACTTTCAAGAGGAAGTCATAAAGGGCCTAATATTTGGGAACCAGCAGGCAGAGGGCCCCAGTACTTCTAGTACTGGCCCCCGTATTGTACCAGGGCAGCATTTTCCTGATGAAATCCCCTCCACTGGAAAAAAGGGCAGGACACAAAAAAGGTGCAAAGTTTGCTATAAAAAGGGAATAAGAAAGCAAACTATTTTCCAGTGTGACACTTGCCCCGACAAACCCGGCCTATGTATAAAGGAGTGTTTTAAATTATACCACACATCTATGGATTATTAGGTTCATAATTTCACCGTGCTTCGGGGGTCTTGCTAATGCCACATAGCACCCACCATTCATTCCACCAGAATCTGAGCCGCAAAATCCAAAAATCACTCCTTCCCTTCTGAGTCCTGCCATGCACCCAACTGGTATTTTTTGGTCACATGTGAGGCATTGCCGTACTCGGGAGAAATTGGGGCACAGATTTTGGGGTGCTTTTTCTCCTTCATACCTTTTGAAAATGAAAAATTTTGAGCCAGAACTGCATTTTTGTGTAAAAAAATGTAATTTTTCATTTTCACTGCCCACTTGTATCAAAATTGGTGAAACCCCTGGGGGTTTGAAATGTACACTATACCCCTAGATGAATTCCCTGAGGGGTGTAGTTTGCAAAATGGGGTCACTTGTGGGGGGGTTCCACTGTATTGGTGCTTGGGGGGTCTTGCTAATGCGACATAGCACCCACCAAAATTCCACCAGAATCTGAGCTGCAAAATCCAAAAATCACTCCTTCCCTTCTGAGTCCTGCCATGCACCCAACTGGTATTTTTTGGTCACATGTGAGGCATTGCCGTACTCGGGAGAAATTGGGGCACAGATTTTGGGGTGCTTTTTCTCCTTCATACCTTCTGAAAATGAAAAATTTTGAGCCAGAACTGCATTTTTGTGTAAAAAAATGTAATTTTTCATTTTCACTGCCCACTTGTATCAAAATTGGTGAAACCCCTGGGGGTTTGAAATGTACACTATACCCCTAGATGAATTCCCTGAGGGGTGTAGTTTGCAAAATGGGGTCACTTGTGGGGGGGTTCCACTGTATTGGTGCTTGGGGGGTCTTGCTAATGCGACATAGCACCCACCAAAATTCCACCAGAATCTGAGCTGCAAAATCCAAAAATCACTTCTTCCCTTCTGAGTCCTGCCATGCACCCAACTGGTATTTTTTGGTCACATGTGAGGCATTGCCGTACTCGGGAGAAATTGAGGCACAGATTTTGGGGTGCTTTTAATGAAAAATTTTGAGCCAGAACTGCATTTTTGTGTAAAAAAATGTAATTTTTCATTTTCACTGCCCACTTGTATCAAAATTGGTGAAACCCCTGGGGGTTTGAAATGTACACTATACCCCTAGATCAATTCCCTGAGGGGTGTAGTTTGCAAAATGGGGTGACTTGTGGGGGGGTTCCACTGTATTGGTGCAACATAGCACCCACCATTCATTCCACCAAAATCTGTGCTGCAAAATCCAAAAATCACTCCTTCCCTTCTGAGTCCTGCCATGCACCCAACTGGTATTTTTTGGTCACATGTGAGGCATTGCCGTACTCGGGAGAAATTGGGGCACAGATTTTGGGGTGCTTTTAATGAAAAATTTTGAGCCAGAACTGCATTTTTGTGTAAAAAAATGTAATTTTTCATTTTCACTGCCCACTTGTATCAAAATTGGTGAAACCCTTGGGGGTTTGAAATGTACACTATACCCCTAGATCAATTCCCTGAGGGGTGTAGTTTGCAAAATGGGGTGACTTGTGGGGGGGTTCCACTGTATTGGTGCAACATAGCACCCACCATTCATTCCACCAAAATCTGTGCTGCAAAATCCAAAAATCACTCCTTCCCTTCTGAGTCCTGCCATGCACCCAACTGGTATTTTTTGGTCACATGTGAGGCATTGCCGTACTCGGGAGAAATTGGGGCACAGATTTTGGGGTGCTTTTTCTCCTTCATACCTTCTGAAAATGAAAAATTTTGAGCCAGAACTGCATTTTTGTGTAAAAAAATGTAATTTTTCATTTTCACTGCCCACTTGTATCAAAATTGGTGAAACCCCTGGGGGTTTGAAATGTACACTATACCCCTAGATGAAGTCCCTGAGGGGTGTAGTTTGCAAAATGGGGTCACTTGTGGGGGGGTTCCACTGTATTGGTGCTTGGGGGGTCTTGCTAATGCGACATAGCACCCACCAAAATTCCACCAGAATCTGAGCTGCAAAATCCAAAAATCACTCCTTCCCTTCTGAGTCCTGCCATGCACCCAACTGGTATTTTTTGGTCACATGTGAGGCATTGCCGTACTCGGGAGAAATTGGGGCACAGATTTTTGGGTGCTTTTTCTCCTTCATACCTTCTGAAAATGAAAAATTTTGAGCCAGAACTGCATTTTTGTGTAAAAAAATGTAATTTTTCATTTTCACTGCCCACTTGTATCAAAATTGGTGAAACCCCTGGGGGTTTGAAATGTACACTATACCCCTAGATGAATTCCCTGAGGGGTGTAGTTTGCAAAATGGGGTCACTTGTGGGGGGGTTCCACTGTATTGGTGCTTGGGGGGTCTTGCTAATGCGACATAGCACCCACCAAAATTCCACCAGAATCTGAGCTGCAAAATCCAAAAATCACTTCTTCCCTTCTGAGTCCTGCCATGCACCCAACTGGTATTTTTTGGTCACATGTGAGGCATTGCCGTACTCGGGAGAAATTGGGGCACAGATTTTGGGGTGCTTTTTCTCCTTCATACCTTCTGAAAATGAAAAATTTTGAGCCAGAACTGCATTTTTGTGTAAAAAAATGTAATTTTTCATTTTCACTGCCCACTTGTATCAAAATTGGTGAAACCCCTGGGGGTTTGAAATGTACACTATACCCCTAGATGAATTCCCTGAGGGGTGTAGTTTGCAAAATGGGGTCACTTGTGGGGGGGTTCCACTGTATTGGTGCTTGGGGAGTCTTGCTAATGCGACATAGCACCCACCAAAATTCCACCAGAATCTGAGCTGCAAAATCCAAAAATCACTCCTTCCCTTCTGAGTCCTGCCATGCACCCAACTGGTATTTTTTGGTCACATGTGAGGCATTGCCGTACTCGGGAGAAATTGGGGCACAGATTTTGGGGTGCTTTTTCTCCTTCATACCTTCTGAAAATGAAAAATTTTGAGCCAGAACTGCATTTTTGTGTAAAAAAATGTAATTTTTCATTTTCACTGCCCACTTGTATCAAAATTGGTGAAACCCCTGGGGGTTTGAAATGTACACTATACCCCTAGATGAATTCCCTGAGGGGTGTAATTTGCAAAATGGGGTGACTTGTGGAGGGGTTCCACTGTATTGGTGCAACATAGCACCCACCATTCATTCCACCAAAATCTGTGCTGCAAAATCCAAAAATCACTCCTTCCCTTCTGAGTCCTGCCATGCACCCAACTGGTATTTTTTGGTCACATGTGAGGCATTGCCGTACTCGGGAGAAATTGGGGCACAGATTTTGGGGTGCTTTTTCTCCTTCATACCTTCTGAAAATGAAAAATTTTGAGCCAGAACTGCATTTTTGTGTAAAAAAATGTAATTTTTCATTTTCACTGCCCACTTGTATCAAAATTGGTGAAACCCCTGGGGGTTTGAAATGTACACTATACCCCTAGATGAATTCCCTGAGGGGTGTAGTTTGCAAAATGGGGTCACTTGTGGGGGGGTTCCACTGTATTGGTGCTTGGGGAGTCTTGCTAATGCGACATAGCACCCACCAAAATTCCACCAGAATCTGAGCTGCAAAATCCAAAAATCACTCCTTCCCTTCTGAGTCCTGCCATGCACCCAACTGGTATTTTTTGGTCACATGTGAGGCATTGCCGTACTCGGGAGAAATTGGGGCACAGATTTTGGGGTGCTTTTTCTCCTTCATACCTTCTGAAAATGAAAAATTTTGAGCCAGAACTGCATTTTTGTGTAAAAAAATGTAATTTTTCATTTTCACTGCCCACTTGTATCAAAATTGGTGAAACCCCTGGGGGTTTGAAATGTACACTATACCCCTAGATGAATTCCCTGAGGGGTGTAATTTGCAAAATGGGGTGACTTGTGGAGGGGTTCCACTGTATTGGTGCAACATAGCACCCACCATTCATTCCACCAAAATCTGTGCTGCAAAATCCAAAAATCACTCCTTCCCTTCTGAGTCCTGCCATGCACCCAACTGGTATTTTTTGGTCACATGTGAGGCATTGCCGTACTCGGGAGAAATTGGGGCACAGATTTTGGGGTGCTTTTTCTCCTTCATACCTTCTGAAAATGAAAAATTTTGAGCCAGAACTGCATTTTTGTGTAAAAAAATGTAATTTTTCATTTTCACTGCCCACTTGTATCAAAATTGGTGAAACCCCTGGGGGTTTGAAATGTACACTATACCCCTAGATGAATTCCCTGAGGGGTGTAGTTTGCAAAATGGGGTCACTTGTGGGGGGGTTCCACTGTATTGGTGCTTGGGGAGTCTTGCTAATGCGACATAGCACCCACCAAAATTCCACCAGAATCTGAGCTGCAAAATCCAAAAATCACTCCTTCCCTTCTGAGTCCTGCCATGCACCCAACTGGTATTTTTTGGTCACATGTGAGGCATTGCCGTACTCGGGAGAAATTGGGGCACAGATTTTGGGGTGCTTTTTCTCCTTCATACCTTCTGAAAATGAAAAATTTTGAGCCAGAACTGCATTTTTGTGTAAAAAAATGTAATTTTTCATTTTCACTGCCCACTTGTATCAAAATTGGTGAAACCCCTGGGGGTTTGAAATGTACACTATACCCCTAGATGAATTCCCTGAGGGGTGTAATTTGCAAAATGGGGTGACTTGTGGAGGGGTTCCACTGTATTGGTGCAACATAGCACCCACCATTCATTCCACCAAAATCTGTGCTGCAAAATCCAAAAATCACTCCTTCCCTTCTGAGTCCTGCCATGCACCCAACTGGTATTTTTTGGTCACATGTGAGGCATTGCCGTACTCGGGAGAAATTGGGGCACAGATTTTGGGGTGCTTTTTCTCCTTCATACCTTCTGAAAATGAAAAATTTTGAGCCAGAACTGCATTTTTGTGTAAAAAAATGTAATTTTTCATTTTCACTGCCCACTTGTATCAAAATTGGTGAAACCCCTGGGGATTTGAAATGTACACTATACCCCTAGATGAATTCCCTGAGGGGTGTAGTTTGCAAAATGGGGTCACTTGTGGGGGGGTTCCTAAATTTTAGCATCTTATGGTGCCTAGAAACCTACATGGTGCCTAAAAAATAATCTCATAAAAAGGAGGCTCCAAAATCAA
The DNA here is from genome assembly GCF_055691185.1 of Crinia signifera. Taxonomy (NCBI): domain Eukaryota; kingdom Metazoa; phylum Chordata; class Amphibia; order Anura; family Myobatrachidae; genus Crinia; species Crinia signifera. Next base: position 13,529,142 of record NC_139226.1, read on the forward strand.
GTAGGTGCTCCTTCTATTATGAAGCCTGTGGTTTGGTCAACGTGCACACTAGGGCCACATATAGGATATTTATGAAAACAAAAGAATTGGGGGAATCAATTTTTAGTCACATTTCTCTAGTAAAATGTACTGTGTTCCTTAGAAAAATGTATTAAAATTGCAAATCTGCAAAAAAAATGAATTTTTTTAAATTTCACCTACACTTTGTTTTAATTCCTGTGAAACACCTAAAGGGTTAACAAACTTCCAAAATGCTGTTTTGAATACTGTGAGGGGTGCAGTTTTTGAAATGGTATCATTTATGGGGGTGTCTCACATACAAGTCCCTCAAAGTCACATCAGAACTGAACTGGTCCCTAAAAAAATCAGTGTTTGAAATTTTCTTGAAAATTTGAGAATTTGCTATTCATATTGTAAGCCTCCTAGTGTCCAAAAAAATTAAAAGGAAGTTGAAATAATGATGTCAACATAAAGTAGACATATGGTCTATGTTAGTTATTAACTATTTTGAGTGGTATGATTATTTGTCTCACAAGCAGAAAATTTAACATTTTGCAAATTGCTACATTTTCCATTTTTTTACGACATTTTGGTATTTTTCACAAAAAAACACAGACTGTATCGACCCAAATTTACCACTAATTTGAAGTACAATGTGTCACGAAAAAAAAATCTCAAAATCACTGGGATAAGTAAAAGCAAAAAAAAGTTATCCCCACTTAAGTGAGACATGTCAGATTTGAAAAAAAGGGCTCTGTCAGGAACGCAAAAACTGGCTCTGTCAGGAAGGGGTTAATTGCTCTTCCCAGTCAGATATTTCAGGTTCTGTCTAACTTAGAGATTTTCTGAGGGTATATTCCAAAAGCTGGGACTCTCCCTCTTTGAAGAACACTAGGGACTTGTCTCTACTGTACCCAGAACCAGAGATTTCAGCCTTCCAGCAGCTGGTTACTGCTCCAGCTCCACACACCTGGGATGTAGTTTTATATACTCATTGGCAGATTGCTCTGCCTCCTGAAGTCTGATCCCCTAGTCCCCAATATCATTTGGTAGGTGGGATTCTCTAGTTTTTAATACCATTAAAATCTAAGAAATCTATTAACAGTAACTGGAGATATCTGCAGTCAAGCAAGCTGTCCTCCCACCAGAAAATTATGGATATTAAGCCCACTCCACTATACACCCCTCCTTTGCATATTAAACATCCTCTACCACCCGGGAAGTTATGTATCAGGGCCCCTTCATTCAGCCCAATGCCCCCTTCTCCCACCCCATCTCCCACCATCTGTGCAGTAAAGGGGTAATTAGTGGAAATTACTGATCCAGGCCCTACATGCTGAGCGGTTGATATAATACCCCTTTCCACCCGCGGGACATGAAAGCTTCCCCCACCCCTACCGCTGGAGGATCGGTAGGTGCCCCAATACATTGCTATGCCCAGGGGTCTACACTGCTGTTGACACCCCTGTATGTATATGTATGTGTAATATATATATATATATATATATATATATATATATATATATATAGCGATTGCGGGCGGCACTCCAAGGATTTATAAATAAGTCAAACACAGACTATCAGTATAGCCAACGTTTCAAATCTTTACTCGATTTTTCGTCAGGGATAATACAAAATAAGTACAGTCATTACCTTTATACCGTAGAACACCCAGTGAGAACAGCCTCCCAGCGGCAGCGTGCAGATCGCCCCATTCTGATGACGACACTGCTCATTGGTACTTCCTGCGTATGGACCGCATTCAGCTGGTCGCATAGTGAGGTGGAATATTTATATACATTTGGTCTATCTATAATACTTTAACTGAACCGGCGTGTACTGGGTCACCTAAGTGTCCATCTCTGTGCTTTGCTCCGCCCCTCTGGAAACCCCCTTTTGAAAATCCTGCGTTTGCCCCTGGACGTTACCCAATTGACACTGGGATTATGGGTACGTAGCCAGGGAAGACCCAAAACAATTGGGTAGGAGGACGTGGGAATGACAAAGAACTGTATTTTTCCAACATGTGAACCAATTTGCAAGGTTAAGGGTTGAGTCTTTAGTGTGACATTCTCTCCTAATATACGACACCCATCTACAGTGGTAAGGTACACTGGGCGCTGAAGGGGAATGGTAGGTAGACGCCAAAGTTTGACAACATCAGTGGTGATGAAACTCTCTGCTGCTCCTGAGTCGAGAAGAGCTGGCAACTGTCTGAGCTGATGTTTAACTTGTAGGGCAACTTGCAAAATACAGTCTTGGTGATTTGGAGATTTGATAAGGACCCCTAACCTGCCCTCTCTCTTACAGGTTAGGTTCTGGCATTTCCCAGCTTCTTAGGACAGGAATCGACGGCATGCTGCGGATCAGCACAGTAAAGACAAAGGCGCTCATCATGACGACGTTTACGCTCAGCTGGAGTTAGTTTGAAGCTGTTGACCTGCATAGGTTCTTCCGCTGGTAGAGAAGGATTTTTAGAGGCAAGAGGAATTGGGTTGGGATTGGCTCGAGTCCTCCTGATTTCTCTCTGAGCCTTAAATCAATTTTGGTACAGAGGGAGATCAGATCTTCTAATCTGGGGGCAAATCTCGAGCCGCTAGCTCATCTTTAATTTTATCTGAGAGTCCATTCATGAATGCTGCGAGGAAAGCCTCCTCATTCCAGGCCAATTCAGCTGCTAGGATTTTAAACTGAACTACAGTAGATATTGTCCCACCGTTCTAGATCCTTGACGCAGACGTAGAATTTCTGTTGCAGCAGAACTGAGTCGGCCAGGTTCATCAAAGATGATTTTGAAGGTAGAGATGAAACGATTATAATCAGATAAAATAGAGTATGCTGTTTTGTCCCACAGGGGAGATGCCCAATTGAGAGCAGAGCCGGTAAGGAGGGATATAAAGTAAGCTACTTTAGTTCGCTCAGTAGGGAAGTAAGAAGACTGTAATTAAAAATGAATTTCGCATTGATTGATAAACCCTCTGCAGTTTTTGGGGTTTCCATCAAATTTGTCTGGAGTAGAAAGTTGAAGGTGAGCAGTGACTCCCGTAGTTGAAGCCATGGGTCTAGGCGATGGCGCCGATGTAGTTATTGACCCTTGGCCTTTTTGCAAAGTTGTTTGAAGTGTATCCAGTCTTTTTGTCAGATCCTGGAGGGCATGAATAACTTGCTTCTGAGCCGCTTCCTGTTGATCCAGGCGAGCCGCCAGTTGTTGTACTGGAGCAGTGCCTCGTTCCTGACCTGATGCTGGATCCATAGAGTCAGTACAAACTGTCACGTTCCGTAAAGCACCAGCTAAAGTATAATGGAGGCTAGGTGCTTTAATATAGGGATGTTGCAATAATGACAGAAATGAAGAAAACAATGATGTAAAATAAACTTTATTTATTAAGGTACTGGAATACAGGTTGTAAATGATGGCACAATAATATACTGATAGTTTGTGGAATGATAAAAGTCAATAATAATAGTCTCTATTGAAGAAAATGAAGATGCTTGACAATTGAAAGAAGTATTGCAGGATTGGTTGAAGAATTGGATGACTGGTTTCCAGGTTGAAGGATTGGATGAAGAATTGTATGATTGAAGAATAGGTTGAATGAGGATTAGATGATTGGACGAAGGATTGGATGGTTGGATGAAAGATTGGATAGTTGGATGAAAGATTGGATGGTTGGATGAAAGATTGGATGGTTGGGTGATAAGTCTGAGAGTCCTATCTGAGTATGATTGTGGCTGCAGAACCAGGAGTAACCGTGGAGATTAACCATCAGGAGTTAGGATAAAGATAATACCCCTTTGGGGGGCTAACCTTGTCCAGTCCGTATTGGCAGCAGAAGGTTCCTTGGTATCCAGGTAGGCAGTAGACGATCGTCAGGAAGAGAAGACTTTCACCGGAGGCACAAGAACTGTAGTATTACCACAGACAGCCAGGAGTGAGCAATGATTTTAAGACATGGACATCATTGTACTGACTGCCGGTCTAGCCTGGCCAGTCAGTACTTGGAATGAGCTGTGCTGTGATTGGACAGCCACTTGAGAGGAGGAGGTGGAGCCGCACAGAACAGACTGCAGAAACCAAAAAGATGGCGGCCGCCAGTGGAGGCGACAGAAACCAGTCAGAGGCCTAACCAGGAACAAACACACATGGCATCTCATATACACCACCCATGTCCTGCGTGGCACCGAAGCACAGCGTACTACTGTCACCACGCGGTGACAATGTCGACATCTGCACTTCACCAGCATAAGGCACCGGAGCGGAGGTGAGCGCTAGGGTATGAGACACGCTGCTGCAGAGCCCAGAGATAGGCACAGCATAGAGGGTCAGGGTAGCAGCCATGGTGGTTGTGACATCCAGAAAGTGAAGTCAGTTAGCATAGATGACTAATGATCACTGTCGTTCATAGTCCATAACAGAAAGTTTGTTATCTTCTAAGTAAACTATCTTCTAAATGTTCCTAAATGTCGCAATATACGTGGGTTTTATGTTTGTTCATATCGCATGATCCTAGTTCTAATAGAAAAAACACAGTTAAAGTCCATTTCCAATCTTCTGACACTGCTTATTCTAAATTCATCTGTATTAAGCTTACTATATATATTCTTAACTTATAGATTCCAATACCAAATATATGTGTGTTCTGCATATCCTAAGCTGTGAGGTGCGGAGATGGCCCTTAAGAGTGTCAATATGTTTTGTGGACGTCCTGTTCTACATCTGAATAAGAAGTTACCAAATTGCATAAATCTGGAACTTATTTTCCATGTATCTGGGTCATGCCCTGATGTCTCAATAGCCCTTATTCTCATCGGTGCGGATATATCCGCGTGCGTTCGGCCCGCCGATGTTTTGTGTCTGCGCATGTGCAGAGGCGTCTCTGCGCATGTGCGAGCGGGGCGTACGGCGAAATTCCGCATGATATGTGAACACTCCGAACAGGGGGTGGAGAGGGGCGTGAAGGGCTATTTGGGCTCATTACCATATGCATACGCCCCGCGTTTCATGGGAGTTCCCATGAAAACGCTGGGCGTACGTATGGTAATGCAGCCGTGACGCACGTGTAGGGGGCGGACATATGACATCGCCGGATGTCAGCTGCCCGCCCAGATCTCTGCTTTTGCACGGAAAAATGTCCGTGTGGTCTGCGACCATCGAATGATGGGGGAGGTTCCCTTAGATGGAGGAGGCGTATTCCGTGATAAAAACACGTGCGGTCCGTTCGGACAGCTTCTTACCGCATACGGACGGAGTTGGCGATCCGTATGGAAGGCGGGGTTTCGCACGCACGGTCCTGGCCGCATAATCGGCTCCGACCGCACCGATCAGAATAAGGGCCAATGTGACAGCCACAGAACTAACCCTATAATCATGATTATATTACTGGATAATGCCCAGGGCTTGCTACAAATCAATAAGGTTAATGCACTGGACTCGCCCATAACCTTGGTACACCCACACCCCAAAGTCCTATATAATTCCGTACCAGGATCAAATGGACATTCTATCTGCACTACCCAGGTATGTACCACATGCAGCGCTTCTCTGACCTCTATATTAATTTTATGCTAATGCTGTTTTCTGCAAAGTATTTCTGATAATAGGGGATTCATCGCGCCCTCTTCACACCAGTGTAAGGGGCTGCGCCCCCTTAATTTGTTAATGTTTGTATTGTGTGAAATATGGTTAGAATTAGAAACATAGAATTTGACGGCAGATAAGAACCATTTGGCCCATCTAGTCTGCCCCTTTTTTTACCCTTCAGGTAAAATCAACCCTTTTTAATCCTTATTTCTTTGTAAGGATATTCATATGCCTATCCCAAGCATGTTTAAATTGTTCTACTGTCTTAGCCTCTACCACCTCTGATGGGAGGCTATTCCACTTATCCACTACCCTTTCTGTGAAATAATTCTTTCTAACATTTCCCCTGAACCTACCTCCCTGCAGTTACAGTGCATGTCCTCGTGTTTAATTACTTATTTTCCTTTGAAGAAAATTTCCCTCCTGTACTATGTTAAAACCCTTGATATATTTGAAGATTTCGATCATGTCCCCCCTTTCCCTTCTCTGCTCCAAGCTATACATGTTTAGATCTTTTAGTCTATCCAGGTAAGTTTTGTGATGTAGGCCATGAACCATTTTAGTTGCCCTTCTTTGTACACTCTCCAATGTATTTATATCCTTCTGAAGATATGGCGTGAGATTTAATAGGATGAGATTTTCAGAAAGTGAGAGATTTGGTGAGAAATCTCCAGTTTTTTTAAAGCGGCAATCATTTACACTGCAAAATCAAACTGGTTTTGCAGTGTAAATGATTGCCGCTTTAAAAAAACTGAAGATTTCTCACCAAATCTCGCACTTTCTGAAAATCTCATCCCATTAAATCTCACCCACGGTCTCCAGAACTGGGCACAGTATTCCAGATGAGGTCGTACCAATGACCTATAAAATGACATTATTACGTCTTTTTTTCTGCTACTGATTCCTCTCCCTATGCATCCAAGCATCTGTCTAGCCTTCCTCATTGCTTTGTTACATTGCCTCCCTGCCTTTAAGTCACTTGAAATAGTGACTCCTAGATCCCTTTCCTCCTCAGTAGTTTCCATTATAGTACCCTTGATACTATATTGAGCCTTTGGGTTTTTGAGTCCCAAGTGCATAATTTTGCATTTTTTAGCATTAAACTGTAGTTGCCATTCTCTTGACCAATTCTCAAGTTTACTTAGATCATCAGTCATTTGATTTACCCCTCCTGGTGTGTCTACTCTGTTGCATATCTGTGTATCATCTGCAAAAAGGCATACTTTCCCTTCAATACCATCTGCAATGTCACTAACAAAGATATTAAAGAGCACTGGTCCAAGTACAGATCCCTGGGGTACTCCACTGGTAACATGTCCCTCCATAGAATGCACTCCATTTACTACAACTGTCTGTTTCCTATCCTGCAACCAGGTTCTTATCCATTTAATTGTTTTATAATCCAATCCCACACTTTCAAGTTTATTTAGCAGCCTGCGATGTGGGACTGTCAAATGCCTTACTAAAGTCTAGATATGCCACATCTACAGCCCCCCCCCCCCCCCTCATCTAGTATTTTGGTCACAGAGTCAAAAAAGTCAATGAGACTTGTTTGGCATGATCTCCCTGCAGTAAAACCATGCTGTTTTGGATCCTGTAAGTTGTTTAATTTAAGATATTCCACTTTTCTTTCTTTTAATAGTGTTTCCATTAATTTCCCTACTACTGATGTAAGGCTCACTGGTCTGTAGTTACTTGCTTCTTCTTTGCTTCCGCTTTTGTGCAGTGGAACTACATTTGCTTTTGTCCAGTCCTCTGGAACTGCACCTGTATCTAGTGCCTGGTTGAATAAATCTGTTAATGCCACTACCAACACATCTTTTAGTTATTTAGATGATCTGCAATTGCCTTGTCTCCCTCCACCAAATTCTCAGTGTCTGTCCGCAGTCTTATTATTCCTCCATTTGATTTTCTCCTTTCACTTATATACTTAAAAAAAATTTTGTTTCCTTTGTCTACCGACTGAGCCATTTTCTCCTCAGCTTGTGCCTTGGCACACCTGATCACTTTCTTAGCCTCTTTGCGTCTGGCAAGATACACTTCTTTGTCATTATTATTTTGAGTCTGCTTGTATGTCCTAAAGACCATCTTTTTTGCTTTTACACTAGTTGATACCTCTTTAGTAAACCACACTGGCTTCCTTTTCCTGGTACTTTTCTTAACCCTTTTGATACAAAGGTCCGTTGCCTTTAGTATTGCACTTTTTAATTTTTTCCACCTCTCCTGCACTCCTTTCAAGTTCCTCCCATCCGCTAATGAGTCGATTAAACATACAATTGTATGTAAGATGCGTATATTGCAACTTGAGTTATAGATGAAATGTGTTAAATAGAGAGCATATGATTTGGAAGGGGGTGTGTATTGTTTTGTTTAATTAAAAAGCGGTTACAGAGTAAGATGTACATTGATAGTGTGGAGGGTACAGTGACATTTGTGGGTGTGGGGGTGTGTGTGCGTGTTGTTGAGGTGTGTGTGTGTGTGTGCAATAGTATAGTAGGGTGTTTTTGAGTCAGCGGCTCCCCACTGGCGGAGGTCACGACACAGGAAAACAGGAGGCTGGGTAGTGATAGGGGTGTTTCGGCATAAGGGGGACTAATGAGGAGGGTGGGGGACACTGTGCAGCTTCTGCCAGTGGGTGAGGGTCCAGCGTGGCAGCACAGGAGTACAGGATGGTGGCGCTGAGTCAGTGTCTCTTCCTACTGGATGGGAGTTATGGTGCATGAGAGCAGGAGGCTGGGCTATAAGGCATGATAGGGGTATGTGGGCAACGCAGCGTCAGTGACTCCCCAGTGGTAGAAGTTACGGTTCAGGAAAGCAGGAAGCTGGTAGTGATAGGGGTGTGTGGGCATACAGGGGACTAAAGAGGAGGGTGGGGGACACTGTGCAGCTTCTGCCAGTGGGTGAGGGTCCAGCGTGGCAGCACAGGAGTACAGGACTGTGCCCCTGAGTCAGTGTCTCCTCCTACTGGGTGGGAGTTAGGGTGCATGAGAGCAGGAGGCTGGTTGGTAAAGCATGATAGGGGAATGTGGGCAACCCAGTTTGAGCGGTTCCCCACTGGCGGAAGTTACAGGGCAGGGCAGTGATAGAGGTGTGTGGGCATGAGGGGTAGTAAAGGTTTTTGGCTGTTGCCGAGTAGGGATAGGCATTGGTGCAGAAGCCATCGATGGTTGGCATTGATGGCGATTTTGCACCCTGCCATCGATAGTAGTAACATATTACTTGGATAACCATCGATTGTTGTAGCTATCGATGGTCATCCACTATATCTGACTGAATAGGCCGTGGGTCAATCAGAACTTGGTGGCGGGACTTCCGGGTGTGGGGTGCGGAGCTATGCTCCGTGTCCCGGCACCTTAAAAAATTTTGAAACTTGATCGGTTCTCCTTTGCCATCGATGTAGGGAAACCATCTGCTCCTCCCACATCGATGGCAAAAGTATTCAACATCGGCCATAAACCATCGATTATTTGAAATCATTGATGGTCGATGGGCATCCCTAGAACTGGAGGAGGGTGGGGGACAGTATGCAGCTCCCGGCAGTGGGTGAGCGTCTCCTCCCTCTGGGAGGGAGTGAGCGTGCATGAGAGCAGGAGGCTGTATAATAGTGGTATGTGGGCAAGACATTGATAAAAGTTGTGGCGCTGGTGCAGAGGACTGTGGGGTCACTTCTGGCAGTGGGGTAACCTGCAGCGCGGCAGCCAGGGCCAGATTTTCCACCTAGGGGTGGCACCTGGTTGTGGCGGTCACAGGGGTACGTGAAATGCAGGAGAGGGGTCGCGGGGTCCGCTGGGGGGTGGAATTGCCGGTAGGGGGTCTGCAAATTGAGGGAGGGAGGGGTGTGTGCGGGATCCGCGATTGGCAGGAGTCCGCAAATCGTGGGAGGGGGCGTGGGGGAGGGGGCTTGAATCGCGGGAAGGGTGGTCCGCAAATTGTGGTAGGGGGTTTGTCGGGGTCAGTGAATTGCGGTAGGGGGGTTGTGGAGGTCCGTTAATCGCGGGAGGGGCACGGGGGGTGCCGTGAATCAAGGGAGGGGAGGTGCAGGGGGGGTGGCGCGGGGGTCCGTGAATTGCATGAGGGGGGGCGTGAATCGCGGGAGGGGGGGTTTGCGATTTGCGGGAGGGGTTGCTGGAGGGGGGTGTGAATCGCGGGGGTTCCGTAAATTGCGGGAGGTGGGGGGCTCTACGTGAATCGCGGGAGGGGGTCCGCAAAACACGGGGGGGGCTAGAATTTCGGGAGGGGGGCGCGAATCGCGGGAGGGGGTGTGTCGCGGGGGTCCCGCGAATCGGGGAGGGGGGGTCGTGTGAATCGCGGGAGGGGGCGGGGGTCCGCAAATCCCTTATGGTCATCCCTTCCTATTGGAGCCTCTAGCGACGTGAGAGACACCTTGCAGCCATCCACCAGCTGCGCACCCCATTACACCTCTGGTTTCCGGACCCTCCGAGGTCCCACAGTCGCACCAATTTGAGGACCATTACAAGTTTTGGAACAACGGCCACCAGTGGTAACTATCAGCCCACAGGGATATCTGAACCTTTCAATTACCCAAATTCCCTTCCAAACTGTACTCACTGGGTCCACACTCATTCAGCCTCTGGTCCAGTTATATTGTTTTAGATTTATTTTTATTGTCATTTATGTATTTTCTCATTGTATATTTTTGATGGTAATTTTGTACACAACTGCCACATGCAATGTTGTTTTAAACAATATTAAATATTTTGTGATTATTTCATCAATACCAGCGCCACTTCCTTTTTCTTTTGTATTTTTCTCATTAGAGAAAGATTTAGCTTCTGTGATCCTTACTGAATCATAACCCAATGGGCGGTATTCAATGTGAATACCGGCGAGGTGCAGCGAATCCTGTTTCGGATTCGCTGCACATTCGCCACGTTCCGGAGCCTCGCCGGCTCCAGTATTCAACGAGTCAGGGGCTCGCTGCCCCTGACCGGCGAATATGAGCTCCTGCGGCGAACGCCGCAGGGAGCCTGAGGACGGTGGCAGGCAGAGAGATGGAAGTCTCTCTGCCTGCCCCAGAACATTTGTGGGGGGGAGGTGGGCTCCCCGGGTGCCAGGCAGCACAGGCTGCCCCCCCCGGGTGCCAGCAGGGGACCGCGTATATTCACTACACCCAAACGTAACGATCGGGTGCAGTGAATATATGAATATCTAATGAGCTGGCTGCTGTGTAAAAAAAATAATAATATTTTTTAAATTAAATATATATTCATGTGCTTACAGCACATGAATAAAAATAGCATGCCCCTCCTCAGAATAAAATTCCTGATTTTTTTACACCAAATATAAAAAACAAAACACTTTATTTTAAAAGTTTACATTCCACTTCTCCATAAAAAGATAGCGATTGCTACTTGGTGAATCATGGCGAAAAAAACCTTCAAATGTAATCACCATGTTGTCATTGAATAGGGTGATTCACCGTTTTAGTCAAAAATTCGCCAAACAGCACAAATTCGCCATAAAAACATGGCGAATCAGGCTCATTGAATACCGCCCAGTGTCTGCCATACTAAATACATTTGTCCGTTTCTCAGACACAGAATTTCCCAGTCTCTGACGTCCTACATAGGAATCGGATCAGACAAATCTACTGAACATGGCTCCTGCACCTGTGCTCCTGCTGATGACTGTTTGTGAGTTTGAATGTCTTCTAATGCTTTGTATGTATTTAATGTGATAAACAGATGGGACATTCAGTAAGAGACACTTTCCCTATAAGACCATGGTTGGGATGCACTAGATGGGTATGACTAAGCATGGTGGACCATAACATGGTAGATCTGAACACAGTTGAACCGTTGAGTGGATATGTTGTGGGGAAGGAGGGCTTCATGACGAGGAAAGAGGTGTATGTGTGTGTGCGCTGTATCATGTGCGCTCCCGGAACAGTGGGCGTGGCCTCACAGTAAAGGTGTGACTTCACAACAGGGGACTGCTATTTTCATGTAATGGGGGGGGGTGATACCTTGGAGACAGAGGGTGACAGGAGAGAGAGGGGGTGATGGGGATATAGTAATGAAGGGGAGAGGCAGAGGATGGTGCGGTTGGTAACAGAACATTGGGTACTCTGATTCTATAAGTAGCTCACATACGCTTCTCCTCTCCAGGTGTCTCCTCCTGGCTAATATATGCCCAAGATGCACAAACGCTGATTCCCATCGCTGACAGTAAGTACTATATACATTAATGCTACTACATTGTCTTATTATCAATTCTTTGCAATAACATAATAATTATCAGAATAATATAAAGTCCTTACAGTGATATGAACCTGTGTAGTTCTTATTTTCCTCTACAGTAATAATATCCAGTGACTATATAAATACATTATTAGTTTTGCTGGATGGTGTATGCGCTGAAAGATCCTCATCCAGTAGAGATGCCATTGTTTGCTTTCCCTTACCAAGAATGCCTATCTGTTCTCCCGGCTCTCTTGTAATGTTAAGTACATTTCCGAATGAGAGGATTTATAGGCTGTTAGAGCCATTGGGGCAGATGTACTAACCAACGTAAAGTGCTTATGTAGCACTTAACCCCTTCCTGACACAGCATGTTTTTGCCTTCCTGACAAAGCCCTTTTTTTCAAATCTGACATGTATCACTTAAGTGGGGATAACTTTTTTTTGCTTTTACTTATCCCAGTGATTTTGAGATTGTTTTCTCGTGACACATTGTACTTCAAATTAGTGGTAAATTTGGGTCGATACAGTCTGTGTTTTTTTGTGAAAAATACCAAAATGTCGTAAAAAAATGGAAAATTTAGCAATTTGCAAAATGTTAAATTTTCTGCTTGTGAGACAAATAATCATACCACTCAAAATAGTTAATAACTAACATAGACCATATGTCTACTTTATGTTTCCATCATTATTTCAACTTCCTTTTAATTTTTTTGGACACTAGGAGGCTTACAATATGAATAGCAAATTTTCAAATTTTCAAGAAAATTTCAAACACTGATTTTTTTAGGGACCATTTCAGTTCTGATGTGACTTTGAGGGACTTGTATGTGAGACACCCCCATAAATGATGCCATTTCAAAAACAGCACCCCTCACAGTATTCAAAACAGCATTTTGGAAGTTTATTAACCCTTTAGGTGTTTCACAGGAATTAAAACAAAGTGTAGGTGAAATTTCAAAATTTCATTTTTTTTGCAGATTTGCAATTTTAATACATTTTTCTAAGGAACACAGTAGATTTTACTAGAGAAATGTGACTAAAAATTGATTCCCCCAATTCTTTTGTTTTCATAAATATCCTATATGTGGCCCTAGTGTGCACGTTGACCAAACCACAGGCTTCATAATAGAAGGAGCACCTACTTGATTTTGGAGCCTCCTTTTTATGAGATTATTTTTTAGGCACCATGTAGGTTTTTAGGCACCATAAGATGCTAAAAGTTAGGAACCCCCCACAAGTGACCCCATTTTGCAAACTACACCCCTCAGGGAATTCATCTAGGGGTATAGTGTACATTTCAAACCCCCAGGGGTTTCACCAATTGTGGTACAACTGGGCAGTGAAAATGACAAATTAATTTTTTTACACAAAAATGCAGTTCTGGCTCAAACTTTTTCATTTTCACAAGGAATGAAGGAGACAAAGCACCCCAAAATCTGTGCCCCAATTTCTCCCGAGTACGGCAATGCCTCACATGTGACCAAAAAATACCATTTGGGTGCATGGCAGGACTCAGAAGGGAAGGAGTGATTTTTGCAGCTCAGATTCTGGTGGAATGTTGGTGGGTGCTATGTTGCATTAGCAAGACCCCCGAAGCACCAATACAGTTTAACCCCCCCACAAGTGACCCCATTTTGCAAACTACACCCCTCAGGGAATTCATCTAGGGGTATAGTGTACATTTCAAACCCCCAGGGGTTTCACCAATTTTGATACAACTGGGCTGTGCAAATGAAAAATTACATTTTTTTACACAAAAATGCAGTTCTGGCTCAAAATTTTTCATTTTCATAAGGTATGAAGGAGAAAAAGCACCCCAAAATCTGTGCCCCAATTTCTCCCGAGTACGGCAATGCCTCACATGTGACCAAAAAATACCAGTTGGGTGCATGGCAGGACTCAGAAGGGAAGGAGTGATTTTTGGATTTTGCAGCTCAGATTCTGGTGGAATGTTGGTGGGTGCTATGTCGCATTAGCAAGACCCCCGAAGCACCAATACAGTGGAACCCCCCCACAAGTGACCCCATTTTGCAAACTACACCCCTCAGGGAATTCAACTAGGGGTATAGTGTACATTTCAAACCCCCAGGGGTTTCACCAATTGTGGTACAACTGGGCAGTGAAAATGAAAAATTACATTTTTTTACACAAAAATGCAGTTCTGGCTCAAAATTTTTCATTTTCACAAGGAATGAAGGAGACAAAGCACCCCAAAATCTGTGCCCCAATTTCTCCCGAGTATGGCAATGCCTCACATGTGACCAAAAAATACCAGTTGGGTGCATGGCAGGACTCAGAAAGGAAGGAGTGATATTTGGATTTTGCAGCACAGATTCTGGTGGAATTTTGGTGGGTGCTATGTCGCATTAGCAAGACCCCCAAAGCACCAATACAGTGGAACCCCCCCACAAGTGACCCCATTTTGCAAACTACACCCCTCAGGGAATTCATCTAGGGGTATAATGTACATTTCAAACCCCCAGGGGTTTTACCAATTGTGGTACAACTGGGCAGTGAAAATGAAAAATTAAATTTTTTACACAAAAATGCAGTTCTGGCTCAAAATTTTTCATTTTCACAAGGAATGAAGGAGACAAAGCACCCCAAAATCTGTGCCCCAATTTCTCCCGAGTACGGCAATGCTTCATGTGTGACCAAAAAATGGCAGGACTCAGAAGGGAAGGAGTGATATTTGGATTTTGCAGCTCAGATTCTGGTGGAATGTTGGTGGGTGCTATGTCGCATTAGCAAGACCCCCAAAGCACCAATACAGTGGAACCCCCCCACAAGTGACCCCATTTTGCAAACTAAACCCCTCAGGGAATTCAACTAGGGGTATAGTGTACATTTCAAACCCCCAGGGGTTTCACCAATTGTGGTACAACTGGGCAGTGAAAATGAAAAATTAAATTTTTTACACAAAAATGCAGTTCTGGCTCCAAATTTTTCATTTTCACAAGGAATGAAGGAGACAAAGCACCCCAAAATCTGTGCCCCAATTTCTCCCGAGTACGGCAATGCCTCATGTGTGACCAAAAAATGGCAGGACTCAGAAGGGAAGGAGTGATATTTGGATTTTGCAGCACAGATTCTGGTGGAATGTTGGTGAGTGCTATGTCGCATTAGCAAGACCCCCAAAGCACCAATACAGTGGAACCCCCCCACAAGTGACCCCATTTTGCAAACTACACCCCTCAGGGAATTCATCTAGGGGTATAGTGTACATTTCAAACCCCCAGGGGTTTCACCAATTTTGATACAACTGGGCAGTGAAAATGAAAAATTACATTTTTTTACACAAAAATGCAGTTCTGGCTCAAAATTTTTCATTTTCAGAAGGTATGAAGGAGAAAAAGCACCCCAAAATCTGTGCCCCAATTTCTCCCGAGTACGGCAATGCCTCACATGTGACCAAAAAATACCAGTTGGGTGCATGGCAGGACTCAGAAGGGAAGGAGTGATTTTTGGATTTTGCGGCTCAGATTCTGGTGGAATGAATGGTGGGTGCTATGTGGCATTAGCAAGACCCCTGAAGCATGGTGAAATTATGAACCTAATAATCCATAGATGTGTGGTATATTTTAAAACACTCCTTTATACATAGGCCGGGTTTGTCGGGGCAAGTGTCACACTGGAAAATAGTTTGCTTTCTTATTCCCTTTTTATAGCAAACTTTGCACCTTTTTTGTGTCCTGCCCTTTTTTCCAGTGGAGGGGATTTCATCAGGAAAATGCTGCCCTGGTACAATACGGGGGCCAGTACTAGAAGTACTGGGGCCCTCTGCCTGCTGGTTCCCAAATATTAGGCTCTTTATGACTTCCTCTTGAAAGTGCATAAATGTCCCCCTCAGGCTGGTAGAACGGAATAGCACGTAAGCGTTATACAGTGCCATCTGGATGATATACACGGCCAGCTTCTTGTACCAGATTTTTGTTTTCCGCAGGGGACTGTACGGCTTCAGTACCTGATCTGAAAGATCCACTCCGCCCATGTACCTATTGTAATCCAGGATACAATTAGGTTTTGAGGTGTGGGTACTGGTACCTCGTACAGGGACGGAGGTGGCACTCTCTCCGTGAATTGTTGTCAGTATAAGGACATCCCTCTTGTCCTTATATTTGACCAACAACATATTTTCGGTGCATATTCCCCTGCTTTCACCCCTTCTCATTACTTGGGCAATGTGCGTTTTTGGGAGGCCTCTTTGCGCACAGTACCGCAAGCTGCTGTACCTCTTGAACCAAGGGCCTTAAACAGGGGGATGCTGGTGTAAAAGTTATCCACATAGAGGTGATAACCTTTATCCAGGAAGGAGTGCACTAAATCCCAGACAATTTTTCCACTAACACCTACGAGGGAGGGGGGGCATTCTGGCGGTTCAATTCTTGAATCCTTCCCTTCATATACCCTAAACCTGTGAGTGTACCCTGAGGTGCTTTTACACAGCTTATACATTTTTATGCCATACCTTGCCCTCTTACTGGGAAGGTACTGGCGGAATTTAACCCTTCCTTTAAAATGTATAAGGGACTCGTCTATGCAAATTAATTTATCTGGGATGTACATCTCTTCAAATTTGGCACTGAAGTGATCAATGACCGGCCTGACTTTGAATAGCCGGTCAAAGGTGGGATCATCTCTGGGTGGGCACTGTGCATTATCGTTGTAATGCAAAAATTTAAGGATTAACTCAAAACGAGTCCGGGTCATGGCCATACGGTAAAGTGGGGTGCTGTACAGAACATCTGTACTCCAATATTGCCTAATTTCTGGCTTTTTTACTATGCCCATATGAAACACCAGACTCCAAAACGTCATCATCTCTACTGCATCTACAGGGGTCCACCTAGCAAATGATGACGTGGGGTTTTGAGCAATAAACTGCTGGGCATATATATTAGTTTGGTCCACCATTAAATTTATAAAATCATCAGAGAAAAATAATTTGAAAAAGTCAATTTCTCTGAGACCTGTGGAATCAAATTGGATTCCTGGGATGGCCAAAAACTCAGGAACCTGGGGCTCAAAATTGTCTGGTGGTGGGGTCCATACGAGATCAATTATTGGGGGGGGGTCTCAGCTGCTCTACGGGGGCGTCTTTGAGGGGGTCCCTCATCACTAGAGGAGGAAGAGGAGCTTAAGATGAATCCTTCAAATTCCCCACTTGCCTCACTGGCTGTGTCAGAGTCAGAGGCAAGCATGGCATATGCCTCCTCCGCTGAATACATTCTTCTGGATGACTGGGATGACATTTGGGATGACATTTGGGATGACATTTTTATTTTTGTGTTTCTGGTAGTGAAATGTTTTAACACGTGTATAGTGTAGGGGGGGTACAAACTTTATTTCAATGTAGTATGTAGTGTGTAGTGTGTATGTAGTGCAGAAAAAAAAATAAAAGTCCTGCGCCAAAAATTGAGCACAGATGTTGGTCAGTAACGTCCGTCACTGAACAGCGCTCAAAGGCAACAGGAATTTGATCAAAAAAATTTGATCAAAAAAAATTAAAAAAAGACCCCACAGCACCCTCAAAAAAACAAAAAAAAAGGTGATCAGTGATGCGACACTGATTACCAGTGAGGGGCAGCAGGTGCACAACCTTTGGTGCAACTGACAGTGCAACTGGCAGGTATATATAAAAAAAAACCTCTGCACCCCCAAAAAGTTGCTGATCACCTCAGATATAGTGATCAGCACAAAAGGGGGGGCAGCAGACACAAAATATAGCACTCTCTATCACTCTCTGTCACTATCTCTCTCTATCTCTCTCTATCTATCACTAAATGACACTGCAGCAGCAGCACTGACAGTTATATATATAAAAAATAACCCCTGCACCCCCAAAAAGTTGCTGGGGGTGCACAAAAGGGGGGCAGCAGACACAAAATATAGCACTTTCTATCACTATCTCTCTCTATCTCTCTATCTCTCACTATCTATCACTCTATGACACTGCAGCAGCAGCACTGACAGGTATATATATAAAAAAAAACCTGCGCCCCCAAAAAGTTGCTGATCAGTTAATTTATACTGATCAGCACAAAAGGGGGGGGGGGGGGCAGCAGTCAGTTGCACACGCAGTACAGCTGTATATATATAAAAAATATATAGCACAATCTGTCACTATCTCTCTATCTCTATCTCTCTCTATCTCTCAATCTATAACTCTATCACACTGCAGCAGCACAAAATATAGCACTCTCTGTCACTAGCCCTCTCTATCTCTCTCTATCTCTCTCTCTCTATCTCTCTATCTATAACTCGAACACACTGCAGCAGCACAACACAGCACAGCACAACACAGGAAGTCACAAGAAGTAACAAGATCCAGGAACGCTACAAGCAGTGATCAGGTATGTGTTTGCAAGGATCAGGTCAGTATATCGCGGCAGATAGGCACGGTGACCGCACTGCACGCAATTCCAGACCGGAATGGCGTCTGCAGTGCAGTCACCGTTAGTTTAAATCACCCTCCATGGCTGTGATTGGTTCGTCGGTCCGACGAACCAATCACGGCCTTTGGGGGCGGGTGGGGGGAGGTGGGGTGACACCAGTGTCACCCTTACACCCCGTGGTGATTGGTGCTGTACTTTACAGCACCAATCACCACCGATCCCTGTGTCACCGGCGAACGTTATTCGCCGGTGACACAGAAAACGCTGTAATTGGCTGTTCACACTGAACAGCCAATCACAGCGATCGCCGACGGGGGGGGCGGCATCGCAGCCCCCCTGGGCATGCAGGGACATGTCTGCTGTCAGGGACAGCAGACATGTTTAAACTGTCACCGCGTCTATAGACGCGGTGACAGTTTAAAGCCATGACGTACATTTACGCCATGTGTCGGGAAGTACATCCCGGCCATGACGTAAATGTACGTCAAATGTCGGGAAGGGGTTAACGCTAGTAAAAGGTCTGTTTAACGTTTTGTGCACATGTATGAATGGTGCTGTTTACGTGTTCTGAGGCAGCCCTGAACTTAACGTTCTGGCGCTGTCGCTGTCCTCCGGCTTTTAGTTATTGCTTTTTACGTCTCAGGCAATGTATTATTGCCTTGCCATACGTAAAGCCCACTCTGCACAAGAAAAAAGATTGCGCTAATATATTAGCGCAATCAACCACCCCTTTTTTCTTGTGTATATTGTATTGGGGGTGACTCCCCCTTTTTCTAGATTGCTGCTTCTGGCCAAGCACACCCATACCAAGCGCCTTGCATTGATATAGTTTATCTATATCCTCTTTTTTGGTAAAGCCCACTCTGTCCTTTTCGCCAGCCCCAGGCTGGCGTTGCAGTGATTTAGAATTTTTTTTAAAAGTTTTTTTTTCTTTTTAATTAAAGAGCTAAATGGGGTGGGGGCGGCTGCCGTGGACAGGGGGACGGCCGGCTGCCGTGTTAGCTACCGTGTCGGGGGGGAAAGACAGTAGGACAAGATTCTATAGATGGTGGTGTTACTTGCCTTGCTGCGGGCAAGGGGGGGAGGAGATGCAGCAGCAGCGGCCAGGGAGCTCCTGAAGCTGATAGCAGAGAGACGTCCCTGCGGTGATGTGTATTAACTCGGCGGGGTGCCTGCACTGCATTGGAAATAACTAGTGCTATCCCCCGGGCGGCCACTTCCCGCAAGATGACTGGCTGAATCTCAAGCCAATCATCGTGCAGCAAGTGGTTTCAAACCCAGCTGCGCTTCCCGTGCCACCGCCCGGGGGATAGCACTAGTTATTTCCAATGCAGTGCAGGGACCCCGCCAAGTTAATACACATCACTGCAGGGACCCCTTTCTGGCCGCGGCTTCCACACATTGCCACACGGATTCCCTGCCAGCTCCAATAGCTGGTGGGGTGATTTTTAACTTTAAGTTTTTTTTTTCTTTTTAATTAAAGATTAAAATGCCGCCTACCAGGGGGACAGGGGCAGCTTCTGCGTGCAGGGAAAGATACATCCAGAGGGCACATGTCCAGAGAGAGGCGTTATGGAGTCGCAAAAAAAAAAAAAATACAGAAAAGTGGTGAGTTAACGATTATCGTTACTCACTAACTTAAACATAATACATTAGGGTGAAAACTGTCCCTGTTTCTGAGCGTTATGCCAGGAGAAGTGGAAAACGTTATATTACAAACGTTAAAGGCAGATTGATACATCTGCCACAGTGTTTGGGATGAGAGGAATTATCGGCTGTTAGAGCCATGGTTTGAGATGAGATGTATGCTTTGGGATGAGATGTCTTATCGGCTGTTAGAGCCATGCTTTGGGATGAGATGTCTTATCGGCTGTTAGAGCCATGCTTTGGGATGAGATGTCTTATCGGCTGTTAGAGCCATGCTTTGGGATGAGATGTCTTATCGGCTGTTAGAGCCATGGTTTGGGATGAGATGCATTATCGGCTGTTAGAGCCATGGTTTGGGATGAGATGTATTATCGGCTGTTAGAGCCATGGTTTGGGATGAGATGTCTTATCGGCTGTTAGAGCCACGGTTTGGGATGAGATGTCTTATCGGCTGTTAGAGCCACGGTTTGGGATGAGATGTCTTATCGGCTGTTAGAGCCACGGTTTGGGATGAGATGTATTATCGGCTGTCAGAGCCACGGTTTGGGATGAGATGTATTATCGGCTGTTAGAGCCATGGTTTGGGATGAGATGTATTATCGGCTGTTAGAGCCATGGTTTGGGATGAGATGTATTATCGGCTGTTAGAGCCATGGTTTGGGATGAGATGTATTATCGGCTGTTAGAGCCATGGTTTGGGATGAGATGTATTATCGGCTGTTAGAGCCATGGTTTGGGATGAGATGTATTATCAGCTGTTAGAGCCATGGTTTGGGATGAGATGTATTATCAGCTGTTAGGCTCATGGTTTGGGATGAGATGTATTATCGGCTGATAGAGCCATGGTTTGGGATGAGATGTATCTCTGCTCAATAAAAACCTCTTCACTTTTGCTGTATTTCTATTTTACTTTTACAGCCACAGCTCAGAAATGTAGCGAGAACCAAACCTATACGACATGTGGAAGCGCTTGTCCATCAACCTGCAGCAATTACAATAAACCCAGATTGTGTTCGAAGAATTGCGTGGCCGGCTGTTTCTGTAAAGATGGCTTTTACCTGGATGCTACTGGAAAGTGTGTGGAGAAGGCAAAGTGTGATCTCTGCACAGGGACCACAACGTACTCAAGCTGCATACCCAAAAACACGCGCAAATTTAGAAAGTGCTCAAAAGTATGCAGTGAAGGCTGTGTCTGTAAGAAAAAATATGAACTGAATGGCGTAAAGTGTATGCTGGTCTCTGAGTGTCTTGCATAAAAGGGTCAATAAAGATAAAGAGCCCCAGGCCTGTGTCCCCTGAGGAAGTGTCTAATGAGGTCATTTTGCTGGTGCTGAGCGGCGAGTGCTGTCAGGTGTTTATTGAAAGGGGGGGCTCTGAGGTGATTATTGAGGGGAGGTATTGTTGCTGGTTGTGATGGGGTCACTATAACAGTTCAAGCTTCACAGTCCCAAAAATGTAGGTCTGCTCTTGGGTACCAGTGTTTATAGGCTGCGGCTGTACAGGAGGGCTAAATAAAATGATATTATTAGCAACATAAAGTTATAAAAATGCCAAGATATAGGATGGACTCATATTGTGCTCAGAAACCTGCAAACCTTCTAATAATAATAGTAATAATAATCTCTAATATACTTAGCCAGATCTGTCACTCATCCCCTGTGTAGCTAATGCTCCCGCCCAGCTGGATACACAAACCTGCGCCCCCTAGGGAAAAGACCAGTGTTCTATGTGTATGACGTTTTCATGTGTATAACGTTCCACCCCCTTGACATCACCTCCCCCCGCCCAGCCAGGGCTACAGTACACGCCCACCATCCACCATTTCTCCACAGCCATTATCCACCATTACTCCCGCACCCCCCTCTGCCAGCAAACCCCCCCCCCCCGACACCCATGACCCCCCCTCCCGTGATTCACAGCTCCCCCCGCGACCCCCCCCATTCGCGGAACCCCCACGACCCACCCCCTCCCCCCATTCGCGACCCCCTTCTCCCCCCATTCGCAGGACCCCCGCGACCCCCTTCTCCCCCCATTCGCGGGACCCCCGCGACCCCCCTCCCGCGATTCGCAGGACCCCCGTGACACCCCCCTCCCACGATTCGCAGGACCCCCGCGACCCCCCCTCCCACGATTCGCAGGACCCCCGCGACCCCCCCTCCCGTGATTCGCGGGCCCCCTCGTGCCCCCCCCTCATGATTTGCGGCACCCCCGCGACTCCCACCATCCCCCCATTCGCGGGACTCCCGTGACCCACCCCCTTCCCCCATTTGCGGCCCCCCGCGACCCCCCCCTCCCGCAATTAATGATGAAAATACCTTCAAAACAGCATCAATGCTTCTATGTGCACATGCACAATGTCAGGGGTTACGTAGGATTATAGTCAGGTGTGTGATTATCCTGTCATACCAAACAGATGCAATAACCCAAAAGGTGGAGAGACTGCACTAGTTGAAAGTATTTGTACACACCATGGATGGATACACAGGCAAAATGACTGAATGGAGACTGTTTCAATTTATGAAAGTAACAAATATTTTATTTTTGCAATGGTAAATTAAATTCAACTAGGTGGGCACCTATGCCTAAATTAAATATAACTAACAATACATTTATATAAAATATTTTTCTATAATAGAAAATCAGTATAAAACTTTGTATCAGAATATTGCACTTTTAGTCCGGTTTCTAATAAAAAGAACCACCCTAGTGAACTATTAAATAAGGCATACAATAAAAGTATTAATATAGAACGAAAAACTCTGTTGGTTCCAAAGGAAAAATGTACAACAGCATTACAGAGTTCTGGTAATTCTAAAACTACTACGGTCTTTATATCTAAATTTAAATTCAAAATCTGAGCAAATTAAGAAAATTATAAAGAAAAAATTTAATATATTAGAACAAGACCCCATTTTACACAAAATGATTGACCCCCAATTAAAGTGGTGTTTAAGAAAAATACCAACCTCAAGTCCCTAGTAGCCCCAAGTAGTGGAAGGACAGATGATGCAGAAAAAGATTTTACCAGCAACCATAAAACTTGGTCAATGTATCACTTACAGCTATACACAAAGTAAGATCACAGAGGTAGAATCATTTGTCAACAAGAAGTTGTTTGCTATCAATGAATTTATGAATTGTAATTACACCTACTGCATCTATGTATTGCAATGTATACACAAAATGACTGCCTTGCCCCGGGTGCCGGAAACCCTAGTTTTGGCCCTGATATGCGGGACTTCAGTATGTAGACCGCACCACAAGAACATTAAAAGATAGGTTTAGAGAACGTTGGTTAAACATTTTGAAAAAATTCCCCCAAGACAGTGTTTTTAGACATGTGGCCGAATGCCATCAAGGGAACCCAGAGGGGATACAAGTGTTTGGGGTTCATCACGTAATGAAAACACAAAGGAGTGGGGACAGATATAGAGAATTAGCTACAAAGGAGGAATTTTGGATATTCCAAATGCAAACTTCGACACCACTGGGGCTCAATGCCAACATAGATTTGGAATCTTTTGTGTGATAGAGATAGTATAAGTTGCCTTTATGTCTAGCAATACAATACAATAGGTCATTTTTAGAACAAAGAGAACATTTAGAATTAGCATCTGCATACAGGGCCTCCAAGAGAAATCCCGGGCCCTGGTAAAACAATTTCCTGGGGCCCCCAAGGACAGAGCTTCCTGCACACTCTGCTGGAGCTGCCTCCCCCAAGCAGTCGCGGGGTCTGCGGACCTGTTGTTATGCCGCTGCTTCCAAGGCGTATACAGGGACAGTGCGCACCAAAAATGTACTCCGTAATGCCTGTTATACATGTGACACACCGATTTCATATTATACTACATGCCATAATGCCCATTACATGTTATTTCATGCACCATAATGCTCATTCCATATTTTGCAACACACTGTAATGATTATGACATATAATAGCACACATTTTATGCCACATGAGTTCCGCTTACCTAAATGCTCGTTGCTATAGGTTTCATGCTTGTTGCCAGGGGTAACATGCTCTACCATGGGTTAACATGCTTGTTGCCATGGGTTACATGCTCTGCCAGGGTTTAACATTATCTGCCAGGGGTTAACATTCTCTGCCAGGGGTTAACATGCTCGTTGCCATGGGGTTAACCTGCTCTGCCAGGGAATACATGCTCTGCCAGGGATAATCATGCTTGTTGCCATGGAGTTACATGCTCTGCCAGGGGAGAACATGCCCGTTGCCATGGAGTTACAGTACATGCTCTGCCAGGGGTTACAGGCTGACTTCCAGAGTTGGATGTCAGCCCCAGCAGCATGCAGGGAGACAGCAGACACAGAGCACCCAGCCACCCACCTTCCACCTTGGAACACCTTGGTGACCTGTACATTGGTGGAGAACCAGGTCTGGGACTGCTGGGCTGGAGACATTGCACCGGCATCTGCTACAGCTGGCAGCAGCTGGGAATGTGGGGAGCGAAAGGGGCGGGCCGGATGCTATGGAGTGGGCGGTACTCCCATGGGAGGAGGCCTCTCTCCGTCCCAGCTCCTCCTGGCATCCAGGGACTACATACTACATACCCAAAGTATTTAAGTATCCTCCTGTCGACGAGTCACAGTAAACTCCCGAGTCATGTGGTGGGATCTCAGGAGGCTCTGGAGCCATAGAGCAGAACAGCGCTCAGAAGGACCTCTGTGATGCTGCCATCCCCCCAGCCCGCCCAAGTTTGTGCTCCTTTTGCCGCCATTACATAGCTCTGGCGCACTCAGATCTGGCACACTCGCCACCAAATTAAAAAAAAAACCTGTGTGTGTCCGGACCCGGGCCCCCCTGACAGGCCTGGGCCCGGGTAAACTGTACCCAGGGCGGGTACAGTTTTGGCTGCCCTGGATGTCAGTGTGTGTTTATTTAACTATTTGTACAAGTTCCAGCGTGTCCTTTAATGCCCCGCATGCTGGGACTTGTGGTTCTCCAAGTTTCTGCATGGTGTGCAGGTTTGCTGGGACTCATAGTTCCACAACAATACATAATAGTTTATTACATTTTTTACATAAAGGCTATCAGCCTGGTGCCCACCACCCTTGGGGCACTGGTGACAGCCCCGGGCTACAGCCTAAGCAGGGTTAATCCTGGAGGGGGAACCTCTTTATTGGGGATCTCGCCACTCCTCCAGGGTCCCTGCCCCGGCTGATCGGTCAGGGGGTATAATGCTTCGGTTGGTGAACCTGTATAAAAAGTTTCCCCTGGCTGTGGCATTACCGTGCTGGCTTGGCCTTGTGCTGGTTCACAAAATACGGGGGACCCCTACTCCGTTTGTCCCCCATATTTTGGGAACCAGGACTGTCCCTTGAGTCTGAGAATTTCTGGAACCAGGACCTGGGCATGTTACGACCGTGGGGGCTGTAACATGCCCAGGTCCTTTTACACTGAAGCCTGCATGGATTTTACTGCATTAACGGCGGGGAGGCGCCCCAAACCAAGCTACGCCACTGAGAACACACACACTTAAACATTGCCAGGATATGCACAGCACACTACACACACATATATACGTAGCGCACCTCACAAACTTACACATTCAGCAGATATACACACAACACACACACACACACATAACACACAACTCACAGTACAACACACACCAACGTTCACTACAACACACACCCAAAAACAGTACAATACACAGAACACACACATTTAAACTTTGCACAGATACACACACATAACATACCTCTAACAGCACAACACACACCCACATTCACCACACACACCCAAAAAACAGTACAACACACACAAAACACACATTTAAACTTTGCACAGATACACAAAGACACAACACACACATACTGTATATACATAGCACACCTCACACACTTACGCATTGGACAGATACATACAATATAACACACAAAACCACATATATTACAACACACACACAAAAAAAGTACAACACACACATACACACAAACACACAGAACACATAAAAAATAATTTGCTATTTATTTAACAGTCTGTACCGGCATAATAAAAACTGTACCTAATGTACCATTTCTACTTTGTTCCCCATATCCGTCTCTCCAGTCCTCCAGTTGCACTGAGAAATCTTTGTCCTGGCCAATGCACCCATTGATCAATACAAAGTGGGTACACTGCACTCACCCTGTTAGTCAGTTGGATATCAGGCACTGCTCTGCCTTAAGGGTTTCCCAGACTCTTTTTGTTCATAGATAATGTTTGGTCGATGGGCATGAGCGCTGCATGCATTTGTTTGAATGTTATGAGTGTAAGAAGTTGAAGAATAAGACTGAGATGAAGATTTGTCACGTGTACAATTTACTCAATAAATCGTGAAAAAAATATGTGTACATAGAAGTACAATCAAGAAATGAATGTAGGGTTAAAAAATAAATTATGATTCAAACTGATAATTGTTTGGATGGCGGTGGGTTGCGAAACAAATCTATAGGTGGAGAGGGTATGGATATTGAGGGCATAATTGGTGTTTGGTACACCTACAGGGGATACCCAGATGATGAGAAATTTTCACTACAGTGTCACCGTAGGGGGATTTCCAATTGGGGTTCAGGTGGTCCTTTAGGGACCCCTTTACAATTCCGTTGGTCTCTTCTCCTGGAGCCTATGGTCTCCCTCAGTGATTGACTATCATTAAGGGAGACTGTAAGCTCAAGGAGAAGAGACCTACAGGATTGTAAAGGGTCCCTAAAAGACCACCTGGACCCCAATTATGAATCCCCCTATGGTGACAATGTGACCGAGACACTGTAGTGAAAATCCCATCAATTGAGGGCCCCATGTAGGTGTAACAAACACCAATTATGCCCACAATATCCATAACCCCACCTATAGATTTGTTTCACAACCCACCCCATCCAAACAATTATCAGTTTGAATCAGAACTTATTTTTTAATCCTACTTTCATTTCTTGATTGTACTTCTATGTACACTTTTTTTCACAATTTATTGAGTAAATTGTACACTTTGTAACATGGCAATTCTTTTTCTCAGTCTTATTCTTCAACTACTTACACTCAAACCTTATCAATGCACCCATTGATGATTGTGATGGCTGGATCAGTGGATTGGCTCGGCGGGTGTAGGGAAGAATTTGTCCCATTGCACCCATTCCCAGTGGGGCATTTCAGTGGTGCGGGTAGAGTGCGTCGCGTCATGACATCATGTGGCCAGGCCGTGGACCTGCTCCCACACTCAGGGGCTGCCCCACTGTTTGGTAGAGATGCCCGGTGCATGTGCTTTACAGATCCCCAGACCTCAGAGACTGCTGCAGGCTCGGTGAGGGGCGTGGCAGTGGCAGGGAGCAGTGAATTTTTTATTAATTATGGCAGGGAAAGTAACGCCCACCCCGGTCCGTTCGCACTCACCGCGTGTAATTACACACCCTAGAAACTGTACAATTTGAAAGTATAGAAATGGAGGTGTGGCCACGGTGTGGCCACGTCCCTTTCTGATTTTGTACTGATTTCTGACCCTCAGATGTTGGAGGATATGTCATACAGTAGGTGCTAAATCTCAGGAGTGGATGTGGAATTCATCAACACATACAAGTTATCAACTCAGGAGCGTTGTGTTTCAAACAACAACACCACATCTGATTTCATTGCCGTCATTGAGTATCAATGCAAACACATTCTAACATTATGGTGGAATCTATAACAAATTACAATCTTAGGTCTTTGGCACAGCATATTGTAAGATGACATTTTTCAGCAATTTTGGAAATAAAGAAACCCCAAGAGTTTCCCGGGCAGCGCCGAGCGGGTCAGCTAATATATATATATATATATATATATATATATATATATATATATATATATATATATATATATATATATATATATATATATATAGCAACTTAATAAATTAGGAATCATCATTCGACTGAATGATGATTCCTTCTCATTTTCCTTTGATGTGGTATGCTTTCATAAATTCGAATATAAATTTGCCATGAATACGAATACAAATTTGCGTATTTTCAGCATAATAAATTATTTGCACATGACTGCCTAAGAATACACCGAATTTAGGCATATTTGTGTTAGTAAATTTCCCTTTTTAGCTCAAGGTGGGATGTCCAATAATGCTCCTCAGAAATTAATGCTTTGCAGTTATGCAATGGACTGTTAATAATTGGGGGAAAAAAAGGGGGATGGGGAAGTAGGCCTGGGGCACAGGATTAATTTGTCGTGGATGGTGAAGGCATGCTCCATACAACACAATAAATGAATAATTCGGTGTATGGTTGAGGAGGTGCTCCCTGGGAGTAAGGTAAGTCGATTCAAACAAAAATATCCAAGATAGGATATGGAGAAATCTCCCGGGTGGGGCACAGCCTTCTAGTACAGTGTTATAACTCTGTTAAAACTGTATTTTATTATTAGTAAAATGGGTCTATTAAGGCAGACCTAAGTGACATAGGACAGAGACAAAACATTAAACACACATTGAGTTCCCACTTGTAACAGAATTAAATGTGGGAGATATTTACTGGTGAGAAAGCTGTGAAATATAAGCTTTCCCTGTTGACTGGAAGTCAAAGTTTATGGAGAGATATGACTTAATTAAACCTTTTCGGGTAAGAATATATAGTCTCCACTGGTAATACAGACAACTGGCCTCAAATTGCTTAAAAGTGATCTATTTTGACATTGTATGCAGTGACATCCAATCAATACATTGTAGCTGCTTAAGAATTATGGTGGTAAGGTGGAAGATATTTAAGAAGTAAATGAAATACTTGGGATGGGTATTTGCTCAGGGAGTGGCTGCTGCCTACGCATGTGAGGGTATTCAGTGAATGCGTAGTTGAGCGGACCCCGAGAGCGTCACAAGTATAGGAGTAGAGAGACAAGAAGGTTTCTGCTGTTGCCAGGGGTAACCAACTCGACCTTGTTGTATATGGAACAGTGCAGGGTCACAATTTGGGCCTCTGGGAATGAGAGAACCAATAGTTAGTATTGATAGGTAAGATACCAGTCACTATAGTTACTGGTGTATGCTGCTGCCCGATGTGTGCAGTGATACCTGTAGTGGACAACGGGTGAGCGATAACACCCTGGTAGTGAAGTATTGAAGGAAGTAAGTGTTTGAGTGCGTTTAGGCATGTGGTCCTCAAATGTCCCTAGTTTTAGTCCCTGTTGTCAGAAAATGGCATTGCAGGGACAGTAACTTAGGTACAAAGGTACACCACTGGGATGCCGTGCAAGATAGGTCAAAAAAGAGAAGGGACAGAAGAGAAATAAGTTAACCACTTGTGGGAAGCAGCATTGATACGATCCCTAGTTTTAGAAACCTGCAATTAGTTGGAGAATAACTGTATGAGCAGAATGCAAGGCATTTGATGTGGGTGCTGATCTCCGGTCCATATATAATATAATTATACTTGGTCAGTGACTGGCGTGATTGCCTAATGCCGCAGTATAATTTAAACAATGATGTTTATATATGGAGGAGACAACAAGAGGGTAAGGAAATAATCACAGTAATAATTTACAAGATAAATGCCGCAATGGCTGCTGAACTCACAGGCCGGGATTTGTGATGTACAATCTGGCAGATTGCCAGGTGTGGATGCCGCAATGGCTGCTGAACTCACAGGCTGGGATTTGTGATGTACAATCTGGCAGATTGCCAGGTGTGGATGCCGCAGTGGCTGCTGGACTCACAGACCGGGATTTGCGATGTACAATCTGGCAGATTGCCTGGTGTGGGTGCACTTATCTGCGAAAGCCGGCTTGTATGAGCAGTGTGCAAGGCATTTAATATGGGTGCTGATCTCCTGTCTATGTATAATTATGCTTAGTCAATAGCTGGCGTGATTGCCCTATGCCGCAGTATAATTTAAACAATGATGTTTATATATGGAGGAGACAACAAGAGGGTAAGGGAATAATCACAGTAATAGTTTACAAGATAAATGCCGCAATGGCTGCTGAACTCACAGACCGGGATTTGCGATGTACAATCTGGCAGATTGCTTATCCAGCGGTGTAGCTAGGTGCCATGGTGCCCGGAGCAAGGGCATATTTTGAAATATATAAGACGCTGTAACGGAATCTGCTGCGCTATGTAAGACACTGTAAAGCAATCTGATGCGCTATATAAGACACTGTAACATAATCTGCCGCACTATATAAGACACTGTAAAGGAATCTGCTGCACTATATACTGTAAGACACTGTAACAATCTGATGCGCTATATAAGACACTGTAACGGAATCTACTGCACTATATAAGACACTGTAAAGGAATCTGCTGCGCTATATAAGACACTAACAGAATCTACTGTGCTATATTTATTTATTTACAGTTTCTTATATAGCGCAGCAGATTCCATTGCGCTTTACAATAGCAGACAGTGATAAAACAAACTGGGTCACAACAGACAGACTTGGAGGTAGGAGGGCCCTGCTGCAAGCTTACAATCTATAGGAAGACACTGTAACGGAATCTACTGCGCTGTATAAGACACTGTAACGGAATCTGCTGCGCTATATAACACACTGTAACGGAATCTGCTGCGCTATATAAGACGCTGTAACGGAATCTGCTGCGCTATATAAGACACTGTAACGGAATCTGCTGCGCTATATAAGACAATGTAACGTAATCTGCTGCGCTACATAAGACGCAGTAACGGAATCTGCTGCGGTATATAAGACACTGTAACGGAATCTGCTGCTCTATATAAGACACTGTTAAGGAATCTGCTGCGCTATATAACACACTGTAACGGAATCTGCTGCGCTGTATAAGACACTGTAACGGAATCCGCTGCGCTATATAACACACTGCGCTATATAACACACTGCGCTATATAAGACGCTGTAACGGAATCTGCTGCGCTATATAAGACACTGTAACAGAATCTGCTGCGCTAAATAAGACACTGTAACGGAATCTGCTGCGCTATATAAGACACTGTAACTGAATCTGCTGCACTATATAAGACACTGTAACTGAATCTGCTGCGCTATATGACACTGTAACGGAATCTGCTGCGCTATATAAGACGCTGTAACGGAATCTGCTGCGCTATATAAGACGCTGTAACGGAATCTGCTGCACTATATAAGACGCTGTAACGGAATCTGCTGCGCTGTATAAGACGCTGTAACGGAATCTGCTGCGCTATATAAGACACTGTAACGGAATCTGCTGCTCTATATAAGACACTGTAAAGGAATCTGCTGCGCTATATAACACACTGTAACGGAATCTGCTGCGCTGTATAAGACACTGTAACGGAATCCGCTGCGTAACCCAAGCAGCAGCAGCGCGGTTCATGCTGATGACACTTTAGCACCGGCCACAGTGACAGCCCCCCCAGGCCGGCAGCAGCGTGGAGTCTTCCAGCCCTGATGGCAGTGACAAGACCCCACCCCCCACCAAGCAGAAGCAGTTGGCAGCGACATGATCTGCCCTGACTGTTAACAATGCAGTGCCTGCCAGAAGCACTGTAGCACTGGCGCCAGTGACAGGAGTGACAGCAGTGTGGTACCTACCAGCGGCAGTGACTGGAGAGGAGACAGCCCCTGCCCAAATGGCAGCAGCTCCAACCACGCGGCTAACAGCATGAGGAGTCAGCAGCCAGTCTAGCGGTAAGCTGACTTACGCCACTGACAGGGCGGCAGCAGAAATCCTTCTCCTCCAGGGGAGGAGACTGGAGTGCTGCTGCGCTGCCCGGAAGCCGGACTGGGACCGAGCAGCAGCAGCAGCAGGGCAGAGGACAGGCGCCGGCACACGCTGCCGCCGTTACGTTAGTGCATACCATGGATGATTTGCAGAGGCGGGGGGTGGGCGGGCCGGCGGCGCCATTCCACCAATCGGCGCCCGGAGCATAAGCTCCGGTGGCTCCGCCCTCCCTACGCCTCTGCACTTATCTGCGGAGGCCGGCTTGTCAGAAGCGGTGGTGTATTCTGGCAGGAGAGGTGCTTGAATGACCGGGCGTCAGGTATCACAATGCAAACAGGGATCTGCTGCCGGCCAGGGATCTCCGTGAATCTGGTGGATAGAGCGAGCAGCAGAAAGCCGGGTATTCTGGCTGGTCTCACTGGTCTCCTCCGTCGTGGGAAATGCAGTCAGCGTGAGCCGGCTCTGAGGGGGGGGGGGGGGAGACGGCTGTTGCAGCTGTGGTGTTTGCGGTGAATAAAATCGCGAAGTCAGCACAATCAGCACTGTAGCAGGTTAGCTCTTGCGGGATCTGGATGTCTATAGCAGGTGAGGCAGGGAGGTGCCCGCTTGTGCACAGCGGGGACCTGTGTTTCCGAGACGTACGTTTCACATATGGCTTTCTCAATCGGAATACAGGTAGGACTGGCTTGTCATTATTTAAATGATCTCTTGCCAATCCTGTGTCAGTTCAGGAAGGGGGAGGGACTGACCAGGTTAATTGATTGGGCTCAGGTGAACAGCGTTAAAGGGATTGATCATATTAAGCTGGTATCCAGCTTTGTAGTAGGTAATAGTGAATGTATAAATATGGGACCGTAAGATGTTCTTTACAGACTACAGTCAGGAAACAGGCAATTCATGCATAGGGTGGGAGAGAATTGTGAAACTGTACAATAATAAAGCGCAGGACCGCAAAATATTTGACAGAATGCAATCAGATGCTCGGCAATTTAAACACAAAGCGGGGAGGAGCTACCGGCATGCTAGAGACCATACATGATCAGACAGGACCGCAGATATTCTGACAGAGTACAGTCTGAGGATTGGTATTATATATATATAATTATGTATAAAAAAAAAAAAAAAAAAAAGAAGAAGAAGAAGAGTTGCTGAAAGTTATTGTATAATTGTTAAAGACTGTAAGAAATCGGACGGGACCGTGGGTATTCTGTTAAGGTGCGGTCAAAGGTTGATAGTTAGATGTAGTGGAGAGGAGTAGCTAAGGTTAATGTGAATTTGTCTGCGACTGTGTGGGATCGGACAAACTGTTGTCCGCAAGTGGGCAATATGTATGCATGAGTTTAAGGAGAAAAAATGTATAATGAAAAATATATATGAAAAATATATATGAAAAAAATGGAAAAATCCACGGCAGCATGTATGATATTACTGCAGAGATACCAATTATGTTGTAATGATGGTGTAATAAAGAAAAATTGGTGATTTGTGATAAGAATTCAAATGCTTACAATTTCCTGTCCGCCTGGCCTTTGCTATGACTATCAACAACGCCCAGGGACACTCACTTCAGGTGGCAGGCATCAAATTTGATAGCCCATGTTTCTCTTCACATAAATGTACCAGGGGAAAAAACGTCAATGTCGGGTACCACAAGGCTTCACAATAAATACCTATGGCTGAAGAGAAGGAAAACTGGGAATCCATCTTGTGATGTAAAAGTGAGCAAGAAGGATATTTTACTGTAAGAATGTATAGTTCAAAAATTGTATATGCTGAACATAAAAAGAAACAAGCAAGGATACAAAATGGCACAAATAAAAAATAAGAATGTTAAAAAAAATTGTCAATAAAATAACAAACAAAATTACAAAATGCAAAAAAAAATACAAAAAAATACAATCTTCCAAGAATAATTACAAAAAAATTATGATACTTGTTTCCTAGCACAGCGCCACCAATATACATTGTATGGCATCGGGTCTGTGAAATCGGGTCGCATCGCATCGCATGCGACCAGATCGTATGCGATGCGACGCGATTAGACATGATTTTTAATTGTGCAGCCACCCTGATGGCTGATTCCTATGTTAAATGCCCCCCCAGACCCGATTTTTAATTGTATACCCACCCATATGGGTAATTAGTATGTCAAATGCCCCCACATTGTTAACGCCACGATCAACGCCAACCCGAAGCGTGGCGAGCGTCGCGAGCCCGCAAGGGGCGGCGGTACGCGAGGGGTGGCGGTACGCGTCCTCCGACCTTTTCATACCCCCAATATCCACGTCATCGTGAAGTTGATTTTATATAGTGTGGCGAGCGCAGCGAGCCCGAAGCGTGGCGAGCGCAGTGAGCCCCGCGAGGGGACGCGCATTACTTCACATGTATTCCGCGCCCACTCGCCACGCTATATAAAATCAGCTCCACGCCAACGTGAATAGTGGGGGTATGAAAAGGTTGGAGGATGCTTACCGCCGCCCCTCGCGGGCTCGCTGTGCTCGACACGCTTCGGGTTGGCGTTGATCGTGGCGTGGCGTTAACAATGGGGGGCATTTGACATAATATTTAACCAACGTGGTGGGTATACAATTAAAAATCGGGTCTTAACATTGTAATCAGCCATCAGGGTGGCTGTGCAATGTAAAATCGGGTATAATCGCGTTGCATCGCATCGCATGCCATGCGAATTTAAAATTGTATGGGAACGTCTTAAAACCCTAAAATCGGGTCTGATCGGGTCCCATCGCATACCTTAAGTTATGGTATGCGATGGGACCCGACGGGCGCCGTGCTAGGAAACAAGTACCAAAATAACAGAGTTCAAAAATACAACAACTTTGTTTGACAAAATGCTACATACAGAAAAAAAGGCAAAAGGATTCCCCCCCCCCCCCCCCCCAATGAAAAAATTAAATATTGAAAAAAAGATTGCTGCTCAGAGAAAGTCTTGGGATTATGGCTACAGATGAAGCCCCATAAAAAAACACAATAGGCAGCCACCTCCAGGGTCTGAACTGTCAAGCTTAAAATAAAAGGATAAAGTTCAAGTAATGCTTATTGCACAACCAAACCCAAGCAACGCCGGATACGTCAGCTAGTACATAATAAAGGTGCAGTGTGTGCCCCAAAGAATGGGTGTGGTTTCACATGGAAGGGCCATGGCCACACAATAGTATCCCAAAATCAAATTACACCACACTGTAGCACAATCTTGTTCATTTTACACCGCACATAGCACTCCTGATTCATTTTACACCACATAGTAGAGTTCCATATTCATATTATGACATAGTAGTGTCTCATTCAGAGTCCCCTTGCGGGGCTCGCTTCGCTCGCCCACGCTGCGGGCTCGGTGGCTCGCTACGCTCGCCACGCTATTTAAAGTCAACTCCATGCCAACATGGATAGTGGAGGTATGAACTATCCATGTTGGCATGGCGTTAACTTCCTTTATTTTACATAGTTTGTGGCGAGCGTAGAAGGCGGAAGTAGCACGGCGCCATGCTGGCGCCGTGAAAGTAAAGAAGTACCGTAGTGCCTGTTATACACATAATGATTACAGTAGTAGTGCCCCTTACACATAACAACCACAGTAATATTGCCACACATAATGCTCACAGAAGTAATGCCGCATACACTAACACCCACAGTAGTAGTATGACACCTAATGCTTGCAGTAGTAGTGCCCACCATAGTACAGCCACAAGTAATGCCCACAGTAGTACTGATGCACATAATACCCACAGTAGTAGTACCCCTTACATTAATGCCCACAATAGCATTACCATTTACCCTAACACCCACAGCAGTTGCAAGACACACAATGCCCACAGTAGTAGTGCCACATATAATGCTCAAAGCAGTAGCACCACACATAATGCCCACAGTAGTAGTGCCGCATGTAATGCCCACAGTAGTAGTGCCACATGTAATGTCCACGGTAGTAGTAGGGCCGCCGACAGGGGGGTGCTCTGGGTACAGCTGTCCCAGGCCCCGGGCTCTGGAGGGGCCCGGGCAGCTGCCCACAGACCCCCGCACCTAGCCACCCCCACCCGGTAGCCAGGCACGCACAATACGCAGTGCAACCTGCAGAGCGTGGAGCCTAGGACACAGAGTGGCTCGGCGCTCTGCAGGCTGCACTGTGCAGTGTGTGTTAGAGATGGGTCGTTCGCGAACTAAGCGGATCCCAATCAAGAACGAGTGAACCGCCGATCCCAAAAAGGTGATCCGTTTCAGTTTTGTTTTCCATTACAATGCATTTTCCTGATCTCAGTGCTGCCACCTATGGCAGCTGAGATGTACTATCTCTGGAGACTGAGTACAGTGCTGTGACTACAAGTGATAGAAAGATTAGCTGCTGCTGCCAGGGATGTCCATCGGTGCAGACGCCATCGATGGTTGGCATCGATGTCGATTCTGCACCCAGCCATCGATCAGTGTTTTTACTCGGTCATGTATATTTTCTTTTTTCTTAAAGCGAGTCGAGGATCCGTCTAAAAGATACATATCTTTACACCGAGAGATCCATCGGATCCCCGCTCAGTTTAATGATCCATTGTGGCCATCTCTAGTGTGCGTGCCGGACCTGACTGTCACTGTCGACACTGAAGGAGCCAGAGGACGATGCGCCGCGGGTTAGTAATGGGGACGGGGTAGAGGGAGGCGCGACGGGTGTGGCCGCATGTAGTAGAGCCGCATGTAATGCCCACAATAGTAGTGCCGCATGTAATGCCCACAGTAGAAATGCCACATGTAATCATAGGCGTGCGCACGGGGGGGGGGGGGGTGCCAGGGGTGCACCCCCCACAGGATTGCACACAAAACAGATTTTCAGCAGCACCCGCGGCGGTCAGGACTGCTGCATGACTTGCCTGCCGCCGCCGGTCTCCAGCACGCCAAACAGATCACGGCGGCTGGGGACATAATAGGTGTTCCAGCTGCGTGGATGGACCTGAGCGCTGTTTTGCTCAGCTCCATAAGGTCAGGCCCCAGCCAGGCAGGCAGGCAGAATTGACACAGCCGGGTAGACACTCGGTATGACTTTCCTCTCGCAGCTAGCTGGAGGCGATGGGAACTGCAGCTGAGCAGCGAACCGGAGCTCAGCGAGGGGAGACGGAACTCAGCAGGGAGATGCCACTGAGTGGGGAGCTGGAGCACTGCCGGAGCTCACATGGTGGGTTTGCGAGCCCCTCTCCCCTCAACTGGAAGCCGGAGCATGCAGGGTCACGGTGGGTTTGCGACCCCCGCTCCCCACAGCTGGAAACTGGAGTATGCAGGATCACGGTGGGTTTGTGACCCCCGTTCCCTGCAGCTGGAAGCCGGAGCATGCAGGGTGGGTCTGCGGCCCCCCTCAGCCTTAATGTAGGGGAAGCTGACAGCCAGCATGTCTTCACGAGCTGGATGGTGTAGGTGGGAAGGTGCTGATGAGCACTCTTATGTCCCTAATAATTGCGAGAGATCAGCCTGAGATTAAATGCTCCCCAGGAGATCAGCCTGAGAGGAGATACTCCCCAGCATCTCCTCTCAGGCTGATCTCACGCGATTATTACTGCCTGAGAGGAGAGAATCTCAATTTTGAAAGGGACCCCCACCAATCTGCAGCGCTGCCTGCGCTCTATCCACTGTGCTGATTGACAGAGGCTGAACTGCTGCTGCTGCTACCTGAGCCCTTAGTTCTCCTCTGCCTCCTGGCTTGTATGCTGTCAGCAAGCTCCGCCTCCTCCTTGCAAGTTGCAACAAACTTGCTCATACTGCTTACTAACTGCTCTCTGTCTACTGGGAGTCCCAGCAGCAAGGCAGACAGAAGCTCCGCCTCCCAGACCAGGAGGAGGCAGTTACTTGCAGAGGAGTATGGGGCTCACTGGGGACATGTGTGTTCCAGGCCACCCTCCTCCAAGTTACCATGCTTGATAAAAAAAGAAAAGAACAGATAGAGATGACAGTGTCCCAGCAGGGGGCGGGGCTTCCCACCACCGAGTACAGCCAAAACTGCTGCACTCTGACATGGCTGAACGGAGGGCTGGAGCCTGGAGCTGTTTAGGTTTAATCACAAGCAGGGGCTTCAGGTTAGGCTACGTGGGGGCAGGGAGTTTGTCATTATGCCATGTGGAGGGAAGCTTTGTGTTAGGCACTTAAAAGCGTGGGTTAGGCTGAGGGGAAGGAGGGTTAAAGCTCAGCTGCAAGAAGAGAGAGTTAGGGGAACAGGCGGGAGGAAAGTATGCTTACCGGACCCCTGTCGGGATTCCCTACATCTAGATCCTAGCATTGATATTCTGATGACCGCTGGCATCTTGTCCGTATTCATATCCGTATTCCTGTGCATATATGTGTCTGTGTGACTTTATATACCAGATGTGTCTATGTACCTGTGTATAAGTGTCTATGTACTGTTTGGGTAACAGTATACGTGTGCTGTGGATCCCTCCTAGCAAATGAAATGAAGTTATGCCACCACTGGCTGCCCCTGCCAAATGAGTAAGGCAGCCTGCTCTTAAATGTATACCTATATGGGATGCAGTTGAACCATCGGCGGTCAGGATGCCGGCAGTCAGAATACCAACAACAGCAACCCGAAGTAGGGAATCCTGACAGGTATCAGGTGAGTATACTTCCCCTGCATCCTCCCCCAACCCTCCCACCATCCGCAGCCTACCCCCCTACCAGGACTGGATTAAGGGGGATATATTCCCTGGGCCCCCCTTTAGCTAGGGCCTCCCTGTGGTCAGCATGTTTATTTTTTTTTTTTAATATATAGGTTTATGGCTCAACTGTGTGCATACGATGTGTATGTGTCAGCATTGTGTATGTATACTCTTTATGTGTGTGTGTTGGCAGTATATATATATATATATATATATATATATATATATATATAGCAGAGAGAATAGAAGAGGGCGCTTCATGGTGCATTAAAAGAGTAAATTTATTGGATCCAGACACACATAGAAATCCTTAGTAAATGCAATTGCTCGTACCATATATTAAAACACTGTGGGCTGGTTACCACAAGGCATAAACATAGCACACAAGGCAAGGCTGCTCACTTGTCCAACTCAAACGAATGGAAGACTCCACGAATCTGCCTCTGACAGGCGCTGGGTAGCGCTGCTGGAGGCAGGAGAACAGGGAGAGACCACCGCCGTGTAGGATCAACGGGAGACAGCCAGACAGTCGGGTAGAGCGTCACGTAGCCACGCCCTGACGCATTTCGTCACTGGGACTTCGTCAGAGGGCGTGGCTACCGTGACAGCCCACCCGATACTTAACAGAATGCGCAACCAATGGGAGCGTCTCCATTGATTAACACAGTACACGCCGGGTAACAGCAGTGATGTATACAGCCGGCATTCCACAGAGATGCCGGTTTGGTTCATATAGAGACCACATACTATTAGCAAATAGCGGCATGTGTGTACATCTACATTGAAACACATAAGCAACGATACAGTCAGCACAGATGTTTTCTGAAAGTACGTACTCAGCATAGGTACTGAGCAGTTGGTGTTGACCCCACCTACTAATCAAATGTACAACATTTAAAAAAAAATTGCTATATAGCTATAAAATATCATAAAAACAACAAGCCATATAAGAATACATATAAATACAAATAAACCACATGATAAATAACATGAAAAAGTATATATATAGATACAAAGATATAATCACTGTACTGGAACGTGGTGATAAAGTGGAGAGCGCTAAAGTGCGATTGCAGAATATAAAATTTAAAAAATTATTATTAATTAATAAAGGGTGTAATTTCATAACCCTCATTGAGTCCCCTCGGGGTCAATGTATTCAATTTTAAAATCCACTGTGTCTCTCTCCTCATTAAATGCTTATCCAAGTCACCACCCCTCCTGTTGGGTTTTACAACTTCAATACCTTTAAAAACCAGGCCAGATGGATCACAATTGTGATGTTCCTTAAAATGACGGGGAACGCTGTGATTAAGTACCCCGTGCTTTATGTTGAGGAGATGTTCTAAGATGCGTATTTTCAGGCATCTCTTAGTTTTGCCGATGTATTTTAACCCACAGCTACATTTCAGCATATACACAACATGTGTCGAATTACAGTTTATAAAATCATTGATCCGCAAGTTGCCCATCGCGATATCAATGACGGGGCACTTCTCCATGTATTTACAGGTCTTACAACTATTACATGGGTAGCTACCCTTGATGGACAGAAATTAGCTATTAGTAGGTCTGGCTTGTACAGTTTCCAGTTGGCTTTTGGATACAATCGACTTGATAGTATTTGCTTTTCTAAAAACTAATTTCGGCTTAGCCGAAATGTGACTACAAAGGATGGGGTCTAGTTGGAGTACATTCCAATGTTTATTAAAGATCTTTTTCAGTTCACGATCTCTGTTATTAAACTGCGTTATAAACATGACATCATTAGAGTCAGTTACAGTATCAATTGGGCGATTCTTAGGCTTATACTGTAAAAGCTCAGCTCTGTCAGCAGTTCTGGCTCTCTGTAATGCTCCATCTATAATCCTTGGTGGGTATATAACATGAATTGTTCAAAGGAGGTTTCATCATCATCCCAAATCACGATAATATCATCGATATATCGTTTCATTAATATAACGTGGTCAAAACGAACATCTGGGAAGGTTTCTCTTTCCCACTCACCCATATAAATATTTGCGAGACTCGGGGCACAAATTGTCCCCATCGCTGTCCCGCAAACCTGTAAGAACCATTCTCCAAGGAACTCGAAATAGTTATGGGTTAATAAAAATTTAAGACAGTCACAAATAAACTCAATCATTTCAAATGAGAGTGATTCATCTCTTTGCAACCTCTGTTTGATAGCCCAAATGCCCAAATCGTGGGGTATACTTGTATACAGGGCCTGAACATCGATGGTGGCAAATCTATAGTTAGGCTTCCATTCGATATCCTTGATAATTTGCAATATGTGGGTAGAATCTTTAATATAGGTTTTAACCAGAGGCACATATTTTTTAATAAAGACATCTATATACTCAGAGATGTGTGATGTTAAGGAACCTATTCCGGTGATGATAGGCCGGCCAGGGGGTGCACTTTTATTTTTATGCACCTTGGGTAGGTGATAAAAAGTAGCGATGTTTGGGGTGGTATTATGCAAATTGATATGGTAATTTAGCTGGTTTTATCATTTAATCAGCGCTTTAAGGACAACGCCTATACTTCCATATATATATATATATATATATATATATATATATATATATATATATATATGCAAGGGGGGATGGTGGCACTCCAAGCAATCCTGGTTTAGGTGTTTGCAAAGCTGATAAAGCGGTGCCCGTCCGCTGTACAGCACTAGGCTGTGAATCTGCAAGGGGGGTGGGGGGCGGCGGCACTCGCAAATGATGAGACCACACCAAAATAGGTGACCAACGTTTCGAGGCGAGTTGCCTCTTTATCAAGGTGCTCAAAAAAATTTAAACATACATGTGAAAAACAGCGTGACTTAAATACCTGTACCAGTCCTGTCGGGACTCGCGGCGTAGCACGGCATCTCCGGCGTCTAACGATGACGTCACACAAGCTGCGTCCCCGCCGGGAGTCCCGGAGGAGGGATAAATTTTCTGCAAAGAAACAAACAAAGATACATGGCAATATTAAAATGTGTACAAAGTGCACTGTTGTAAGACCATCTGTAATACATTTGGATTAAAACGACAATGTAAAGTGCTTGTGCATACTGTGTGAACGCTGCCAAAATGGCTGCTGATTTAAAGGGACAGTGTTACAACATGAAACAAGTGAAAAAAAAGTAATAAAAAGTTAAAAACAGAATAC
This sequence comes from Crinia signifera, assembly GCF_055691185.1. Taxonomy (NCBI): domain Eukaryota; kingdom Metazoa; phylum Chordata; class Amphibia; order Anura; family Myobatrachidae; genus Crinia; species Crinia signifera. The sequence continues at coordinate 13,570,443 of NC_139226.1, forward strand.
ATGTCACTGTGACTCTTCTATCAGTTGATATATACACCTCTGTAAGACGAATATATGTCTGATAAAACAGTGGTACCCCCAACCATGGGGACTGGTATCCACTGTCAACATAGTTGACACACTGAGACGTGCCTGGAATGTTATAGGCAGCAGAAAAGATTATGTTCAATGGCGCATGTCACTGCCTTTTATAAGAAATGAGATAACCCCGCATGGTCATTAAGGCCCCTAGGGGTCAAAGTGTCCAGACGAAAGATCCATCGGCTTTCAAGTTGAAGAAGCCGCAGGGATCTGTCACCCCCTCTAGACAGGGGGGGTACATGGTCTATTATGCGGTATCGCAGTGTGGTTAAATTGTGTCGGGCCTCTACAAAGTAACGTGCGACAGGTTGGTCGCTATGACCTGAGACAATGGCTTTTTTGATGGCTGATCGATGAGCCGCGGCTCTTCCCTTAAACATGCGATCAGTTTTTCCCACGTAATGTAATCCACAGGGACAACTAATCAAATAGATGACATATTTGGTACTGCACCCCAACCGATGGTTAATTTTAAACTTCCTACCCGTATATGAGTGATGGAAGGAATCCCCTGGGATCAAAAAGCTGCAGGTGGTGCAACCGCAGCACCTGTAGCAACCTAATTTAGGTGTCCCTAAAAAAGTGGGGTTTTTGGTCGGTGGAAATGTGACATCATTTTTAACCAAATAGTCTTTTAAATTTTTGCCATGTGTGTAAGAATTCATGATCTTTTTATCGTGCAAGGCTGGCAGACTAGGATCTGATGTGACGATCGGCCAGTGGGAGTTGATGACTTTTTTAATTTTAGAACTAGCGGGATGGTATTTGTTGGCCCAGATGATTTTGTCATCTATTTGTCTTTTAAGGGTCCTAGGGGCCAAGGCCTCTTCACGGGTCATTTTCAATACTCTGTTCTTCGTGGTCTGCAACTCGCTGGGTGAGTATCCCCTTTCCTCAAATTTTGTGCACATTTTACTGAGTGTGTCATCCAAACTGGCTGGTTGACTACAGATGCGGCGGGCCCGCAACATCTGAGAAAAGGGAAGTCCCTTTTTGAGAGGGGTGGGATGGAAACTATTAGCCAGAAGCGTGTTATTTCTGTCTGTTAATTTTGAAAATAAGGCCGTGTTGATCTTGCCATCCTGGATGCGAATATCAACATCCAGGTATTGAACCGAGTCCGAACTTAATGAGTAGGTGAACTTTACTGGGGATTCGGTGGCATTATGGGCCAAGATGTGGTTTTCAGGTGATTGCGGCCCCCTGACCAAAAGACCAGGAGGTCGTCAATATATCTCAGGTATATTATGAGATGTTCCTTGACCTGTGCATTTTGGGTGAACAATTTTTGTTCCACTCCGAACATGTAAGAATTGGCGAGCGATGGGGCCACTGAGGACCCCATCACGAACCCCCTTAGCTGCAGGAAAAACCTGCCATTGAATCGGAAATAATTCCTCTTAAGGGTTAGTTCTAACAGTTGCATAAAAAAAGGTATTGATGGTCCCTTATACAGATCGCTGTTGGAAATAAGCTGTTCCACCGCATCCAAGCCTGCCTGATGTGGAATCACAGTGTACAGGCTGGATACGTCTATAGTAGCCATAACAACGTCCGAGGGGAGTTCTGTAACCGACAACAATTTATGCAACAACATGTTTGTATCTTTCAAATAAGCACTGTCATTTTGAACACAAGGCTGTAAAAAATGGTCTAAATAAACAGAAATAGCTTGATACAGAGAACCCCGGGCGGATATAATTGGTCTGCCCGGGGGTTTTATTGCATCTTTATGCACTTTTGGAATGGAGTACATGATGGGCACAACAGGAAATGGTACACTTAATGCGTCCGTGTCTGTATCTATAATGCCATCATTGCATGCTTTGTTCAAAATGTTGTCCAATTCAAACTTATACTCCCTAGTGGGATCATCGGGTAATGGACAATAAGTCTCACAATCCTGCAATTGTGAATTCAGATCATGGACATAGTCCTCTGTGTCCATAATAACTGTGCCCCTGCCTTTATCAGCGGGGCGGATTACTATGGAGGGATCATTGCTCAAGTTTTTCAAAGCCTGCCACTGTATTTTGGAGAGGTTCGGTCTGGATGTGGGGGGATTATTTAAAACAGTGCCAATGTCCTGTTCCACTAGACGTGCAAAGGTTTTTAGAGAATGGTTGAACGTCTGGGGCTCAAATTTGGATTTCTTTTTCAATATTTTTGGGTACGGTAGAGTTGTCTGTGAAGACAGAGGATCGAGGGGTTTAGATTGGAAATATTCTCTTAATTTCAACTGCCGATTCAATCTAAACTGCTCTACTTTCATCATAAATGGATTGGTTTTCGTGGTCGGCACAAATTTGAGTCCCATGGATAATACCTGCTTCAACTATATCTATATGTTTATATCAACTGATAGAAGAGTCACAGTGACATGTATTCTGTTTTTAACTTTTTATTACTTTGGAGGGATCATTGCTCAAGTTTTTCAAAGCCTGCCACTGTATTTTGGAGAGGTTCGGTCTGGATGTGGGGGGATTATTTAAAACAGTGCCAATGTCCTGTTCCACTAGACGTGCAAAGGTTTTTAGAGAATGGTTGAACGTCTGGGGCTCAAATTTGGATTTCTTTTTCAATATTTTTGGGTACGGTAGAGTTGTCTGTGAAGACAGAGGATCGAGGGGTTTAGATTGGAAATATTCTCTTAATTTCAACTGCCGATTCAATCTAAACTGCTCTACTTTCATCATAAATGGATTGGTTTTCGTGGTCGGCACAAATTTGAGTCCCATGGATAATACCTGCTTCAACTATATCTATATGTTTATATCAACTGATAGAAGAGTCACAGTGACATATATTCTGTTTTTAACTTTTTATTACTTTTTTTTCACTTGTTTCATGTTGTAACACTGTCCCTTTAAATCAGCAGCCATTTTGGCAGCGTTCACACAGTATGCACAAGCACTTTACATTGTCGTTTTAATTCAAATGTATTACAGATGGTCTTACAACAGTGCACTTTGTACACATTTTAATATTGCCATGTATCTTTGTTTGTTTCTTTGCAGAAAATTTATCCCTCCTCCGGGACTCCCGGCGGGGACGCAGCTTGTGTGACGTCATCGTTAGACGCCGGAGATGCCGTGCTACGCCGCGAGTCCCGACAGGACTGGTACAGGTATTTAAGTCACGCTGTTTTTCACATGTATGTTTAAATATTTTTGAGCACCTTGATAAAGAGGCAACTCGCCTCGAAACGTTGGTCACCTATTTTGGTGTGGTCTCATCATTTGCGAGTGCCGCCGCCCCCCACCCCCCTTGTATGTATGTATATATATATATATATATATATAGATGCTTGCAGACCCGGCACTCTCAATCCTTATTACAGCTACCGCGGTGCCTTCCAGGGATAATACAGATAGTTAAGTACCGGCTGGTACTATCAGGCGGCACTCCAACGGGTTTAACTGTGGCAGTAAAGTACAGACTCACAACTGCACGTCTAACGTTTCGGTTTATTCAACCTTTTTCAAGACGTCTTTGAAAAAGGTTGAATAAACCGAAACGTTAGACGTGCAGTTGTGAGTCTGTACTTTACTGCCACAGTTAAACCCGTTGGAGTGCCGCCTGATAGTACCAGCCGGTACTTAACTATCTATATATATATATATATATATATTGTAGTCCTCATTATAAATCTATGATATGTGCTAAACTTAGATGTGTATACCAATTTAAATTAATCGTGTGAGACTGCCGTTAAATATCACTAACTATATTTTTTTACAAATTTAAACCATACTAAAAATCTCTAAAAACACAATCTGTAAACACCTTCTTCTTTAAGAAATTGTCCTGTGAGTAAACATTTCATAATAAACCCGTAAGCACAAAAATGAATCTGCCTTTTTCAACAACAGTCTTAGTCCTTACTCCCCCATTTGTGAACTTTAAGGTCACAAATGAAAGGATATGGCTGGATTGGAGTCTGTTAAGAATTGTGACAATAGTTCATGCACTTCAATATAGCAAGTTCTTTTTTTAAGAAGTCTTAATTTTGGCATAGTCATTGATGTTGTCTTTCAGTCCTTGGGTATAGTTATGGGAATATGGGTCACATCGAGATATCACGCGTATCTTTGCAAAACTCAGTTGTATCACTTGTTGCTCCTACTAGTTAGGCTGCTGTTGCAATAGCTGGAAAACATTGAGACAGGTTGTATGCAACAGTATACAGTTAAACCATAGTAGGCTATGCCTGCTGTTAAGAACTTTGTATAAATAACAAGAAGAAAAAATAATAAGAAGAATTCTTTTAAAATAAATCTCAAGGCTAGGGAGAGAAAATGCCTCTAGTCTTTGTCCAATATTAAGTAGACTTTAAGTTTTCTTGGGATAATAAATTTGGTTACCGTACAGTTGAAAAATAAAATCAATTACTTTTATAAAACATTACCTAAATATCTACTTATGTACAGTTAACTTGCTTTGATCACATTTTTTCTTAAGCATCCTACACCTATCTATAATAGTAATGTTAAAATTATTAGAGGTTAAACCAGACATGTGCCTCTGTGGCTGAGGTGGTGTAGTCATAAAGCACCTCAAGCCTGACCCTGACTCTGTTTATCCTTCCAGAGGTTATAGGCACCTGCAGAGCTAAGACTTCACCTATAATAGCCACGTTCGAAGGGGTAAATTAGGTTCACCCCAACCCCGGTGCCACCAGGACTTTGCAAGGAAACAAGGTGCCCACCGCCTCCAGAGCGGACAAGAGAAAAGCTAACTAAAACCTGTAACATGCTAAACAAAACAAAATATGACACAAAGTATCAACTGAATCACTTACCCCCCTTTACCCCCCAAAAAACGCATAAGAGAGAACATATAACTCCACACAGATACATGCTAGCAATAAACAAAACAAAATAAAATACAAGAGATGGTAAAGAGCACTTATCTCTTATTCAGACAGTCTCTCAGACTTCAACAATGGTACACTGACGCAGGTATGCGTGAACAAATAAAAATGGATCAGCAAAACCCAGAACACTGATTCAGTAAATCAATACAAAACTCACATAGAACACATTGACTGCAGAGTTACCCCGACCCACTGGAGGCGGATCGTAACAAATAATAACTTTTATAACAAACTACTAAAGTAACCATTCACTTAAGTGAATAAAATATAATAACCTTTATAAAAGGACAGTAACACCAAAAGAGGAAATGTTGCAGTGGGGAATGTTTGAGTTTAGTTTCACAAATAGAGACAAACAAATCATTAGTAATGGCGCCACATAAAATAATATAACAATGGACTAAAGGAAAAAAAAACTGTTATTCTATAACAATGGACTAAAGGAAAAAAAGTGTTATTCTATATTTACTAGTAAAAAAGGAAGAATGTGGAAAAAAAATATGTTAAATCTCTGTCTTCATCTTCCAGACCTATATTCAGCTATGACCTAAGGAAGCAAAGTAGCACTCAAAATAATAGCAAGTTTATATCATTATTTCAGCAGAAAACATAAAATGCAATTTTAACAGTGATCACTATAGACAAAAATACGTGCTGGCATATACATAGTCAAGGAATAAAGGAATGAGTAAAAATTAAGTATTTGGATACAAACTTAGTACATTTATATACAAAACATATGGTCACTGTGCAAATAATACCTTCATCATTTTATGAAAGAAAATCTCTAAGTATTTCCTCCATTACATTCCAGTCAGTATCTCTAGAAATTTGTGCAGTGAAATCACGGGGACATTGTTGGATCAGTACCTGTAGTTCTTCAGTTGTATTTTCCTAGGGGTATGTTAATGAGATTAATCAAGTCTGCTCTCATATGAGATAGGCAATCTTCTAATATGGTTCATGTTCTATTAATTCATTGGAGTCAGACAAATATTCTAATGATGTGTAATAATCTGGTAAAGTTGAAATGAATGGGTATTTTATGTTGTTTGACCCTCCTATTATCCCCGGAGTATGATCTGTATGTGCTGACTCGTTATGTAGTAATGATATTCCAGGATTAGGGTTGAGTTACTCATTTATCCTATGTTGTCCCTCTATTGGTATCATTGGTTTTGATGACGTTCTCATAGGAAATGCAAATACTACATTCTCTATATATGCATCAGTCACGGACAGAGCCGGATTAACAATGGGCCTGATGGAGCTACAGCTCCAGGCCCACTCTCTAAATTTGTAGCTGAGGGTCAGGGCTTTCCAACGAGCCCAGCCCCGCGTCTCTAGCCCCCGGGAACCGGAGATACTGCCAGGCAAAGCTGGAACGTTTTCCCCATAGGATAACATGAGACCAACAAATTCAGACTCCCACCTGGTTCCAACGGCATCACAGAAGCTCAAGGTTGATCGCAGTCTAACCCAAATTGCTGGGCCTTCAATCTGATACCAGTCTGGTCCATATGGGTTCATTGGTTCTAGAGATATTTTGTGTAAACCGATTATTATTTTTTTTCATTTTTGAAATGTACCGGTAATTTCATGGTTGTTCATGTTGTTTGAGGACAGATTTCTCTGGAACCAAATGGCCCAGTTTCACAGGACCAAATTCATTTGAAAATAATTTGAATCCCTCGTGTAAATGGGTCTTACCAATAGTGAGGATTAAACATAGTAAAGGCGTTAGGAGTTTTTGTTTCCCCGAAAGGTGCCATACAGAAAAATTTAGCATTAAGATTGCCAGTGGATCAAAAGTCAATTGAAGTTTGAACGTGGCATTAATAAAACCTAACAATTTATACCAAAACTTTTTAACTTTGGGACATGTCCAAAAGCAGTGGATAAATAGTGCCACAGAGGCGCCACACTTCAGACATTTCGGGGAAGCATCAGGTACCATATAGGCCCGTTGCCCAGGAGATATATAAGCCCTGTGCAAAAAACGCACATGCGTCTCCTGTAGCCTAGCAGAATGTAAAAATGTAAAAACATTAGTGAGATCCCAATGTAGATCTTTTAGCACCATAGGTTTGCATAGGTCCGATTCCCAGGACGACACTCCGCGCATCCAAAGTTTATTGGGACATAATGACAGAAAATCCCAGTACAATAGTTTGATCTTGTATGGGGCTAAAGAAATCATGGCAGTCAGAGAAGTTAGAGGGTCTAAGGATAATGAGGCGTCAAATGGGGGGGGGGGGGGGAGTGACTGAGCATAATGCCTTATATGTAAATACATGAAAAAGTCTGAGTTAGCAATTTGGAATTTTTCGACCAGGGAGGCGAAAGACAGGATAACACCTCCAGGGTCGAATACATCCTTAATGGAAATAATACCCTTTTTTTTCCACATGGTGAATCTCATATTGTCCTGTGCCGCTGGGAAACAGGGGTTACCACAGAATTGAAGAAACCTGGAGTGAGCCGGTTGTCTTTTCATTAGTATATTTCCAGACCACCATGCCAAGTATGTACTCCAGAATAATGAATGCAGTTTTGCCTCTGGAGGGAGCATAGACCTGGGCGTATGTAATAAGGCTGACAGTGTGTAGGGCCGGAGTGAATCCTGTTCCAGGTCTAAGTTAGTGTAAGTAGATGTTCCTAAAAGCCAGTCCCAGATATATCTAAATGCTGTGGCCTTCGAGAAGGCTCTGATGTCAGGGACTGCCATGCCACCGTCACCTCTCTTCAGCTTCAATTTGGGTAGTGATATCCTTGGTTTCCGTCCCCCCCAGAGGAACTTAGAAAACATTGCCTCACAGCATTTAATGTCAGACGACGTGGGGTACATCGGGAGCATCTGTATAACATACGACAGTTTCGGAAAGATAATACTCTTCAAGACTGCTGCTCTACCCTGTAGGGATATTGGCATGTTAACCCACGATTGGAGAAGTGCATATATTTTTGTAAATATTGGCGTGTAATTAAGTGCGTATAGCTTGCTTATATCTGCAAGCTGTATCCCTAAATATTTCAATGAGGGGCTATTAAGTTTAAAGTCAGAAATTACGGATGGAGGTGAAGGGGTAATAAGCCGGGATGCAGAGGCATTTAAAGGTAGAAGCTCTGACTTGTCCGTGTTAATTTTATACCATGCAAAGGAGCCGAACCTATGTATTAATTGCATTATGGCCGGAATGTAAGTCAACGGTTTACTAATAAAAAGAAGCATATCATCCGCGAAAAGCGCGAGCTTCAGCTCTCTAGAAGCGACTGAAATACCAGTAAATTCAGGCAGCCCTCTCAAGGCCACTGCCAATGGCTCAATAGCAAGCGCAAAGAGGAGCGGGGACAGGGGGCATCCCTGTCTTGTTCCGCGGGAGAGTTGAATGGGGTCGGACAAGTAACCGTTACAAATAAGTTTGGAGGTGGAGCCAGAGTAGAGAGATTCTAAGACATGGATTAAGTTTAGGGGGAAATTAAATTTGGTAAGCGTGTGAAAGATATGGTCCCAAGAGACCATATCGAAAGCCTTTTCGGCATCTACCGCAAGAAGAAAAGAGGCCTCCATGTCTTCATGAGAGGCCAGCCAGTGCATGTTGTTATTACTTTTCGAATGTTAGACGTGGAATGCCTACCCACTATAAAGCCTGTTTGATCCGTATGGATTATTCTAGGGAGGAGGTGTTTAATACGGTTAGATATTATGGAGGTAAACAGTTTATAATCTACATTTAAGAGGGATATGGGCCTGTATGAGCCCGGTAGATGTAGGTCACGACCCGGTTTGGGGAGGAGGCGTATAATGGCATCATTAAAATATTTTGGAACCGTACCAGAACTTATAATAGCGTTAAAGACTTTAGTGAGTTGGGGTGTTACTCTGGATAAGAGGATTTTATAAAATTCCCCTGAGAAGCCATCTGGACCGGGGGATTTAAGTGGTTTTAATGTTTTGATAGCCTCTTCCACCTCTTGGGTATCTATAGGGGCCCCCAATTGTGTAGTCCTATCTTGTGTAAGTTGTGGTAGTGTTATGGTTTCCCAAAAAGCTTGTTCATTAGCTAAAGCACGTGTAGGTTGTGAGTAGATGTTTGCATAGCATGAAGACAGCAATTCGGCAATGTCAGAGCCAGATCCTGCCAGGGAACCATCCGATCGTTTGATCTTTTGAATAATGGTTGATGGAGCATTTGCTTTCAATAAGCTGGATAGAAGGTGGCCTGTCTTCTTACCAAATTTATGGAATCGGTGGTCCCTATAAAAGGAGTGTCTGTCTCCCATGGCCGATAAGAGGGCCTCAAAGTTATCCTTTGCTGTTGTATATAATGTTTTATTCTGTGGGGAGGGGGACTGTTTATATGTTTGGTATTCTGTTGATAAGTCAGATTGGAGAGTTTTGTATCTAGCAACTGACTCCTTCTTGTGTTGTGAGACATATTGAATAATATGGCCTCTAATAACAGCTTTCGCCGTCTGCCAAAATAGAGTCGGTCGCTATCCAAAACCTCCAAGTTGTCCATCATAAACTCCTCCCAGAATGCCTCCAATCTATCACGAAAACCAATTGAAGAGGTAAGGTGTGAGGGGAATCTCCACAAACGTTATGAGCATACATAAAGTGAGAGGGACAAAGAAAGCCAGATAAGGGAGTGGTCAGAAAGACACATAGGTTCTATCTTGGCCTCAGTGCAATTAGACAACATACCCTCAGAGACAAGCAAATAGTCTATTCGGGACATTGTCCCGTGTGCGGCCGACTGGCAGGTAAAGTCCCGATCAGTAGGGTGTAGTGCTCTCCAGGTATCTATGAGTGCAAGCTGCTCTGCTAGAAATGGGACTCCTATCTTGGGTGGTTTTCTGGACAGAATTTGTGTCGAGGTATGTAGACGATATGACATTAAAGTCGCCTCCTAAGATTATCTGGTGTGGCATATATGGAGCTAGAACTGTAAGAATGTGTTTGAAGAACTTTTTCAAATTTGTATTCGGAGCGTATATATTCATGATAACATAGCTAATAGAATGAATCTTTAGGTCTAGCATTACATATCGGCCTCCTGGGTCCACCAATGTCTTAGAAATCTCAACCGGTAGCCGCTTTTTGGCTAAAACAGTGACTCCCCGAGCCTTTGACGAGAATGGGGCAGATGCCAGTACGCGCCAACCCAGCATATTCAACTTGGCATATTCTGGTTTAAGTAAATGCGTCTCTTGTAACATCACAATATCTATTGCATTCTTGTTGAGGTACATTAGCAATTTTTTCCTTTTTACCGGTGAGTGTATGCCTCCCACATTCCATTAGCTATCTTAATTATAGACATATCTCACAAACAATAGAATAAAGCATTCAAGACCAGGAGCACATAACATGAGACAATGGAGGGAGGTAGGGGGGGGGGGGGGGGTAGGAGTTGGGAGGGAGGGAATATAGCAATCAGTGTCATATAAAAGATGTCCATCTGTGGACTCCCACTGCTTCTAAGCTCTAAATGGCTTCCCAATGTGCTGGGAACCGAAAGCGATCAAAATATATCAAAACAACCTTGGCAGTGGCCCTGTACCAGCCCCGCCACAGCTTCAACTATAACTGGATAAATATAGCCAAGAGCAACCCAAGCCTGGATCGCCCTCGTACCTCAACGCCTTAAAATTATGCACTGAGGAGCGTGCGTTTGAGGTCAGACTTACCTCTTTTCCTCGTCCTCACAGCACTAACGGTCACAACAGCGACATAAAACATTTCCAAACTTCTGGTCTGTATTAGAACCATACAGACTCCTAGAGAAAATTGCTGACTGAACCCGCAGTTGTATATCCCTTCCCCCAGTATCCGATGTTCCTGTATGTAAGTTTGTTAACAGTGAATTAGGGCAGAGGGGAAGGTGTGAGCTATACATTACCCGAGAAATAGCACAGATATTTACTAAAGATGGTCCAATATATACATCAGTCTCTGTTAACCATCAAAATTAGAGTTCCAGGGCATAATATTTGGGGGTCTGAGGAATGTGTTGAGTGAGGTATTCTGTGCATAAACACGTAATGATCAGGGGTTTAACCATCCTCTTCAACACGTTGTTGCAGATTCTGTTCTTGGATATATGCATCAGCATCGTTGGCATTAGTGAAATCTTTAAAAGAGGATCCCACAAAAATATGTTGCCGTGCTGGGTAGAGGAGGGCAAATTTCGGTACTTGTGTATTTTGGCGGCGCCCATCGCATCGCATACCATAACGCATGCGATGGTATGCGATGCGACACGATTTCGTTGGTTAGTGTGCGATGGCATACAGTTTTCAAATTGTATGCCATTGTACATGGCATACAATGCCATACGATGCGATTAAACATTGTATAAGCACCCTAATGGGTGCTTATACAATGTTGAGCACCCTAATGGGTGCTTACAATGTTAAATGCACCCCCACGCCACCCACCCCCCCACTATAAACGTGAACCCGAAGCGTGGCGAGCGCTGCGAGCTCGCGAGGGGCGGCGGTACGCGTCCTACGACCTTTTCATACCCCCACTATCCACGTCGGCGTGGAGTTGAGAATAGAATAGTGTGGCGAGCGCAGCGAGCCACCGAGCCCGAAGCGTGGCGAGCGCAGCGGATACCTGTGAAGCCCGCGAAGGGACGCGTTTACCTGTGAAGGTGCCCGCGTCCACTCGCCACGCTTCGGGCTCGGTGGCTCGCTGCGCTCGCCACACTATTCTGTTCTCAACTCCACGCCGACGTGGATAGTGGGGGTATGAAAAGGTCGTAGGACGCGTACCGCCGCCCCTCGCGGGCTCGCTGCGCTCGCCACACTTCGGGTTCAAGTTTATAGTGGGGGGGTGGCGTGGGGGTGCATTTAACATTGTAAGCACCCATTAGGGTGCTCAAAAGCACCCTTTAGGGTGCTTATACGATTTTTCATCGCATAGGGGGTCAAAATCGCGTCGCATCGCATGCCATCCGGTACATGGCATGCGATGCGACGCGTTCATCGCGCGATGCTGAAATCGGGCGCCGCCAAAATACACAAGTACCCAAATTTCCTCCCGGACTGCGCTAGAGTGGAGCATGCTGGCTGAAAAGCCTTCCTTGCATGTGTGAGTTCAGGGGAATAGTCCTGAAATATTAATAGCCTGGCATCATTCCACTGTAAATCTCTCTAGCGGCGAGACGCTGCCCATATTGCCTCTTTGTGGATATAATTAAGACATTTAAACAGGACCACTCTCGGTTTGGCGTTGGTGGAGTCGGATATCCGACCTGTTCTGTGCGCTCGCTCAATGACTAGGTCGCTGCAGACGTCGGCTATTTCAAGTAATTCCGGGAGAGTCTGTCTCAAAAAGACATAAAGAGTAGGGCCTTTTAATGCTTCAGGGAGTCCCACAACCCACAGGTTGTTCCTGCCGGATCTGGTTTCCAAGTCATCTAGCTTAGCCCAGACTTGTACCTCTGATTTGTGCAGGGCTGCTGTGGCTTCCTGCAACTCAGATACTGCCTTAAAATTCTCCCCGGCTGTGTGTTCCACATGGTACACCCTCTTGTTTAGTTGTTTGTATTGGCCTTTTATATCAACCACTGCCTGCTGCAGAGCTGCAGCATTCACTTGTGCCTGCTCTGCAAGCATGGGCTGCACCGTCTCCCTCATAGCCTGTACAATGTCCTCATATGTGAGGGGATGGTCAGGAGAGCTCCTGTGTTCTGCCTGGGGGGCTCTGTGAGTCCCTTGGGGCAGGGAGGGAGTGATGTGTACCTGTGGGAGTGTGATGGTCGCATCCCTGGGGTCCGTGTAAGATTCGGCAGCCACCTTTGATGTCAGGGAGCGGTCTCCTTCTCTGGCGCCGCGCTGCTGTTTTCCTGACATTGCGGTCACCGGATGGCTCATGCAGGTTCGCCGTGAGTGCGGGTGAGGTTCTGACTTGTCTGGCGTGAGGTAGGGTGAGCCCTCGGGCTCTAGCAGAGTATTTGTGGCGGGTTAGGTACGGAGCTGCAGGGAGAAGCTTCCTACATCCGCCGAACCGGAAGCCCTCAAAACTGGTTTTCTTTTATCCAATTGCATCCCTTCCTCCTGTCGTCTATGCAAAAACCTTACATCAAGGCACCTAGCCTCCGTTACACTCCAGCTGGTGCTACTGCTAGCGTGACATACGGTGATTGTGGGCGGCATAGGGGCGTGTTGATGGGAGCGGCCTAAATAATGAGGAAAACTGGGCGTAAACTTGGGCAGACACGGGGGTGTTCACCAAAAATGTACGGTGCTACAACCGCTCGATCGGCGAAAGCACCGTGCATTTCGGACAGAAAACAGGCGGACGCCAACGAAACCTCCAGACCACCCCTAGAGATACTGCATGAGAGCGGATGCCTGGGTCTGCTAATTAACGCTAATTACTACTCAAACTCATACACCTGAATGCAGGGGCGGATCCAGGATAAAATGACAGGGGGGGCTCCATGATAAAAGAGGGTTTAGGTGGGGGAGGGCCAGTGTTAGTGGTGCCAGTGTACATGCTAAGAAAGCGGCAGAGAGAGGGTGGCAATGGGATTAAAAATAGGCCCACCATGGCAACAAAAGTGAAGGATGTAGTTGTGCGCGCGCCGAAGGCGCGCTCTGGAAAAGGGGGTGTGGCCACTCAACAGGGGGCATGTCCTTGAGTGTAGTGTACAACACCATATACAACTTCTACACATTATGCTACAAAATACTAGACCCCATTATACTTGCCCCTTACACATGATGCCAAATGGAATGAGCCAAAATTCAAACAATGCCACATGAATTGAGCCAAAATTTACATAATAACACACTTTGAGCCAAAATTCACATAATGCCAAATGGATTAAGCCAAAATTCACATAATGCCAAATGGATTGAGCCAAAATTCACATAATGCCAAATGGATTGAGCCAAAATTCACATAATGCCAAATGGATTGAGCCAAAATTCACATAATGCCACACGTATTGAGCCAAAATTCACATAATGCCACACGGATTGAGACAAAATTCACATAATGCCACACGGATTGAGACAGAATTCACATAATGCCACACAGATTAAGACAAAATTCACAATACGCTTCATAAACAGGGACATTGTCCACCAAAGGCGCGCATTAAACATTTACACCATAATGTCCATTGCACGTTAAGTTACACGGCATGATGTCCATTATGTATTATGCCAAACACCATAATGCCTATTAAAAATTATGCTACATACAGTAAGTGCTGCTTATCTACATGCTCATTGCCAAGGGTTCCATGCTCATTGCCAGAGGTTCCATGCTCGTTGCCATGTGGGATTACATGCTCATTGCCAATGGGGAATACATACTCGTGGTAAATGGGGGACAGCCGCCGCCAGGCAGAAGTGATAGCCACTGACAGTGGCAGAGCCTGGCTGTATTCCGGGCACTGCAGGTCCCAGCTATTTGAAATAATACCCATTTCACACCAGAAAATGCATTCCCAGGTTGGCCCCTTTTACACCAGCCTAGTCCCTGCATTTTCTGGTGTGAGGGGGAGAGAAAACCACCCCTCCCCCCCTTTAACCAGTTATCTCATTTAACCGGCTATATCTTCGGAACTAACTGACCCATTTACATGAGACAAGTATCATATTAAAGAACTTTCGAGTGGGCTTTGAATGATTTTGGTCCAGTGAAACTGGAACGTTTGGTTCCAGAGTAATCTGCCCTCAAAGAACATGAACAGCCATGAAATTACATTTCAAAAATAAAAAAATCGATTTACATGCTATATCTCTGGAACCGATTGACCGATATGGACCATCCTGGTATCATATTGACGGCCCAGCGATTTGGAATTAAATGACATCAACCACATGCTCCTCCAGGGGGGGAACTGGCAGCCGTCGGAACCGGCTGGGGGTCGGAATTGACGGGTCCCATATTATCCTATGGGGAAAAAATGTTACAGCTTTGCCAGGCGATATCTCAGGTTCCCGGAGGGCTAGAGACATGGGGCTGTGCTCGTTGGAAAGCTCTGGTCCTCATCTACAAAATGAATGACAGGGGGGGCACGTGCCCGTTTGCCCCCCCCTGAATCCGCCACTACCTGAATGTAATAAGCAATGCTGCAGCCTATTAAGTCAAAACCATTATTTCACTACCTGCAAGCCACACACAGCCCTCAAACACATTGGAAGCATATCTTTCTACACTTCTCTACATGTAAAGGTTGGTTTAATTTTAGGTAAGATTCATTTTAAGACCTGCTTATATATGCCAAGGTAGTTAGTTTATAACCATTTACACACATTCAGTAAGTGTTTTTATATACTTTAAACAGCAGGACGCTCAATCTACAGAAGTCGACATGTGTCAACGTTTTCTCTCTAATACAAACATAGTTGTATTTTTTAAAATAAAAATACATAAACCACATCTAAGAGCTACAAGGATGTTTCAGCAATTTCCTAAGGCCATGGCCACTATTTTGCACACAATCTTTGTATTGTAGCCAAAATACATAATTAAGCACTTTCATATCTGCTATGAATTGGATGTAGCACACTCTGGATGTAAGATGCCACCAATCACATTATTGCAATCACATCTCTAACAAAGGATCCCAACATCTGCCTATGACACTGAGAATTTATATTTTTAACAATATTGTAACATGTTTGCACACAAACAATTTTATCATGCTTGGTCGACTCACACATCTTTAACATACCTGTACCACAGGGAGTCCTCACTGTTTTTTTTGGGAGGACACATATGCATTCCTACACAAATGTCACTTTGGCCCCTTGTTTGCCTACCTCACCCACTCCATGAGGAAATCATTGTTCTGGCCCTGCTTTTAACTACTAATGTAGGAATTACCTCACCTGCACAGAAACTGCTTTCTCACCTATTAAGTTGCTCTGCACATGTGCTGACACAAACTAATTAGCAGGTAAATGGTGGATATGAACATGTGCATGGCCATGGAGAGGGTTATACATCTCAAACTTGAACAACACTTCACTAAATGCACCAAAAGACCAAGTTCAGTAAGTACACATAAATGTATTATTTGGTTTACACAAGAAATTACACATACAACACGTGGATTATAATTGAGAAAATATTTTAATTTGCTGTTAAGCATCACAGCTTTTTTTTATGTAATGGCATAAATAATAACATAAATAATAAAATTACAAAATAACAATCTGCCAGAACAAGAAGTTGCATATCTACAAACATGTGTTACCCAGCAACTGCAGTGGTGAAATCAATGGTGACACCACCCAGGGAGAATACTAAGCATGATACACACCAGCAAAAAAAACCCCTGCATTTCAAGAGGTCAAATTAAACTACTTGGCACGAGAATGGATATATTTAGCACTCAGGAGGTGGATCCCCAGTTCAAATTCAAATATTTGGGGTTCAAACACAGAGGAAGTGAATCAAGTGTAATTTTTTGGCTCTTTTTTCCCCTTTTTGGATGGGGCCTTGGGGTCAGGGGCCTTGGGGACAGGAGCCTTGCGCCGTCTTTGGCCAGTGGACACAGGAGGGTCAGCAGAGGTGGAAGGTTGTGGAGCAGCTTGGGGTTAGGCAGCAGATGGGTTGTTGTCCCTTTGGGACCTGGCGGTGGTGACCAGCTTCACCAGAATGTCATTGTGGCGGCTGAGTTGTTGGGCAATGCTTTGCATGCCAGCCGCCAGAATGTCATTCTGGCGGTTGAAGGCCTCAAACTGTTGCCTGTTTGTATCCTTCCAATCTGCCAGAAACTTCCCAAACTGCTGCTGACGGGCCGCAGCCTCCACCCCTTGCTGCTCGATCCTATCCAGCATCTCTATCCACCTGGCATCCCATGTGGCCTGTGGCTGGGGGTGTCTTGTTGGTGGAGGCTGGTCCACTTGTGGCTCTGAAGGGGAAGATGCTGCCGGTACCTCAGGAGTATCTGGTTGTTCTAGGATAAAAATTTTAAATAACGTCACCATCACATACACAAACAATATCTCTTACCACAATCAATGCATTACTGTAAATTACCTTCAAAAGCAGCAGCAAAGACCTCCACCGGGAGCTCGCTATCCATATTGGATACCCCCCTGACCTCGGCCACATCCACCACATCCAACGCCTCCAGCTCCAGGGGGGTATATTCCAAATTGTTTGGCATAGGCCCCCTCCCGGTGGACATGCTGTGATTGTACCGGTCAGTCATCTTCCTCTTCATTCCACTTTTGAAGTCTGTCCACCTACAAATCCAAAAAAATAATTATCATCAGGAGATATGTGCACCACTGTGCTACAGAACATCATTACTACGTAAAATGTCCTAGTGTGGGTGATATGTTTTATTTTCTGCATACGTTTGCCACACACACATTTATGTCACCATTATGAGGCATTACAGTGTCTCATCTCATTCATTAGGCCACTAAATGCACATACATATCTCACTATGCAGAAATGAGAGCAGCCATGGCCAAATTATGCACCTCCACCTGGTGTGAAACTACACATCCCACCATAGCTTGACAGTGTTGTTATTATGGAGTAATTTAACTATGAGAAGGCATACTGGGATGTGTAGTTTCTCACCAGCTACATGTGCACAGTTTGGTCATTCTTGTTTCAGTAGCATCATATGGAACATGTTACAACAACTCTTTTACAACAACACACTAGTTGTTGTCCCATCACATACTTCACATGAGCAGAACTGTGGCCATAACCTCACATCACACCAATGGTGCATGTTTCATATATAAATGTGGGTTATTAGACATGATTGTGTTCACATGTGACATTGAAGTGTAGCACTATCTGCAAACACACCTTTCTATTATTCACAAAACATACATGTAACATATGTACACACATATGACATTATCAGGGGGATAAACACACTTGCCTTTTCTTCACTGCTAGCCAATCTCTGACCACTGGTGACACCTGGTTCACTTCCTCTGTGATCTTCTCCCAAATCTTTAGCCTTGCACTGGGAACCGGCCTCCTGGGAGCTAATTCAATCCATTCTCGTGCTAGGGGCACAAAAACCTCAATTCTTCCTCTAGAAATGCAGGGTTTCTCTTTTTGATGGTGGTATCCTGCTCAGTACTCGGCCTAGATGTTGCAGGTCGTTTTCTGGTGGCCCCAGTCACCTCACCATGCAGCTGCTGGGTCACACGTGTTTGCAGAGATGCAACCTCTTGTTCTGGCTGGTTGCTTGGCCCTTGTTGAGCTGGTGGAGTTGGAACAGGGCCTGTTTGTGAAGGACCCCCCTTGCTCTGGTGGCCTACTCATCTCTTGGGCCCTCCTTCTCCGCTCCTGTTCACTCTTTCTCAAAGAATCAAGCAGGGATTCGGCTCTAGCGCTCTGTAGGGCGTCCTCAGCTGCGGAATCATCAGAGCCTGACATGTTTGTAGCAATTATGGTCTGCATCTGAATGGATATTTATATGCTAAACTCCCGCCTTGCAGAAGGGGCGTATATTTTTCCCTGCAATGTTGTAGTTAATTACCGCCGATAAATCCGCGGGAACAACGCACCTGAGCATTCACCTGTACATGAACATACACAGGTTGTTGCCCATTGTGTGCTACATGCCTAAATGTGTGCACATGTCATTCCACTGATGAGTGTTTTCAGGTGGTCTCTGTTGGAGTACGTGTATGCTTTCTTAAACAAATTTAAAAACATACCAACATTACAATGCTTTCCTTTCATTTGTTATGTGTATTAATTATTCACACAGCAACATGTTGTATGTGCATTGTTATCAGCGTATGTATTAGTAGATGGTTGCGTGTATAATTTTTCACACACTGTATATACAGTACGTGTCTCCCTACATTGAATGCATAATGTATGTTCTGGTGTGCATATCGGAACGGTCAGCGAAACTTTTCATTCGCATACATATTGTTAATGTAAGATGGATTAATAAAGTTAACAATAAAATAACTAGCTTTTCGACCAATCAGCAACCACCAAAACATATGTATGTACCTGCAATTAAAAACTGCGCCATTGCCAATATGTCTTCGACACGGGCTGCCCCACTTTCCACCCAGGAACTGCTGGCGTTGGTCCACGTGATGGACCGTCGCCTGGGGTCCAGGGGCCCATATGTCTCCAATATGGAGAAGCGCCGGGCGTATAACGCCACCCGGCACTTAATTTACACCAGGACCCACGTCCACAGGAGCCTGGGGCAGGGGGAGCGCTGGTCGGACCTGCGCCGCCGACAGCCAGTGCTTCTGTGCACACTTTAGCGGCATTTTAGCCAATGTAAGTATATATTTATTCACAAATATGTCTGCGTTTTTTAGCAATGGTTTCAGGAATTAATTTAAATAAGTGCATGAGTATGTGGGTGTATAGGGGTGTATATGGATAAGGTCTGATTTTGTGTGTAGCAGATCTATTTATTATCAAGAAAAATTTCCACAAAAAATGTAAATGTATCATTTGTATTTTTATGAACATGACTAATGTTAATTTTTCTTTCACACCTTTTTAACGCAACCTTCAATTTCTATACCATCAACATGAACATTTCAGCACGTGCAAGGGCACGCATGAGGGCCAGAGAGGAGGCCCAGCTGCAGGAGGCCCAGCTGCAGGAGGCACAGCTAGAGGAGGAAGATTTTGGGGACAGCACCTTGGGGCCCGCTGGTGCCCACACCATCTCCCCCTCCACTTCCAGCAGCCACTCCCCCACCCCCAGCCACTCCCCCAGCCACTCACTCACCCCCAGCCACTCACCCACCACCAGCCACTCACCCACCACCAGCCACTCACCCACCCACCCACCCACCCCCAGCCACTCCAACACCCCCAGCCACTCCAACACCCCCAGCCACTCCCCTGCTCCTGGAGACCCATCCAGCGGAGAACAGGATGGCACAAGTAGCCGTAAGTAAATAATGTGCCTAATGTTTACATACGCATTTCTACACATAAACAATCCCAACACCCACATACAGTATGTGTATCCAACATCATCATTAGTTGCAACATATCACTGCAGTGTGACCCTGAGGTGTGGCCTGTCGTCCTCAAGGAACAAGGGTCCCCTTGGTGTATTTTTGGAGTGTGGGCATGCCTCACCCCTTGAGTAATTAACATAACAGTACATCCAATGACATATCCTACAGTAGTGGTGTTGAAGTTATGTGGGCCCAGCTGTTGTGTAACTACGCTTCCCAGCATGATGTGCAACAATAATTAATAGATTGGTTTGTTAATAGTGTGTAAGGCCATATGGATGCATGCTTTCCAAACATAGCTGTAGGCCTATAATATGTACAGCAATGTCCTACTTTTAACATAGTAAGGAGTGCTTAAGCCGCAACAATGTCATAACCCTTAAATAGCACAGGTTAATTGTGAGGTTTGAGGTGATTCCACAGCACAAACCTCCCAATTGTGATGCAGCATACATTCATCCAAGAAGGTGGAAATTATTTAATGTAATGTAATATGTACAGTATGTGTGTGAAAACATAATACTAATTAGTACCGTGTTTACAGCATACCCATCTTCAATGTAGTCGAAAAATGTATGTGGCCTTCACACATAACTCACAACTTGTTATTATGTTAAAATACAGTGTATATTATACATTAAATATAATGTTTTTTTTTCCCTTCACTACAGACACTGAACAGCACCAGGATGGTGTTGGCGAGATAATGCGGGGGATTTTTTTAACCCTGCTCTATTTAAATATTTTGTTTGCCCGATTGGAGGCCCTACTTTAATCCCCCCCCCCCCTTTCAGTTTTGTTACAATAAAAGTGTTTGTACAGTTAGAAGTTGCCTGTGTTTTTAATCATAAATATGTGAGAGGGTTTGTAAGGGCAAGTACATACAGATGTGTAATGTAACTTATATTTGTAATTTGAGGTGAGGGGTAACGATTGATGTCTGAATGTGTGTGTTTTAGAGTTACATAACACATAGTGAAAATGCATGAATGTTTAATGTTGTTAGATTAAAACATCACACATAACATCAGGGTAGGTATACATGTTAAAAATTCGGATCACACTAATTATGGACATAATTTAGTACATACACACAAACACCAACATAACTTTATTTAAAAGTAAAAGCAATGTGGGGACACATAGATAGTGATTAAAATGCAACATTAGAACATAATAAATATACATGTAAGGAGGGTTAAAATGTATTATTATTAGGCTGTTCATTAAGGTAGACAATTGTGTTAATAGAAAACAATAATTGATTAACAATTAGAATAATTCATTTAATTGGCTTAATCATAGTTGAAAGGCTAGATTAGCAGGTTCATATATGTGAAGGGTATGCCACCATGCATGGACGTACGCTCACTCTCACGATCGGTGACATACGCTGAGTTTTCCATGGAAAACAGGCGAGACCCGTTCGTGCACGGTGGCGTACGCTCAGATAGCCGTAAGATGTTGGTGTGAAAACGGATGAGACCCGTCCGTATACGGTGGTGTACGCCAGTTATTGGTGTCTAAGAGGAGCTCCGGCCGTGTACGGTGGCGTACGCTCAAGTGTACGCCACTCCCCTTTGTCGGTCTTTGTGACCGTCCGTATGCGGATGTTTTGTGGGTGGACTTTCGCTCACCGTCCGCTTACGGGAAACGTACGGTGAAACGGAACGTACGCACATTTGGCCGACCGAACCAGAATAAGGCCCTTATTCACCAAATTTCAACAACAGTGTTCCACCATGCATGACTTATATATATGTATCCTTTTGATCATATATATGTACAAATACACAAATATACGTTATCACTACCGCTAGAACTTACCACTAGCAATCCCAGGGTTCAGCTCTAATGCCTCTATAGACCACAGAATAGACTTTACCAGGCTCAACAGATAGAAAGAACACACTAAGAACTATATAATTACCTCTATGTGGTACTGCTGCTGCTGCTCTCCCTCCTTCTGATGCACCTGGACAGACCCGTGGACTGTAGAGGTCAAAGAGGTCGCACACGAGCCCCCATATGATAGAAATAAATTATTTATCCTTAATACTAGGCAGTGATAAAGTATATTTATTATGCAAGCTTACAGAGAGTTGGGCATTTCCATCTCTGGCTTTATGCTAGGTTACAGTCTCTTTTATACAATAAGAGATCTCGAGTAACACAATAGTTAATAATTGACATACAAGGCGTGCATATTTTAATGTAGGGGCGTACATAATTATAATAGGTGGTGTATCTTCATAATCATTGACATATCGATAGATGATTAGTCATCATGGAACCTCCTTGATAATGTAATGTCATGTATATCTCCAGAAGGCGGCGAACATTACCACACTTGACAACTCTGATACTCCAGTGTCACGTTCCGTGAAGCACCAGCTGAAGTATAACGGAGGCTAGGTGCTTCAATATAGGGATGTTGCATTAACGACAGAAATGAAGAAAACAATGATGTAAAATAAACCTTATTTATTAAGGTACTGTAATACAGGTTGTAAATGATGGCACAATAATATACTGATAGTTTGTGGAATGATAAGAGTCAATAATAATAGTCGGTACTTATGTAGTATCTGGACGCCCGATTTTGTGATTGTATGCCTTACCTTAAGGCATACAATCAGATGCGATGCAACGCGATTTTTCGGCAAAATCGCATCGAATCGCATGAAAATCGCATGCGATATCGCATGCGATGCTATTCGATGCGATTTTGCATAGGATTCAATGTTAACATGGTCCTGTTCATTTCCCCACTATCCAAGTGGGCATAGAGTTGACTTTACATAGCGTGGCGAGCGCAGCGAGCCACAGAGCCCGAAGCGTAGCGAGCCCCGCGAGGGGATACTGAATACATTTTAACTAATCCGCGTCCCCTCGCCATGCTTCGGGCTCGGTGGCTCGCTGCGCTCGCCACGCTATATAACATCAACTCTATGCCCACTTGGATAGTGGGGAAATGAACAGGACCATGTTAACATTGAATCCTATGGAAAAGTGCATCGAATCGCATCGCAACGCATGCGATATTGCATGCGATTTCAAAGCGATTCGATTTTTCGATGCAATGTTAAAATCGGGCGCCCAGATACTACATACAGTAAGTACCTAATAGTCTCTATTGAAGAAGATGCTTGACAATTGAAAGAAGTATTGCAGGATTGGTTGAAGAATTGGGTGATTGGTTTCCAGGTTGACGGATTGGATGAAGAATTGGATGATTGAAGAATAGGTTGAATGAGGATTAGATGATTAGATGAAGGATTGGATGAAAGATTGGATGGTTGGATGAAGGATTGGATGAAAGATTGGATGGTTGGATGAAGGATTGGATGAAAGATTGGATGGTTGGATGATTGGGTGATAAGTCTAAAGGTGGCCACACACGCAGATTTATCTGCAGATCTGTCTGTTTGGAATAAAAACATGGGCCCTTATTCTGGTCGGTGCGGTAATATCCGCGTGCGTTCGTGCCGCCGATGTTTTGTGTCTGCACATGTGAAGAGACGTCTCTGAGCATGTGCGAGCGGGGTGTACGGCCAAATCCCGCATGAAATGTGAACACTCCGAACAGGGGGTGGGGAGGGGCGTGAAGGGCTATTTGGGCTGATTACCATATGCATACGGACATATGACATCGCCGGATGTCAGCTGCCCGCCCAGATCCCTGCTTTTGCACGGAGAAATGCCCGTGTGGTCTGAGGTTGTGGGAGCTGGTGGAGCACTCGGTCTGCGACCATCGAATGATGGGGGAGGTTCCCTGAGATGGAGGAGGCGTATTCCGTGAAAAATACACGTGCGGTCCGTTCGGCCAGCTTCTTACCGCGTACGGACGGAGTTGGCGATCCGTATGGAAGGCGGGGTTTCGCACGCATGGTCCTGGCCGCATAATCGGATCCGGCCGCACCGATCAGAATAAGGGCCATGGTTATGGATGAGAGCAAATGACAGTTGACCATTTGCTTGGAAATGCTGGAAAACTGACAAACTGTCACTCATCCATAACCATGTTTTTGTTCCAACCAGCCAGATCTGAAGATAAATCTTACTAGTGTTAGGGCACCTTGAGAGTCCTTGCTGAGTATGATCTTGGCTGCAGAACCAGGAGTAACTGTGGAGATTAACCATCAGGAGTTAGGATAAAGATAATACCCCTTTGGGGGGCTAACCTTGTCCAGTCCGTATTGGCAGCAGAAGGTTCCTTGGTATCCAGGTAGGCAGTAGACGATCATCAGAAGAAGAGAAGACTTTCACCGGAGGCACAAGAACTGTAGTATTACCACAGACAGCCAGGAGTGAGCAATGATGTTAAGGCATGGACATCATTGTACTGACTGCCGGTCTAGCCTGGCCAGTCAGTACTTATGGAATGAGCTTTGCGGTGATTGGACAGTCACTTGACAGGAGGAGGTGGAGCCGCACAGTACAGGCTGCAGAAACCAAAAAGATGGTGGCCGCCAGTGGAGGTGACAGAAACCAGTCAGAGGCCTAACCAGGAACAAACACACATGGCGTCTCATATACACCACCCATGTCCTGCGTGGCACCGAAGCACAGCCTACCACTGTCACCACGCGGTGACAATGTCGACATCTGCACCTCACCAGCACAAGGCACCGGAGCGGAGGTGAGCGCTAGGGTATGAGACACGCTGCTGCAGAGCCCAGAGCTAGGCACAGCATAGGGGGTCAGGGTAGCAGCCATGGTGGTTGTGACATCCAGAAAGTGAAGTCAGTTAGCATAGATGATTAATGATCACTGTCGTTCATAGTCCATAACAGAAAGTTTGTTATTTTCTAAGTAAACTATCTTCTAGTTTAGGTGTTTTACAATGTTCCTAAATGTCGCCATATACGTGGGTTTTATGTTTGTTCATATCGCATGACACTAGTTGTAATAGAAAAAACACAGTTAAAGTCCATTTCAAATCTCCTGACACTGCTTATTCTAAATTCATCTGTATTAAGCTTACTATATATATTCTTAACTTATAGATTCCAATACCAAGGGCGAAATGTAATAGGGTGCGATTTTTTAGACATGTGCGATTTTTGGTCAAAAACGGCCGAAATCGCACATTTTCCGAAAATCGCACATTTAATAGGTTAAAAATCGCGGTAAAAAGCGCACTTTTTACCGCGAAATCGCACATTTTAAAGATGCGATTTTCAGTCACACTGAAAATCGCATCCAGATGTTTTCCCATAGGAAACTATAGAACTCGCATATGTAATAGGATGCGAGTTCTAAAGTCGCATATGGGACCTTACCAAAAAACGCAAAAAAAATAGACCAGCTTCTTGCTGGCGATTTTTACAGAACCATGCACAAATCTGTGTGATCTGTGCATGGTTCTGTCCAAAAAAAGGCTAAAAGTTAAAGTAAAAAAAAAAAACGGCGTGGGGTCCCCCCTCCAGAGCATAACCAGCCCCGGGCTGAAAGAGCCGGTCCTGGTTTCATAAAATCACAGGAACAAACAAGTTGGGGTTCCGTGCATTTTATAAAACCAGCACCAGGCTCAAGGGCCGGTCCTGGTTCCCAAAATACGGGGGACAAAATGACTAGGGGTCCCCCGTATTTCAAGAACCAGCACCGGGCCCAACCAGCCAGCAGGGTAATGCCACAGCCGGGGGGAGACTTTTTATACAAGTCCCCCCGGCCAAAGCATTTAGCCCTCTGACCGGTCAGCATGGGCAGGGGTCCTGGGGGAGTGGGGACCCCCCCAAAGAAGGGGTCCCCCCCCTCCAGAACTTACCAGCCCATGCTGAAGCCCGGGGCTGTCCTCGATGCCCCTGGGCGGTGGGCATCGAGCTGATATTTGGTGTAAAAAAATAGATAAACTATTGTTTTTTACTGTGGCACTACAAGTGCCAGCAAGCCTCCCCAGCAAGCTGGGACTTGGAGAACCACAAGTCCCAGCCTGCTGGGCATTAAAGGGCCCGCTGGCACTTGTAGTTCCACAGTTAAAAAAATAGTGCACAAAACACACTGACACACATTTTAAATAAAACTTTAATACACCCATTACACACATACTAATACTTACCTATCTTCTTCCCGTAGGTAGCCCTGGTCCTGATGTCCTCCGGTCCTGTGTCGGCGTTCCTCTTCATGTCGACGTCCTTCTTGAAGTCGACGTCCCTGTCGGCGATGGCGTCCGGTGTCCGGGTCCGACGAAATCCATGGAGGAAGCTGTGGAAGGAAACCATACTCACCTGTCCCAGCGCGACGTAGTCCAGGTAAGGGTCTTGGAAAAAAAACAAACCGACACCCGAATCCAAGCGGACACGACGGAGACGCACGTGTGTTTGTTTACATCGTGCGGCTCCGCCTCCCGAATGCCGCTATTGGCCGCCTTGCGGCCTAGCGGCTCCTGATTGGCCGCTAGGCCGCAAGGCGGCCAATAGCGGCATTCGGGAGGCGGAGCCGCACGATGTAAACACCGTGCGTCTCCGTCGTGTCCGCTTGGATTCGGGTGTCGGTTTGTTTTTTTTCCAAGACCCTTACCTGGACTACGTCGCGCTGGGACAGGTGAGTATGGTTTCCTTCCACAGCTTCCTCCATGGATTTCGTCGGACCCGGACACCGGACGCCATCGCCGACAGGGACGTCGACTTCAAGAAGGACGTCGACATGAAGAGGAACGCCGACACAGGACCGGAGGACATCAGGACCAGGGCTACCTACGGGAAGAAGATAGGTAAGTATTAGTATGTGTGTAATGTGTGTATTAAAGTTTTATTTAAAATGTGTGTCAGTGTGTTTTGTGCACTATTTTTTTAACTGTGGAACTACAAGTGCCAGCGGGCCCTTTAATGCCCAGCAGGCTGGGACTTGTGGTTCTCCAAGTCCCAGCTTGCTGGGGAGGCTTGCTGGCACTTGTAGTGCCACAGTAAAAAACAATAGTTTATCTATTTTTTTACACCAAATATCAGCTCGATGCCCACCGCCCAGGGGCATCGAGGACAGCCCCGGGCTTCAGCATGGGCTGGTAAGTTCTGGAGGGGGGGGGACCCCTTCTTTGGGGGGGTCCCCACTCCCCCAGGACCCGTGCCCATGCTGACCGGTCAGAGGGCTAAATGCTTTGGCCGGGGGGACTTGTATAAAAAGTCTCCCCCCGGCTGTGGCATTACCCTGCTGGCTGGTTGGGCCCGGTGCTGGTTCTTGAAATACGGGGGACCCCTAGTCATTTTGTCCCCCGTATTTTGGGAACCAGGACCGGCCCTTGAGCCTGGTGCTGGTTTTATAAAATGCACGGAACCCCAACTTGTTTGTTCCTGTGATTTTATGAAACCAGGACCGGCTCTTTCAGCCCGGGGCTGGTTATGCTCTGGAGGGGGGACCCCACGCCGTTTTTTTTTTAATTTTATTTTTTTACCCAAAATCGCATATATGAAAATGCGCACATTTTCATGACTGAAAATGCGCACATTTTCATGACTGGAAATCGCGGCAAATCGCATTTTTTGCCGCTAATTCGCATCTCATTACATATGCGAATTCGCGGCAAAAAACGCGATTTTTAAAGGTGCGATTTGGTGCGATTTTTTTTTAGTCTAAAAAAACGCACCCTATTACATTTCGCCCCTGATATTTTATTTCACTTTATCAGTATATTTCAAATGTATGTTCTGCATATCTTTTTTTTCCATACAAATTTTATTTTATTGAAAGACATTTACAGTACAAAATTTTTTCAAATCCAGTATCATTTCATTTCATATACAGGCATAACAAAGCAAACACAATTGCATCCTTATCTATACATTTATCCTATTCTATATTTCTTTTCCGGTTTCTATTTTCTTACTTCCCTATTCTAAAAGATTGGTGCTCCATTCAGGGATTCCTGTCTTTACCAAGATGTTTCTATCAGGGAGTTCCTCAATGCTTCTTTTAATGGCACTGATAACGTTCCAATATATGGTAACCATGTCTCCATGAAATTTTTAGTAAATTTTTCTTTTTGTAATATTGAGTCTGCCCAGTCCATAAGAAACAGGTGCATTATTCTGGGCTGTACAAGAGATATAGGCGGTGGTCTAGTATTAATCCATTCGGCCAATATAGTTTTTTTTGTGGCCGCTGCTAATTTTATAAGTAATCTTCTAGTGGGTATGTCATATTTTTTTTGTTCCTGGGGTGTATATATTCCCCAAAATGCCCATTTTTTAGTTATTGTAAAATATATTTGTAGGACCTGCTTTATATACTCCTGTACAGCCAACCAGAGGGTTTGCACCATTCTACAGGCCCACAGACAGTGCACTATTTCTGCATTTTCCTCCCCACATTTATAACAGTTCGCGTTGGTGGCTTCTCCTATTAATTCTTTGATTTTAGGAGTCAGATAGGCTCGGTGTAGTATTTTTTGGTGCATTTCTGTGTATGATATAGATACTAATGTTCTGTTCAATAGGTTATATGCCTTTATCATATCTCCCATTTTCATATCTGGGAATTCTAGTTGCCATTTTAGCATCCCTTTTGGTTTTTGATCTAATTTTATTTCCCCCCGGTATGCCTCATATATTTGTGCTGTCGTGATATTCTTTCCTAGATATATTTGTTTATCTAGCCGCACCAACTTGTCACAAACCGTGGGTCTCAGCCCCGTCTGAGACCACGTCCATTACCTTCCCGGTGGTCAGCGGTGAGAGTAAGGCCTCTGGTAGCTGTCAGCGCCTGGCGAGATGTCCCATGTTTGGCTGGTGTTGACCCGTGCAATCGACATGCCGGCACGCTGGAGCCCGCGCGTCATGGGCGCCGCCATGACACATGCGCTCAGCTGACCAGAGGGTCCAATCCCGCGGTCCAGCCAGGGTGACCTCTGACCCACACACCTGCAAACCTCTCAGGTGTACTCACTCTTTCCCTGGACTGATTGGTGCTGCTGACGCTAACCAATCAGTGCGCAGCAAGGGGGATATATTCCGGCTTCTAACTCACAGTCATCGCCTTGAATATGTGTTCATCTGACCTCAGTCCCTCCTGTGTTCAGCTGTTTCCAAAGGCTCCTGGTTATCCGGTCTCCCCGTGTACCTCTCGCAGTTTCCTGCATACTACCTGGTTTGTCATCTCCAGAAGACTCCTGCCATTCCACTCTGCAGTCGAGTATTACTCCTGTTACCATCTTTACCTGGCATACCATCTCCAGAAGCCTCCTGCAAAATAACCATCGTGCAGTTGAGTGATCTCATCGACCCTGCTGTCGACATCAGTGTTGACACTTTCACACTGTGCCCTCCAGAGACTATTCCAATTCCCAGTGTCTCCAATATCACTACCACTCTCCGCCTACGTCCAGAGGACCAGGGCAGAGGGCCGCGACCTGCCTGTCAGACGCAGCGAAGTCCATATCCCCTTGCGGGGGTCTCTGGTGAATACCGCTGGCAGGTTAGACTCCGCGCCTCTGTTTCTGGTTTCAGCCAACATTCTGGTACGCAAGGCAGTGCCTCTGTGCATGTCATTCATCAGGCCTCCGGCCTTCCGCTACACAGCGCCCTCCACTGGTTCACCACGGTCAGGGCCGGGAACACAGCAGACCCAGAACCTGACAGTATATTCAAGGCCGATGGACTCGGCCCAAGACCCAAGTGTGGGACCAGCGGTTCTTCAAAATGTTGCTGCCAGAATGGAGACCCAAGAAGCTACTCAGCAGCAGGTGATTAAATTCTTACAAGATGTATCCAGTCGGTTGGACACCCTGCAACAGTCCCTGTCGACTTCTGTGTCAACCACTACCGTAAGATCAGCAACACCAGCTTTATCATCCCGTCTCCACCTGCCAGCACCCACCAAATACGATGGTGACCCCAAGACCTGCAGAGGGTTTATCAACCAGTGCCAAATTCAGTTCGAATTGGTTCCTCATAACTTTCCTACGGCCAGAATTAAAATCGCATACATGGTGTCATTATTAACTGGCTCGGCCCTGAAGTGGGTATAACCCTTATGGGAAAAAGCAGATCCTCTGCTGACAGACTATGACCAATTCCTCCTGACCTTCCGCCGCATATTCGACTTGCCAGGTCGACCCGTGTCAGCAGCTACCGACATCCTCCAGGTTAAGCAAGGGTCCCGCCCCATGGGGCAGTATGTAATCCACTTTCAAACTCTCGCGTCTGAATTACAGTGGAACAATGAAGCCCTGACAGCTGCCTTCTGGTTAGGAGTTTCTGACCGGATCAAAGATGAGCTGGCATCTCGCGACCTTCCTACCCCCTTGGAAGATCTCATATCTCTATGTGTCAAGATTGATCTACGTCTTCGTGAGAGAGGACTAGAAAAACACAAGAAGTTAATTCCCAAAGTTTCTCCCAAGATTCGTTCTGAGTCTCCTACGCGTGAAGAACCAATGCAAGTGGGTAGATCACGACTGACTCCCGAAGAACGCACCCGTAGGCAGCGCAATCGCCTGTGCATATATTGTGCTGCTCCTAGCCATTTCATTAACAATTGTCCCGAGCGTTCGGGAAACGACCGGGCCTAACCTGCAAGGGAGGAGTCAGGTTGGGTCAAGTGGCAAAATCTCCTCCAGAATATGACTTTGTCTTACCCGTATCTTTGGATACCCCTACTGGTACCCATTCCAGTACCGCCCTGGCAGACTCCGGCTCGGCCGGGAACTTTATTTCTCAAGACCTGGTCACTAAACTGAAGATTCCAATGGAACCATTAGTTCCACACCTAGCTGTGACAGCAGTTGACGGCAGCAGAATCCCAGGCAGTGAGGTTCGCTTCTGTACCAGTCTCCTCACCCTCAGAGTCGGCATGCTGCACCAGGAACAGATCAAATTTCTCGTTATTCCCAAATCTTCTTATGAAATCGTCCTTGGTCTTCCCTGGTTTCGTCTTCATAACCCAAACATCAATTGGAAGACGCTACAGATCGAGCAATGGAGTTCTCATTGCCAACAGCAGTGTATCAAGTCAGTGGTGCCCACTCGTTCAGCCAATGTAAAAATTCTTCCTGGCCTCCCTGAAGTCTATAGTGAATTCGCTGATGTGTTCTGCGAGCAGTCCGCTGATACTCTTCCTCCTCATCGTGATTGGGACTGTAAAATTGACCTTCTCTCAGAGAAATTCCCCCCTAAAGGTCGAACTTACCCATTGTCCGTTCCTGAGACACAAGCCATGTCGGCATACATACAAGAGAATCTTCAGAAAGGCTTCATCCGGCGCTCAAGTTCACCAGCAGGCGCAGGTTTCTTTTTTGTAAAGAAAAAAGATGGAGGCCTCCGTCCGTGCATCGATTACCGGGGTTTAAACAGTATCACAGTCAAGAACAGTTACCCCCTTCCTCTTATTACAGAACTTTTTGACCGAGTGCGAGGTGCCCAAGTCTTCACCAAATTGGATCTCCGTGGGGCATACAACTTAATAAGAATCCGTGAAGGTGACGAGTGGAAGACCGCATTTAACACCCGGGATGGTCATTACGAGTACCTGGTAATGCCTTTCGGTCTTTGTAATGCCCCAGCAGTATTCCAGCAATTTGTAAACGAGGTCTTTAGGGACATGCTCTACGTTTGCCTTGTGGTATACCTCGATGACATTCTCATTTTTTCAAAAGACTTATCCTCTCATCGAACTCAGGTCAAGGAAGTATTGTCTCGTCTTCGCAGAAACAAACTGTATGGCAAAATCTCCAAATGTACTTTCGAAGTCCCTTCTGTGCCCTTCCTCGGATACATCATTTCTGGGTTCGACCTACGTATGGATCCAGAGAAGTTAGAGGCTATTAATGGGTGGTCACAACCCACTTCCCTCAAAGCAGTCCAACGCTTCATAGGGTTTTCCAACTACTACAGGAAATTCATTCGAGGCTTCTCCACGCTGATTGCACCCATCACCGCACTCACAAAAAAAGGGGCTAATCCAGCCAACTGGCCCTCAGTAGCCATCGCAGCCTTCCAGTTTTTAAAACAAGCTTTTGTCACTGCTCCTATCCTGTCCCAGCCTGATGTCGACAAACCCTTTTTTCTTGAGGTAGATGCCTCTCCCATAGGAGTCGGTGCTGTACTATCTCAAAAGAACAGTGATGAAAAACTCCACCCCTGTCGGTTCTTCTCTCGCAAGTTTCTTCCAGCAGAAAGAAATTACTCCATTGGAGACCAAGAATTACTGGCCATCAAATTAGCTCTCGAAGAATGGAGATATCTTTTAGAAGGTGCTAAGTTTCCCGTGACGATCTTCACAGATCATAAAAACCTCCTGTACCTCCAGTCTGCCCAGTGTATGAACCCCCGACAGGCTCGTTGGTCCTTGTTTTTCTCTCGTTTTTCTTTCAAGCTGTTATACCGTCCTGGCACTCAGAATGTGAAAGCGGATGCCTTATCACGTTCCATGCAAGAAGATTCTGACCTACAGGAAAATCGGCCCATTCTGGACCCCATCGCCTTTGCTCCCACTCAGGTGTCGCCTGTGCCTCCTCCTGGTAAAATCTTCGTTCCCACTGAATTACGTCAGAAGCTTCTTTCCTGGGCTCACAAGTCATTATTCTCTGGGCATCCTGGCGCTCAAGGGACATTAAAAATTCTTCAGAGATCCTATTGGTGGCCACAGATTGGCAAAGAAGTAAAAGAGTTTGTGGCATCATGTCCAGAATGTGCACAGCACAAAGTATCCCGACAAGCCCCAGCCGGCCAGCTCCATCCTCTGTCCGTTCCATCTCGTCCCTGGACTCACATCTCAATGGACTTTATCTGTGACTTACCCAAATCCCAAGAGTACAACACCATATGGGTAATAGTTGACAGGTTTTCCAAGATGGCCCGATTCATCCCATTACCCGGCCTACCGTCCGCTCCCACTCTGGCTCAGCTGTTTGTACAGCATATCTTTAGAAGTCATGGCTTGCCTAGCGAAATTGTGTCCGATCGGGGGGTACAATTTGTGGCACGGTTCTGGAGAGCTCTGTCTCATGCATTCCAAATCAAATTAAAGTTTTCTTCAGGCTATCATCCCCAATCCAACGGTCAGACAGAAAGGGTGAACCAAGATCTGGAGACCTTCCTTCGTCTTTATATATCATCCTCGCAAGATGACTGGTCGAGACTCCTCCCATGGGCAGAATTTGCTCATAATTTCAGGTACCACACAACCACTGGTCATTCCCCTTTCTTTATAGTCTATGGACAAAACCCCCGGGCCCCCAATTTTGAAATGTTACCAGCGATAGAGGTACCTGCAGCCGCAGCAGCCATTAACCATTTCTCTCAAATCTGGCGAGAGGTTCATTCCAACATCACGAAAGCCTCAACAAGGTATAAATTCTTTGCAGATCGCAAGAGAAGAGCTGTTCCTGAGTTGCACCCAGGAGATAGAGTGTGGCTTTTCTACACGGAATCTCAGACTGAGAGTTCCCTCTATGAAATTTGCTCCCAGATTCATTGGTCCCTATACGGTTCTACAAAGGATCAATCCTGTTGCATACAAACTGAAGTTGCCTAAATCTTTACGCATCCCCAACTCATTTCACATCTTTTTGTTACGTCCTCTCATCCTGAATCGCTTCCATACTTCCTCACCCTCACTACCCAAAGTTCAAACCAGCAGGGGAGTAGAATTCGAGATTAATAAAATTGTTGATTCTCGTCGGAGGTATGGGCATCTCCAATATCTCGTTGATTGGAGAGGATATGGTCCTGAGGAGAGGAGTTGGGCAGATGCAGAAGATGTACATGCCCCCCGACTAATCAAAGTATTTCACAAAGAGAACCCGTCCAAGCCTAAAGGGTGTTCGGTGCCCACCCTAAAAGGGGGGGGTACTGTCACAAACCGTGGGTCTCAGCCCCGTCTGAGACCACGTCCATTACCTTCCCGGTGGTCAGCGGTGAGAGTAAGGCCTCTGGTAGCTGTCAGCGCCTGGCGAGATGTCCCATGTTTGGCTGGTGTTGACCCGTGCAATCGACATGCCGGCACGCTGGAGCCCGCGCGTCATGGGCGCCGCCATGACACATGCGCTCAGCTGACCAGAGGGTCCAATCCCGCGGTCCAGCCAGGGTGACCTCTGACCCACACACCTGCAAACCTCTCAGGTGTACTCACTCTTTCCCTGGACTGATTGGTGCTGCTGACGCTAACCAATCAGTGCGCAGCAAGGGGGATATATTCCGGCTTCTAACTCACAGTCATCGCCTTGAATATGTGTTCATCTGACCTCAGTCCCTCCTGTGTTCAGCTGTTTCCAAAGGCTCCTGGTTATCCGGTCTCCCCGTGTACCTCTCGCAGTTTCCTGCATACTACCTGGTTTGTCATCTCCAGAAGACTCCTGCCATTCCACTCTGCAGTCGAGTATTACTCCTGTTACCATCTTTACCTGGCATACCATCTCCAGAAGCCTCCTGCAAAATAACCATCGTGCAGTTGAGTGATCTCATCGACCCTGCTGTCGACATCAGTGTTGACACTTTCACACTGTGCCCTCCAGAGACTATTCCAATTCCCAGTGTCTCCAATATCACTACCACTCTCCGCCTACGTCCAGAGGACCAGGGCAGAGGGCCGCGACCTGCCTGTCAGACGCAGCGAAGTCCATATCCCCTTGCGGGGGTCTCTGGTGAATACCGCTGGCAGGTTAGACTCCGCGCCTCTGTTTCTGGTTTCAGCCAACATTCTGGTACGCAAGGCAGTGCCTCTGTGCATGTCATTCATCAGGCCTCCGGCCTTCCGCTACACAGCGCCCTCCACTGGTTCACCACGGTCAGGGCCGGGAACACAGCAGACCCAGAACCTGACACAACTCCTCTTTCTCTTGACACTTCATCACAACTGAGCCCACATAACTCATAATCTGCATATATACAAAGTGAGTTATATCTGACTGGGGGTATTTTTCTTTTAATTGTGTATATGTCAGGGGTGTTCTGATATCTTTTTGTAATATGTTCGCCACATATTTTAACCCTTCCTTATGCCACTTACTAAAAACGTTCATATATTGACTTGGAGGGAATTCAGTATTACCCCAGAACGGCAAAAAGATGG
Source organism: Crinia signifera (assembly GCF_055691185.1). Lineage (NCBI taxonomy): Eukaryota > Metazoa > Chordata > Amphibia > Anura > Myobatrachidae > Crinia > Crinia signifera. The sequence goes on from NC_139226.1 coordinate 13,605,373, forward strand.
AGTATTGTTTATTTCCCGCCCTTACCATTCTCCATGCCATACATGTGGTATCTAGCAATATATTATTTTTCACTTCCCTTGGCATGCTCTTAACTGGTTTATGTAGTAGGGCTGATAATTGGATATTGGGGATAAAACTCTGTTCCACTCTATTATCTGCGTATTTGTTCTCACCCAAGATCCAATCTGTGGCCATCCGATAATTTTCCGCTATGGCATATGTCTTTAGACATGGAAGGTTTAACCCTCCCAAATCCCTCTTTTGCTGTAATTTCATTAGCGCGATCCTAGGTCGTTTCCCCAGCCAAATAAATTTTGTAATCTCTCTATTATGTTTGACAATGTCTCTTTTATTATGTATAATGGGTAGCATTTGTAGAATATATAGGAACCTTGTTAATGTAATCATTTTATATAGATGTATTCTCCCTATATATGATAGGGGCAGATGTTTCCACCTAGCAAAATCTCCTTTGGTTCTTTCCCATAATGCGTCATAATTCAAGGTATACAATTTGTCGGGGTCCGATGGGATCTTAACCCCAAGGTATGTTATTCCTTGTGGTGGTGCCCATTTGAAGGGGATTTTATCACCCCAGCCCCTTTTTGCCTCTGCAAAGGGGCATAGGGCTTCGGGTTTCAAACAATTTATCTTAAATCCCCCCACTTTTTCAAATTCTGTTAATAATTTTAATAAGTTTGGTATGGCTTGTTTAGGGTTGGTCATATATAACAATATATCGTCCGCGAAAGTGGATATTTTAAGTTCTTTCTCCGCAAATTGTATACCTTTCCACTCTTTATCTAATATAATAAGTCTCAGTAAGGGGTCTAATGCTAGATTGAATATTAGGGGAGAAAGTGGGCATCCTTGCCGTGTCCTTCTTGTTAATTTAAATGTATTTGTATTAAAATTATTTACTGTAATAAATGCTGATGCCTCATGATATAACATCTGAAATATATGAATGAATTCTGTGCCAAATTGTTGTTTTTGGAAGACTGCTTCTAAATATTGCCAAGATATTCTGTTGAACGCTTTATCCGCGTCGCAACTCAAAATAATTGTATCTTTTTCCTTTGTTTGATGGGTTTTATAGATTGCCGCTATTATAGATCTTACATTATATGTTGAATATTTATTTTTAAGGAATCCTGTTTGTTGGGGCATTAATAAAACTGGTAGTGTTTGTTGAAAGTGTACCGCTATTATTTTTGTGAATAATTTGAAATCCTGGTTGAGGAGTGAAATGGGTCTATACGTTGTAATTAAAGTGGGATCTTTATTAGGTTTTGGAATAAGTATTATACATGCTTCATTAAATCGTGTTGGTGCTTCGTGACCTACTCTTATCGCATTATATACTTTAGCTAATTGTGGTACAATTTGTGTCTTTAATAATTTATAATAAGCTGCTGAAAGGCCATCTGGCCCTGGAGTCTTGTGCAGTGGTATTCTAGTGATTATCTGTTCTATCTCTTTTTCTGTTATCGGTGACATCAAAAATTCTCTATCTTCTCTGGTTAAATGTGATACTTGTGCGTGTTCTAAAAATTTAGTGTTTGCTAATGGATCTTTTTCCGGTGCCTTATACAGGTTCCCAAAGTAAGATACAAATGCTTCGGCTATCTTTGTTTGATCTTTAATTATTTCGTCTTTTTCTGTTTTTATTGTTGAGATTACTTTATATCCTTTAGCTGTCTTTGCTAAATTTGCTAACATTTTTCCTGACCTGTTCCCCCATCTGAAATATCTGTTTTTCTTATGTTGCACATACCAATTAGCTTTTTCTCTCATAACATTATCATGTGCCATTTTTGCTTCCTTGTATCTTATTCTATTTGCTTCTGACGGGTCTGCTAGTAATCTCGCATACAGTATGCTACTGATATTTCAGTAGCTGCTTTTATTAGCCGCATTTGGTGTTTCTTCCTCTGGGAAGCTGTATAGGCCATAATATACCCTCTCATCACAGGTTTCGACGCTTGCCATAGTAAGTTAGTATCCCCTTCATGCACCTCATTATCTTTCATGTAATTTTGATGCATCTGGATCAAGTATTCCTTAAATTCTATTGAATTAATTAGATGCTCTGGAAATCTCCAGTTAAAAGATTGCATTATTTTCTGGTCAAGCTGCATCTTCACCACAATCGGCGCATGGTCTGATATCGCAATATCCTGTATTTCTGTCTTATCTATTTTATGCAATATTTTATCTTCCACTAACCAAAAGTCTATTCTTGAAAAAGAATTGTGTGGTTGGGAGTAAAAAGTGAACTTTTTTTCATCTGGGTTCTCTATTCTCCATGGGTCTACTAACTGTAAGTTTTCCATCAGCATAATTAATGTTGGGGGTGCTTTCCTTTTTCCCCTATTTTTATTTAGATCCTGTTTAACATCTACTTGGGCATCTAGAATTGCATTAAAGTCCCCACCCAGGATTAATATACATTCCTTCCATTCTTGTATCTTAGTATATAAATCCGCAAAAAATTGTACATTTTCTCCTGGGGGAGCATATATGCATACCAGCGTATATAGCGTATTTTCAATGTTTACCTTAATACACAGAAATCTTCCTTCTACGTCTGCCCACTCTGATACTACTGTGTAATTAAGGTTCCTTCTAAATGCTATCAGCACACCCCTGGTTTTTGTTTTATAAGATGCCTGTCTAGTTTCCCCTATCCATGTATCTCTAAAACATTAGCTTCCCCTACTTTCCAGTGTGTCTCCTGTAGGAAAATTACGTCAGGTCTATATTTTTTAAGATGCATCGACACTTTCTTCCTTTTGACTGGGGTATTCAAACCCTCTATGTTCCAGGAGATAAATGCTAGATTCTTTTTAACTAAATTCTCTTGTGTTTTACTACTAATGTTCTTTCTTTCTCATTTTAATACATTTAATGAACATATCTTTACTCTGTACCTCTCTTGCCCCAGCCTGCAAGAGAGGGTCCATTTGTCTCTCTTTTTCCTGTATTAGAAATTGAAATGTACTGTCTATCCTAAACACATATATTTTATTCTCCTGTCTTTATATCCCCTTTCCCTTCCCCCCACCCTTCCCTCCCTTCCCCTTATTACTATATATCCATCTCAGTGTTCATTCTTTAGTTAGATAACCTTTCAGTTTTAATACTCAGTCTTTTTATAATCTTCTTTCTTCAGGTTTTGTTCCCCGGTTCCAGCATTTTTATGAATTTCCCTGCGTCTTCTGGGTTGTTGAATATTTGCGTTTTCCCTTCAAAGTTCACCCTCAATTTGGCCGGGTATAACAGTGAAAAGTGTATGTTCCTTGTATACAGTTCCTTGCATATCTCTCTGAGTATTCTCTTCTTTTACTGGATACCTGATAGGAGAAGTCTTGAAACAGCATTATACGTGACTTTTCATATTTTATTTCATGGGTTTTGTGGTATGCATTCATTATTTTGATTTTGTCCATGTAATTAAGCAATTTAACCCCTTCCCGACATATGACGTAAATGTACGTCATATGCCGGTTGCGGGGGAATCAAGCCAGCTCACGGAGTGAGCTGGCTTGAAAGAGAGCAGGTAATGGCTGTATATTACAGCCAGGTACCTGCTCTCACGGCCACGAGCGGCGAGTTCGCCGATCGTGGCCGTTTAACCCTTTAAGCATCTGCTGCTGCAGCAGATATCGAACGGCACAAAAAAGGCAGCACTTTTCTTACCAAGGCTCCAGGCTGCTATAAATGTGTGAATTGCACAACGTGCCAATTTATGAAAACAGGGGCATCCTTCACTCTACCATCGGCCACAGGGAAGTTTAGAATTAATCAAGTCGTCACATGCACCACTGCATATGTGGTGTACCTATTGATATGCCCATGCAACAAAGGGTACGTGGGCAAAACCATCAGGCCCTTCAAGGAACGTGCAGCAATGCACCGTTCCACAATAAAGGCGGCTTTAATTAACAAGACCAAAGGGAAAATCTCTGAGCACCCAGTGGCCAGGCATTTTGCCGAATGTAACCATTCCCTCAACGAACTCAGACACTTAATCATCGAACATGTTCCAGCGCAACTGAGGGGAGGAGATAGGGATACCAAGCTGCTGCAATCGGAAGCAGGCTGGATTTTCAGATTGAAAACAACGCATCCCCAAGGTCTCAATGAGAGGATGCCGTGGAATGTATTTCTAAAATGAATAATCAGATCGACATAAGTAGCGATCTACTTTCCCACTTCTTGGCAATTTCGATTAAATATGTTCCCCTTCAGTCATTACATTATTTCCAGTAATTTTTTAAATGTTTATTTTGTCCTCTCACTTTGTTGCCGATCACTGCCTCCGTTACAGCAGATTTCTTCTGCTAACCACAAAATGATAATGCTATGTCACCGCATAATGGACTGACGGAGGGGCAACAACAGGGCGACATGCTGCAGGACTTGCTTACGTTCCACGAAGCGCAGTGCGCCTTATGAACTCACAGTATTCTCAGTCAGCCATTACCATTGATAGGACTTACTGCACTCCGTGGAAGCTGTTTTTTAATTGTTTATATTTATTACTGCACTGTTGATTTTGATATTACAGTACTTTGCACAGTCACTTACAAACGTCTTTTGTTTATGCAGGTTGCCTAGGTAACCCAAGTCTCGCTGCCCGGCGGAAGAACCGGAAGCGCAACTCCAGCGTCTTCCTGTGAGACGCCGGCCACGGACGTGGGGGACAGGCTCCCGCCTCAGCTTCTTCTCAGCCTATATAGGTAAGAGATCTTACACTTGTTTTTGTTGTTGTTTTCCTGCACCTTGAAAACGGGGTTGATCCCCGAAACGTCGGTATCTTTTGCACCTGTGATGCTTTGATAAACGGAATTTTTTCACTAAGCCTACGAGTGCCGCCATTATTGTTGTTTCCTATATATATATATATATATATATATATATATATATATATATATACATACACACAGACACACATATCCATATATATATATATGATAGATGTGTGTGTATATAGCTATATATATATATATATATATATATATATATATTTATATAGATATACAGGTATATAAACTTTTTCAGCACATACAGGCAGTCAGTGCTGCGCTGCCTGAACGCACCTTGACTGACTTGGTGGGACACTGTCTCTGCTCCCTCCCTGCTCCTGTCTCCTGATGGTTTCCCGGGCCGGCTCCTCAGGCCTGGCATGTTTCCCCAGCGTGTGACGTCCTGACGTCACACGTATAGGGGAAGTTGAAGACAGGCTCTGACACAAACATCTCAGGCCACGCCTCCATCCGCTCGCCCGTCCATTCTACAGCAAGCCAGATCTCCCTCCCACCCGCCTGCCCGCCAATCAAGTGAGACTTTTTTATCTGACTGACAGTCACTGTCAGTGACTGTCATGTACGTGCCCGTGCCATGGCCGACTAGCTTGTGCTCAGCCAGCGCGCAGGCAGCAGCCGGCGGCACAATCTAAGCAAATATTTGTCAATGCGCCGGGAGGGTGTTGGCACCCACGCAGCCCCCGCTCCTCCAAGCGGCTGCGGGGGCTGCCTTACGCTAGATACGCCACTGATCTTGGGGCCTGTTTGCAGCGACTGTTGGTAAAGTCAGTGTGCCCACCAGTTAGCCAGGTTCACCGTGCTTTTTCCTTTCCTCCACGCTATAGCTTGTGTGGATTGCTCCTTCTCTTTTCGGTTTAGGAATTCGTGTAGTCCACCGTGCTATATATTGTGGGGTCCCGGCTGATAATCTCTGTTATTTTTCAGGGGGGTAATATGGCTATTAACCCTGGCGTTCTCTTCCTTTGATAACGAACCGGTGCGGCCCACCTGTGGTCAGGGATATCTCGGCCACAGCAGCATACAGAATGTTTTTAGCTGGTATTCCCCACTGGGCAGTCAGTTGGGTACTTGTGAGTTATCCGGGCTGCCGATTTTGTCCTTAAGTTAAGGACACCCGACCGACGCGATGCCCGCGATTTAGCCCCAAATCGGGGGCATCGCGTCGGTCGTGGCCGTTATAAGGGGCCGCGACGCGATGCCCACGATTTCCTATACACAGTAATGTTAAAAGACACGATGGACCCGATTTCCCATAGACAATAATGTTAAAAGACGCGATGGACCCGATTTCCCATAGACAGCAATGTTAAAATAAAATGACATTATGAAATTGTCCAATATGTTTTAAAAAAAAATGTTTCATGGCCCCCCACCACCGTTAACGCCACCCCGCTATTGACGCCAACCCGAAGCGTGGCGAGCGCAGCGAGCCCGCGAGGGGCGGCGGTACGCGTCCTCCGACCTTTTCATGCCCTACTATCCACTAGGGCGTGGAGTGAGAATAGAATAGTGTGGCGAGCGCAGCGAGCCACCGAGCCCGAAGCGTGGCGAGCGTAGCGTGCCCCGCGAGGGGACGCGGACACCTGTGAAGCCCGCAAGGGCACGCGGATACCTGTGAAGGTGTCCGCGTCCCCTCGCGGGGCTCGCTGCGCTCGCCGCGCTTCGGGCTCGGTGGCTCGCTGCGCTCGCCACACTATTCTATTCTCACTCCACGCCCTAGTGGATAGTAGGGCATGAAAAGGTCGGAGGACGCGTACCGCCGCCCCTCGCGGGCTCGCTGCGCTCGCCACGCTTCGGGTTGGCGTCAATAGCGGGGTGGCGTTAACGGTGGTGGGGGGCCATGAAACATTTTTTTTAAAAACATATTGGCCAATTTCATATTGTCATTTTATTTTAACATTGCTGTCTATGGGAAATCGGGTCCATCGCGTCTTTTAACATTACTGTCTATGGGAAATCGGGTCGGAAATCGGGTCCATCGTGTCTTTTAACATTACTGTCTATGGGAAATCGTGGGCATCGCGTCGCGGCTCCTTATAACGGCCACGACCGACGCGATGCCCACGATTTCGGGCGCGATGAAAAAATCGGCAGCCCGGATAACTCACAAGTACCGTCAGTTGTTTTTATTTCCTTTTTTTTTCCTGATGTGACAAATAGTCAATGGGCGCAGCTGATGTCCGGCAGCCCGAAGACTGCACTTCAGCTGTAGTATAGATTAGGGGGTCCACAAGTAGTCGAGCAGCGTGTGTATGCTGCGTCTCAATTTGTAACACACTTGAATCCGTTTATCGCCGGGAGCTTGGGGCATGCAGTGCTTCAGTCAGACCTCAAATAGGGAGCACATCAGGGCGTCAGTTGGAACAGCTATGTTATTGTTTCAGCTATGTTATTGTTATTGGCGCCCCTGCTGCCGTTTCTCCGGTACCTCTCTCACTGCAGTGCCCGCGTGCTGTGTCTCAGCGCGTCCTCCATCCGCTTGGAGAGCCAGCTGTATTGCTTGCTGCTTGGGTTGGGGCCATGGTCACCGCGGCGCTGCTGCTGTCGCTTCTCCGGCGTTTCCTTCCCCCGATGCCCGCACAGTGCGTCTCGGCGTGTCAGCAGTCCGCGTCAGGGTCTGGTCTCTCATCTCGCCTCCTCCAAGATGGCGCCCATTCTATCCAGCGTCTTGCTTGTTGTTTTAGCCCGGCACCTATCTCGATGCCCGGACTTCCAGGGTGAGTTTTGCGGGTGGCTGAGTTTCTCTTGCCAGTCACTTATCCCCCTGCCTCTTGGTTCTATTTTGGGGCACTTTCCACAGCTTTCCCCCGGTAGATCCCTGATCGGAGCCTGGGTTTAGGGAGAGCCTAAAATCGTGACCCTCTGTCAGGTACACGCCCCCGGAAATCCTGTGAAAAAAGTCCTCCTGATTTCTCTCTCTGAGCCTTAAATCAATTTTGGTACAGAGGGAGATCAGATCTTCTAATCTGGGGGGCAAATCTCGAGCCGCTAGCTCATCTTTAATTTTATCTGAGAGTCCATTCATGAATGCTGCAAGGAAAGCCTCCTCATTCCAGGCCAATTCAGCTGCTAGGATGTTAAACTGAACTACAGTAGATATTGTCCCACCATTCTAGATCCTTGACGCAAACGAAGAATTTCTGTTGCAGCAGAACTGAGTCGGCCAGGTTCATCAAAGATGATTTTGAAGGTAGAGATGAAACGATTATAATCAGATACAATAGAGTATGCTGTTTTGTCCCACAGGGGAGATGCCCAATTGAGAGCAGAGCCGGTAAGGAGGGATATAACGTAAGCTACTTTAGTTCGCTCAGTAGGGAAGTAAGAAGACTGTAATTAAAAATGAATTTTGTATTGATTGATAAACCCTCTGCAGTTTTTGGGGTTTCCATCAAATTTGGCTGGAGTAGAAAGTTGAAGGTGAGCAGTGACTCCCGTCGTTGAATCCATGGGTCTAGGCGATGGCGCCGATGTAGTTATTGACCCTTGGCCTTTTTGCAAAGTTGTTTGAAGTGTATCCAGTCTTTTTGTCAGATCCTGGAGGGCATGAATAACTTGCTCCTGAGCAGCTTCCTGTTGATCCAGGCGAGCCGCCAGTTGTTGTACTGGAGCAGTGCCTCGTTCCTGACCTGATGCTGGATCCGTGGAGTCAGTACAAACTGTCACGTTCCGTGTAGCACCAGCTGTAGTGTAACGGAGGCTAGGTGCTTTAAAATAGGGATGTTGCATTAACGACAGAAATGAAGAAAACAATGATGTAAAATAAACCTTATTTATTAAGGTACTGTAATACAGGTTGTAAATGATGGCACAATAATATACTGATAGTTTGTGGAATGATAAAAGTCAATAATAATAGTCACTATTGAAGAAGATGAAGATGCTTGACAATTGAAAGAAGTATTGAAGGATTGGTTGAAGAATTGGGTGATTGGTTTCCAGATTGAAGGATTGGATGAAGAATTGGATGATTGAAGAATAGGTTGAATGAGGTTTAGATGATTGGATGAAGGATTGGATGATTGGATGAAAGATTGGATGGTTGGATGAAGGATTGGATGAAAGATTGGATGGTTGGATGAAGGATTGGATGATTGGATGAAAGATTGGATGGTTGGATGATTGGGTGATAAGTCTAGAGAGTCCTTGCTGAGTATGATCTTGGCTGCAGAACCAGGAGTAACTGTGGAGATTAACCATCAGGAGTTAGGATGAAGATAATACCCCTTTGGGGGGCTAACCTTGTCCAGTCCGTATTGGCAGCAGAAGGTTCCTTGGTATCCAGGTAGGCAGTAGACGATCGTCAGGAAGAGAAGACTTTCACCGGAGGCACAAGAACTGTAGTATTACCACAGACAGCCAGGAGTGAGCAATGATGTTAAGGCATGGACATCATTGTACTGACTGCCGGTCTAGCCTGGCCAGTCAGTACTTATGGAATGAGCTTTGCGGTGATTGGACAGTCACTTGACAGGAGGAGGTGGAGCCACACAGTACAGGCTGTAGAAACCAAAAAGATGGTGGCCGCCAGTGGAGGCGACAGAAACCAGTCAGAGGCCTAACCAGGAACAAACACACATGGCGTCTCATATACACCACCCATGTCCTGCGTGGCACGGAAGCACAGCGTACCACTGTCACCACGCGGTGACAATGTCGACATCTGCACTTCACCAGCATAAGGCACCGGAGCGGAGGTGAGCGCTAGGGTATGAGACACGCTGCTGCAGAGCCCAGAGCTAGGCACAGCATAGGGGGTCAGGGTAGCAGCCATGGTGGTTGTGACATCCAGAAAGTGAAGTCAGTTGGCATAGATGACTAATGATCACTGTCGTTCATAGTCCATAACAGAAAGTTTGTTATCTTCTAAGTAAACTATCTTCTAGTTTAGGGGTTTTACAATGTTCCTAAATGTCGCCATATACGTGGGTTTTATGTTTGTTCATATTGCATGATACTAGTTCTAATAGAAAAAACACAGTTAAAGTCCATTTCAAATCTCCTGACACTGCTTATTCTAAATTCATCTGTATTAAGCTTACTATATATATTCTTAACTTATAGATTCCAATACCAAATATTTTATTTCACTTCAGTATATTTCAAATGTATGTTCTGCATATCTTAATCAAATCAGTATATTTCAAATGTATGTTCTGCATATCTTAAGCTGTGAGGTGCGGAGATGGCCCTTAAGAGTGTCAATATGTTCTGTGGACGTCCTGTTCTACATCTGAATAAGAAGTTACCAAATTGCATAAATCTGGAACTTATTTTCCATTTATCTGGGTCATGCCCTGATGTCTCAATATGACAGCCACAGAACTAAACATGCAGGTATAATCATGATTTTATTACTGGATAATGCCCAGGGCTTGCTACAAATTAATAAGGTGAATGCACTGGACTCGCCCATGACCTTGGTACACCCACACCCCAAAGTCCTATATAATTCCGTACCAGGATCAAATGGACATTCTATCTGCACTACCCAGGTATGTACCACACGCAGCGCTTCTCTGACCTCTATATGGCTGTTCTGCTAATACTATTATTCTGATATTATGTTTGTGTGATTTTGTGTTAATGTAACAGATCCAAGCCCAAGATATTACATCTATACAGTGTCTATTATCTAACAGAAATATTTGGTGCAAATTTTTTCATTTTCACACCTGTTCTCACACTTATATGGAGTAAAATGGTTACAATTTGTCAATTTGTTGTTCTACAGTAACAATGTGTAAGAACTAGTAGGTGCAGATGTAAAGTGTGTAGGCAATGGACCATATGGTCGACCTAAAGATGATCGACAGTCATTAGGTAGACACCACTAGGTCGATATACTGCAATATCAACATGGGTCTAGGTTGACAGGTAATTACAGTAGGCCGACATGGTCTAGGTCAACAGTCAAAAGGTCGACATAGGGTTTTCCACAGGTTTTTTGACCCAAACATCAACACAGTCAACATGGACACAGGATTAAGTGCACCGCGTCCCCTTGCATGGCTCGCTGCGCTCAGCACACTATTTTATACTCCAACCATGCCCTAGTGGATGGTAGGGCATGAAATACCACCTGTCGGCACATGTCGGCTCAAAAAACAGTGAAAAACCCATGTCGATCTTTTGACTATCAACCTAATTCTTAAGTCAACCTTGTCCCATGACGACCTCGATGGGATTTGACAAGTATTTGGGGGGTGCTCTGAGGTGATTATTGAGGGGAGGTATTGTTGCTGGCTGTGATGGGGTCACTATAACAGTTCAGGCTTCACAGTCCCAAAAATGTAGGTCTGCCCTTGGGAACCGGTGTTTATAGGTTGCGGCTGTACAGGAGGGCAAAACAAAATGATAATATTAGCAATATAAAGTTATAAAAATGCCAAGACATAGGATGGACTCGTATTATGCTCAGCAACCTGCAAACCTAATAATAAGTAGTAATAATAATAGTAATAATAATAATAATAGTAATAATAATAATAATAATAATAATAATAATAATAATAATAGTAATAATAATAATAAAAATAGTAATAATAGTAATAATAATAATAATAGTAATAATAATAGTAATAATAATAGTAGTAATAATAATAATAATAGTAATAATAATAATACATATTTAGATGTGAAATACATGATACATAGTCCTGTACATATTCTAATGTATTATATATGAATATATCTATCGACGTTCCTGGGGATCGGCCCCTGTGGCGCTGCTGGTATTTGGGGCTTCCTTGTTCTGTGACCCTCGGTGCTGTAAATTGAGCTCAGGAAGCGCAGAGACCCAGCGCCAGGAAGCTCAGAGACCCAGCGCCTCTCACCATAGCAGCGACCACCTGACCAAAGGGAGGTGATCATGAATTTTCTTTTTTACACACTAATCCAAAGGACACACAACACACAGCTCTGATCACACTGGCCGGGTCCATCAGACACACACAGCTGATCACACTGGCCGGGTCCATCGGACACACACAGCTGATCACACTGGCCAGGTCCATCAGACACACACAGCTGATCACACTGGCCGGGTCCATCGGACACACACAGCTGATAACACTGGCCGGGCCCATCAGACACACACACAGCTGATCACACTGGCCCGGTCCATCAGATACACACAGCTGATAACACTGGCCGGGTCCATCAGACACACACAGCTGATCACACTGGACGGGTCTGTGAGGTTATCATACTCACTGTAAATCTGTAATTACTATATTTTATTAGGTGTAGTAATTAATGTACTATTTTAGTCCGTCGGTACCCTCTTATTCTCCATAGATGTTTCTATCCCCCAAATCTGTGTGTATTTCAGATCATATAGTATTAGGCTGTAGAACTCCACAGTAATTAATGTACATTTTAGCCCTATTGTTCTCTATGTATGTCTATATTCTCCTGCTGTCAACAGGAAATGTCCACAGGGGGTGATCCAATTACCCGGCTATTGTGCTGCTATTTACAGGAAAGAGATAGCAGAGGAACCATCTCCCCAGGGGGGTTAACAATTCTTTGTAAACCTCTGGGCTCTAGCAGACTTTGTGGAACCGGCCACCACAGGGGGTGATCAGCCCATAATGTAATCAGCCGATTATTGTTCCTGCTGTTTACAGGAGGGGGATAGCTGAAGGACAATCACCACAGGGGGTGATCAAATTCCCCTACTATCAACAGGAGGGTTGTCCACAGGGGGTGACCACCACATAATGTAATCAGACTGTGTTTTGTATATTGTGTTGACTCTGCTATGCATATCTTGGCCACTTCCAGACTTTCTGGAACCGACCCCAGCAGGGGGCAGAAGCAGATGGGCAGCAGCAGTACCTGGGAGGGGGGATAACCCTGACTTGAATCCACCAATAGGGATTGAGTGCAAGCCCACTGATGGTATGGAGAAGCGTGGGAAATTGGAAGTTTTTAAAATGACTTGTACACCTGCCAGCTCAGTATGTTAGTCGCAATCCGGTCTCAGGGGTCCTACCCTTCACTGGATCTTGTGGAACACATCGTTTGCCCGGGAAGGGGGCATCCTACCAAGCTCTGGTGTGGAGCGTCTGTGTTGTGTGGATTTACACAAGGTATCGTGTGGACTTATATGCTATCACTGCTGTGGGGATTAAGTGATAGTTTGCCCTGTGGAACTGATCTGGGACTGTGACTATACAAGGACTGTCTGTTTGGGCCTGCTACCTGAATATCTTTCTACTCTGCAATTTACCTTTGCCACTGTTTATTGTCTATTTGTGCGTGCTGTGGAAAATAAACCATTCTTCTGGTTTCATCTGCTCGGTGTCTGAGTGATTGAGGAACTCGTACCCTCACATTTGGCGGCAGCGACAGTGGGATCATTCAGACACCAACCATCGAGCACAGAAAGCACAGAGAACAGAGGATCAGACCATATGTAAGGAAACGGAAAATGCAATAAGGTGATGTTCAGCAAGTGAGCAGGTGTCATTCCTGTGAAAGGGAAAATGTTTCCAAGGAAAGAAAATCGATGCCTCAAGACCCCTGTAGCAGAGGAGCTCAGGGATGGAGGTTCTTCAGTGTATCGGCAGGCTGGGAAGCCGGATCTGTTATTTATTGTCAGGAAAATGCAGTATATCTGGAAGTACTGGGAAGACGCTCAGCAGATGGTCAGCGGGTGGAGAGTATCCAGCATACAGGACAAAGTGTGTTACCTGGGGGATGCATTCCTGCACTGTAAAGGTGAGGCCACTTCTTGGAATCTGCTAGGAGAGCCAGAGTTTGTAGAATTTACAGAGGAAGTGATTGCTACAGTTACCCAGATGCTACAAAGAGGACAATATTCTGAGGCTGAAGGACAAGTCCAGAATAAATTGATGCCCCAGATAGAACCAGAGGAAAGGTCTAGAAGGGGGCTACTGCAATCTGGGCAGACAACCGAGGGGTCTGCCACAGAATTAATTGTTACCGCAAGAGAAGGGTCGTTGTCAGGGGGGCCCCTAACTGCCCTTGAAGAAATGAGTATGGAGGAGCTGATAGCAGAAGGTCAGCTGCGAGGTATACCCATCCAATCCTGCACTCGCGGGGAAATCCTTCAGCAGATCCTTCACGATCAGGGAGATCCTACAAATGCATTTGCTGATTATCGAGCCTGGATCCTCCATTTCGGTGCCCAGTTGAGTGTGTGGGAACAATTGCAGTGTCTGGAGGAGTGCTTCGTGGTGGCAGAGGAAGAGGCGATTGATCGGGGGCTCCTGGATACCCCAGCATGGCAAGATCAGTGTCGCAGGGGGCGTGATGAAAGGCACCGTTTGCAATTGCTTCTCCCCCATCCTAGGGAGGAGCTGCACTACTGCTTCCCTTTTGCTGAGGTGGGAGATGCAGAGCTATTATCCTGCTGCCAGGGGATCTATGAGGACTGCGTCCAAGAAGAGATCGCCGTGGTTAGAGGAGTATCCGACAACATCCAGGCCACCAGCCCACCAGTCACAGATGACGTCGTGTTTCGGGCTGCCCAGCATACTCAGCTGGGGAAGGAGGCTATCGCGGAGAAGGAGGTGTGCGCAGAAGTAGCTGCAGGTGAGCATCTGGCTTTTAAGGGGACAGAGCTGACACAGCCTGTCCTGCAGCCACCAGCGGAATTGTTTGTGATGGAGGGTCCCTCCTCAGCCCTGGACATTGAGACCAAATGCTGGACTGAAATGTGCCATGCCCCTAGTTTGGGTTTGGGGGAGGAAGGACATGACGGGGTGGTGGAAGTGCCAGGGCCAGAGCCCCTATATTGGCCTGCTGTTTGGCCCCTGTTCCTTGGGCAAGAGGGGGAGGTGGAAAGTGGTCCCTGCCCCTTTGTGCCCGAGGCAAAAGTATTAGTAGGTTACAATGTTGCAGAGGGGGGGTACCCAGAATCCGAAGAAGAGGAATTGCTACAGCCCTTGTTAGTTCCAATGTATGACTTAGACTGTAATCATGCCCTTGCTGGTTCTGCAAACCAGCCGCCTTTTACAAGATGGGTTTGGTATGATGTCACCCTGTGGGACTCAGGTGGTAAATCCAAACCCCAGATTCTCTGCTCTGCATCCCGCTATTCCAGGTTGTTATTGGTTCCAGAACAGCTTGGTACCGGGACTACAATAGTAGGGGAAGGAATGTGAGGTTATCATACTCACTGTAAATCTGTAATTACTATATTTTATTAGGTGTAGTAATTAATGTACTATTTTAGTCCGTCGGTACCCTCTTATTCTCCATAGATGTTTCTATCCCCCAAATCTGTGTGTATTTCAGATCATATAGTATTAGGCTGTAGAACTCCACAGTAATTAATGTACATTTTAGCCCTATTGTTCTCTATGTATGTCTATATTCTCCTGCTGTCAACAGGAAATGTCCACAGGGGGTGATCCAATTACCCGGCTATTGTGCTGCTATTTACAGGAAAGAGATAGCAGAGGAACCATCTCCCCAGGGGGGTTAACAATTCTTTGTAAACCTCTGGGCTCTAGCAGACTTTGTGGAACCGGCCACCACAGGGGGTGATCAGCCCATAATGTAATCAGCCGATTATTGTTCCTGCTGTTTACAGGAGGGGGATAGCTGAAGGACAATCACCACAGGGGGTGATCAAATTCCCCTACTATCAACAGGAGGGTTGTCCACAGGGGGTGACCACCACATAATGTAATCAGACTGTGTTTTGTATATTGTGTTGACTCTGCTATGCATATCTTGGCCACTTCCAGACTTTCTGGAACCGACCCCAGCAGGGGGCAGAAGCAGATGGGCAGCAGCAGTACCTGGGAGGGGGGATAACCCTGACTTGAATCCACCAATAGGGATTGAGTGCAAGCCCACTGATGGTATGGAGAAGCGTGGGAAATTGGAAGTTTTTAAAATGACTTGTACACCTGCCAGCTCAGTATGTTAGTCGCAATCCGGTCTCAGGGGTCCTACCCTTCACTGGATCTTGTGGAACACATCGTTTGCCCGGGAAGGGGGCATCCTACCAAGCTCTGGTGTGGAGCGTCTGTGTTGTGTGGATTTACACAAGGTATCGTGTGGACTTATATGCTATCACTGCTGTGGGGATTAAGTGATAGTTTGCCCTGTGGAACTGATCTGGGACTGTGACTATACAAGGACTGTCTGTTTGGGCCTGCTACCTGAATATCTTTCTACTCTGCAATTTACCTTTGCCACTGTTTATTGTCTATTTGTGCGTGCTGTGGAAAATAAACCATTCTTCTGGTTTCATCTGCTCGGTGTCTGAGTGATTGAGGAACTCGTACCCTCACAGGGTCCATCAGACACACACAGCTGATCACACTGGACGGGTCCATCAGACACACACAGCTGATCACACTAGCCGGGTCCATCAGACACACACAGCTGATCACACTGGCCGGGTCCATCAGACACACACAGCTGATCACAATGGCCGGGTCCATCAGACACACACAGCTGATCATACTGGCTGGGTCCATCAGACACACACAGCTGATCACACTGGCCGGGTCCATCAGACACACACAGCTGATCACAATGGCCGGGTCCATCAGACACACACAGCTCTGATCACACTGGCCGGGTCCATCAGACACACACAGCTGATCACACTGGCCGGGACCATCAGACACACACAGCTGATCACACTGGCCAGGTCCATCAGACACACACAGCTGATCATACTGGCCGGGTCTATCAGACACACACAGCTGATCACAATGGCCGGGTCCATCAGACACACACAGCTGATCATACTGGCTGGGTCCATCAGACACACACAGCTCTGATCACACTTGCCGGGTCCATCAGACACACAGCTGATCACACTGGCCAGGTCCATCAGACACACACAGCTCTGATCACAGTGACCGGGTCAATCAGATACACACAGCTGAGCACACTGGCCGGGTCCATCGGACACACATATCTGATCACACTGGCCTGGTCCATCACACACACAGCTGATGACACTGGCCTGGTCCATCGGACACACACAGCTGATCACACTGGCATAACACATACCTCCCAACAGGACCCATTCCAGGAGGGACAAAATGCTCTGCTACTGGACTTTCTTGCCAGTGGCAGTTGCAGAGGGTGGGCTGCAGCACAGTGCATAAATCACATAGGTGAGCCACACCAACTGCCAGTAAGTCCCAGACTGTTGTGCTTGGCAGTGTTTGGGGTGCCAGTGGGTGTGACTACTCCCATATTTGAATTATGGATTGTGCTGCAGTCAAACATCCATAACTGCCACTGGCAAGAAAGTCCAGGGACAGAGTATAAATATATATACATCTGGGTAGTACTAAAAGGATACCAGAAGCACAGGGCACCTTTCTGTTAGGGATGTGCATCGGCCACTTTTCGGGTTTTGGGTTCTGATTACCTTGAGGTTTTGGGTTCTAATGGGTTTTGCCAAAACACCTCCTAAGCGTTTTGTGTTTGGATTTCTTGGGTTTTTGGGTTCTGATTTTTTTGTTAAAAAAGCATAAAAACTGCTAAAATCGCCGAATTTTTTTTTTTTGCTCCTACGCTATATTAACCTCAATAACATTAATTTCCACTCATTTCCAGTCTATTCTGAACACCTCACACCTCACAATATTGTTTTAAGGGCAAAAGGTTGCACCAAGGTAGCTGGATAACTATGCTAAGCCACACAAGTGTGCGGCACAAACACGTGGCTCATGTAAGAGTGGCACTGCAGCAGCAGACAGGTAGTAGCTGTTCCACTGAAACTTCTTGGCTGCCAGGCTGTCCCTGGTCGTGCTAGGCTGGCAGACTAGGATTGAGTTACCACTTCAGTGACTGTGCCATGGTCATCTCAACTGGTCCCCCCCTGACTGTAGCATACTCTGCTTCCGCTGACCACCCCCACCTGCCCGTGCATCAGCGGTCACATGGCCCCCTTACCAGCCGGTGACGACATCAGCTCCATGGCCCCCCTTAACAATCTGCTGGCCGCTGCGCTGCACGGCATAAGCGGCACCCAGACCAGCCCCCTGTACAGGCCGCAGCCCGGCATCAGCATCTCCTTGACCCGCCACCCAGCACAGGCCACAGCGTTTTCTGGACCTGCCCCCCTGCACACGTCACTGCCCGGCATCAGCAAACGCGGACCCTCCCCCTCGCGCAGGCCACCTGGACCAAACCCCCATCTACTGGCAGCCCGGCATCTATACTGCGCTGACACGAAAACCCTGCCCGCCGTAAGCGGTAAAGAAAGAAAAAAACATCTGAATGCTGTATACAATGTCTGCCATGTGCTTGGTATCTCTGTATACAATGTTTGCCATGTGCTCAGTATCTCTGTATACAATGTCTGCCCTGTGCTCTGTACCTCTGTATACAATGTCTGCCCTGTGCTCTGTATCTCTGTATACAATGTCTGCCCTGTGCTCTGTATTTCTGTATACAATGTCTGCCATGTGCTCAGTATCTCTGTATACAATGTCTGCCATGTGCTCAGTATCTCTGTATACAATGTCTGCCATGTGCTCAGTATCTCTGTATATAATGACTGCCCTGTGCTCAGTATCTCTGTATACAGTGACTGCCCTGTGCTCAGTATCTCTGTATACAAAGACTGCCATGTGCTCAGTATCTCAGTGTACAATGTCTGCCCTGTGCTCAGTATCTCTGTGTACAATGTCGCCCTGTGCTCAGTATCTCTGTGTACAATGTCTGCCCTGTGCTTAGTATCTCTGTATACAATGTCTGCCATGTGCTCAGTATCTCAGTATACAATGACTGCCCTGTGCTCAGTATCTCTGTATACAATGTCTGCCCTGTGCTCAGTATCTCTGTATACAATGTCTGCCCTGTGCTAAGTATCTCTGTAAGACTGTAGAAGACAGCTTGTCTGGCTGAAAGCAGCATAAACTCACCAGGCTATGGCAGGAATCCTTAAGGCCCCCATACACTATGAGATTTATCTGACCTGTGAAATTGCATCTGATTTCCCTTGAACTTCCCTGGCAGCTTTCCAGGAGGCCTACATAAAATTTGACACTTGATGTGCCATTTTTTACATCCAATTTGCGTCAGATAAATCACATGTGATTTATCACATGTGATTTATCGCGTGATAAATCACTTGTGATTTATCTGAAGCAAATTGGATGTGCCATGAGATTTATCTGATGGGATGGCCCTAGGGAGTGGCCTGAACAGTGCTATATAAAGCAGGGGCCCTTTTAACTTTCTGCACACTCTGCTTTGTAACTAGTGAGGCACTCTTGTGTACTTGCGCATGCGCAGAGGAAGAACGGGTGGCCGCCGCCGCCGCCAGGATGTGCACGCATGCGCAATAGAGCTATACCTGATGCAATGAATAATAATGTTTCTTCTGCGCATGCGCGCGCCGTGCATGTACCCGGGATGGGTGCGTGTGCTGCGCGTGCATGCGCAGAAGAAATATTATTATCCAGCACGTCAGGTTAGTTCTGTCACACATGCTCGCACCTCCCGGCCGGGCACATTCTTCCTCCTCTGCGCATGCGTAAGACTCCCGGCTCCCACTGTGCCGTGGTGGGTAAAAAATTTTTTTTTTATATATATAGCGAAATCGGATGCCATCCATCGATGGCATCATACTATTTGGCTCTCGACTATCGATGTCCAAAACTTCGGGCACTAGGTCCTGACCATCGATGTTTGTCCCGACCATCGATGTTTGTCCCGACCATCGATGTTTTGGAAACATCGATAGCCGATGGCCATCCCTACACAGAACACTCACCCTCCCCCAGTAAACAGTATGCTCACAGACCACGGCAGAACTCCAGCAGCAGGGGAGTCTCACTTCTGCCGGGACTGACAAACTCCTGCAGCACGAAGAAGGGAAGCTGGCTTGGAAGAGGAGGGAGGAGGGGGCCCTGCTGCCCACAGCAGCAGGGGAGATGTACGGGGAGACTAGGTCTCTGCTGCACAGGCTGAAAATAAACTGCAGCAGGACGGGGGAGGGAGGAGGGGGGGGGGGCTGGCTTCGGGCTGCTGCCGGAGCTAAACATGACACCCAGCAGAAGGGGAGAGGTAGGGGAGTCGGGCTTCTGCTGCACAGGCGGAAAAACTGCAGCAGGATGGGGCAAAGCTGGCTAGAGTTTACCATGACACCCAGGATCAGGGGAGAGGGGGAGTCGGGCAGTGATGCTCGCGCTGACAGTTCTGCCCACAACCATATTTGGGTCTTCCCTCCTCTGTCGCTTGAATGTGGGACGGACGCTGCTGCTGCTGCTGTCTCCTCTACCCCTCTCACTGGCTTTCCTCCCCCATTGCGCCTGCCCCCTCCGGTGACGTGTGTTCCGGATGTAGCTACCGTGGAAGCACCGAACAGGTACACACAGATATATCGGATCTGAAGCATCGTGGGTGCTAAAAAGCACCCACGATGTGCCCATGATGGGTCAGATTCCGATATATCTGATGTTCAGCAGGTCCGACGCCCTGATCCGATCTGATGCGCTCGTGAACGCGCATCAGATCAGATCAGATGTCAAACACATGCGATTTTTGTCCGATTTCATCCGATTTATCGGCCCAAAGGGCCGAAATCGGGTGAAATCGGCCGAAAATCGCATAGTGTATGGGGGCCTTTAGCTTGCACACTGGAGTTGGGCTGGGGGGCTTGGCTTGCTTGATTGGCAGGTGGCTGATTTGCATGTAGATCATTGATAGGCTGGTGTGAAGTCAGAGGCGTGGATTGATGGATAGATGATCCTGCTTCCAGAAAATTCTGCCTCTTTCTGCTGGAATCGTTGCTCTGATAAGTACTGTGACCTTCATATACAAATTGTAAAGCATTTAGCTTGTGTCTTTTCTATTCTCACTTTCTACATCTTTATTCTTACTCAATTTCTTCCACTTCTTATATTTCTTTATTTCCTCCTTTCCTTTTCATTCTTATCTAAAAAGTTTTGCTAGGCCCAAGCGTTTGGCGGGGGGCACTCGCAATATATGCAGCACTGGCTGAGGTAAATGTTAGGCTTAGGGCCAGGGCTAGGCCGCCCAACAGAGGTGGGGAGCGGGGACTTTACCCCTCACCTGGGCAGCAATTTTTGCCTCACCTTACACAAATTCACCTCTGCAGGCGCCTGCTTCAACCCCCCCCCCCCCCCACCTGGGCTGTCCCCGTGCCCCGGGCGTCGCAGGGTTAACTGGGGGTGATACCCGCTGTAGAAGCTTTGATACATGTTCCCCTTAGTTTATTAGAAGGGAATGAGCCTATTGTATTCACCTTGCAGAGCAATCTCCCTACCAGTCCGGGGAATCCCGAGGGCGGCCCTGGAGCCAGTGCAGCGGGGACGGAGATCCGGGGCTCAGGCAGTCGGATCGGGCGGACAGGTTCCCCGCCCGCGTCATTAGCGGGTGTCGCTCTGCGGCTCCCGGCAGCAGCGTCATCATGCATCGCTCTTACAGGCGGGCAGTAGTTAGCGGCGGGCAGCGGGCTAGAAGGTCCCGGGCTGCCCGCCAATATTATAACTGGGGGGTGCAGTGCCGATGAACTCTGAGGCCAATAGAGGGACTGATTTTGTTCCCGTTGCGGCGGCTACCATTAGAGGGGGCCGCCGTAGGGGTATGGAGAGGGCTAGGAACGGTGCCACAGGCAAGGATCAGCCTGTGGCGCCATTTTGTGACATAATGAATGCTGCAGGCTGTAGTCAGCCTGGGGATACCAGGACATGCTGGTATAGGTGCTTTTGAGGAAAGTTAGGCTGCAGCGCCATCTAGTGGCATAGGAGACAGCAGGTTTAGAATGTCCAGAATGATTGACAGCATTAGGATCAAGCTGTCCCTAAGGGATAGGGAATTGCTGGCCTTGACAACATTATGTGGAGTGACCAGTCACACAGTGACTTCACTGGGGAGTCTCAGTCCAGCGAGTATATTTGTAGTTCACCAGGGGGTGGTCGACATACCTATGTTCAGGTGTCGCGCAGTGGTCAGGCGATGAGCTCAGCACCTCACTTGCGGAGCACCGAACCTTTAGATAGCACACCTGAGGGCAATTCGGCAGTTGATAGGGTCTTCGCGGGTCTTGCGGCGATAACGCAAAAAGCAGGCCCGGGGACAGAAGGAGATTGGCTAGGGTCGGGGCCCAGTCTAATGTTGTGGTCACACCCCGGGACAGTGTTCGGGCTGTTTTATCATGCGCAGACGCAGTAAGGGGTAACGGTAATTTAGTTACCGTGGATTCGTCGGCATTGACGTGGGTATGCGCTGCAGTGGTGTCAGCTGTGCCCCCCCCCGGTAACCACTGCACCGGGTGGACAGGGGGGGGGTTCAGTATCGTTAACCACGGTGGCTATATTATCCGAAATTATAGCCAGATTCATTGCGCCGGCATTAAATGTGACAGATCCAGTTCATCCTGTGCATTCTGTAGAAGCGGCATCACATAGTGATCCCAATTTGCCTGTGCATGTTACTAACCCTTTACCGTCAGGTCGGAGATCGTCGCAGAGCAATGGGGAAAGAGCATCTGTAAGCCGTCAAGGAGGTGAAGGAGCCATTCGGGGCAACACTGGTTCGAGTTCGGGTGAGTCTTCTAACGATCCCGATCGGGCCAGTGATACTGCTGATAGGTCAAATAATGATGGATCTGGGGGTTCGACGTCGTCAGCTTCAGGGAAATGGGCTAATTCCTCCAAATCCAAGAAAAGAAGGGGCAGGTGTAGGGATTATGATCCCTCACTGGCGTCCACTTCATCGGAGGATATGTCATCTTCCGATGGGGGCTTGCGCCTTTCAAAACGGAAGGAGCAGTACGGCTGGTGTAATGGTTAGCATTACTGCCTCACAGCGCTGAGGTCATGGGTTCTACCCCACCATGGCTCTAACTGTGCGGAGTTTGTATATTCTCCCCGTGAACTTATCGATCACATAATTCGGGCTCCTCTAATGTATCGGTGGAATCCATACAGTACATTGCACAAACACCGCCATGAAGGCGGATTTTCGGCCTAGGGCTCGAATTAAGATTCGGAAAAGCCATTATGTGGATATTTTGCTTTACCAAGCAAAGATAGGCGGGCTCTATTTGAGGCTAGGAAGTAGGGCTCATTCAATAAGGTGGCCTTTCGTACCTACAGCAACTGGATAAGGGGCATGCTTATTTTGCGGCCTGTTGTCTTGAGAGCCATCCTGACGAATACATGAATCTGGTGAGATACCAGTTTCTGATTCATAAACTATACACCTCGTACATGGTTTCTGGCTGGCGTACCTATGACCAGGAGTTTAGTAGCAATCAACAGGGCCGAGAGGTGTTACACCCTTCTAGGTTTACAAAGGGAAACGTTGGTTCCGGCAGCACGGTAATAGGCCTAATAATAACAATAATAGGGGAGCTAATAGCAAGCCTGACCACGGAAATTGTTTCGCGTTTAACAAAGGCCAATGTAATATGGGAAACCGGTGTTGTTTTCGGCACCTTTGTTTCAGATGCGGGGGGATCGCATGCAATCAAGGATTGCACAAACCACCAACTGAGGGCGGAGGGTGGAGCTCGGTAAAGCAAAGCAGCGGTCCAGCGGCATCTATCGTTGGATACAGCCCCAACCCCAATATTGTTGGTCAGGATGTTGCCATGGCTGGAACGTTACCCGGATAGAGAGACAGCAGATTTTCTGCAGTCTGGGTTTGCCGTAGGTTTTCAATTGCCTGTTTCTGGCCCTATTAACAAGGAGTCTAGGGGTAATTTACGTTCTGCTATTGGGCACCCTGTTGCAATAAAACAAAAGGTAGAGGCCGAAGTTAGGTTGGGTCGCATGGCGGGCCCGTTCGCCACACTGCCAGTGGAGGGAATGATTTTGTCCCCGTTGAGGGGGACCTGAAAGTTCAGGGGAAGTTTAGGCTGATTCAACAACCCTCATGTCCTAGAGGGACGTCAGTTCATGATGCCATCGCTGTTGAGTTATGCACAGTTAATTACCTATTATTTGAAGGTGCTCTGACGATTGTTCGGAATTTCGGTAATAGTACCCTCATGTGCAGATTGGATGTTGAATCAGCTTTTAGACTGCTGCCATTTAATAAGACTGCCTTCACATGCATGGGATTTAAATTGGAAGGGGTTTTTATATAGTTAAATGTTTTCCCATGGGTTGCTCTATATCTTGTGCATAATTTTGAGCGTTCAGCACTTTCTCGCAATGTTTTTTTGCGGGAAGTGACAGGAGCATCTAGTATCACTCATTATTTGGACGACTTTCGTTTGGTAGGTCCTTCAGATTCTGAATTATGCTTACGGTTGTTAGAATCCGCTCTTAAATTGTTTGGGGATTTCGGAGTTCCTGTAGCCGAGTAAAGAAAAACCGAAGGCCCTACTACGTGCCTGGTTTCTCTAGGTATCGAAATTCATTCCGAGTCCGGTGTATGGAGACTCCCGTTGGAAAAGGTGCATC
Source organism: Crinia signifera (assembly GCF_055691185.1). Lineage (NCBI taxonomy): Eukaryota > Metazoa > Chordata > Amphibia > Anura > Myobatrachidae > Crinia > Crinia signifera. Next base: position 13,629,600 of record NC_139226.1, read on the forward strand.
GTCTACATGACAAAATAGGGAGTCTGAGAGGGGTATAGTCAGTCGCACAGAAATAAATTGTTTTTAATGCAAGGGTGGACCCTCCTTGTATACTGTCAACAATTTGTTATAATTAAATAAGAGGGTGTGCTACCATAGACACAAAGAGGACGTGTTTGTTAGGAAAGAAAAGAGTGTCTTTTTTTTGGTGCACCTAGAGAGTATTACTTTAGTAAAACGTCACTTTTATTATTTTATTTAAAATAGTTGCGAATATAAAAACGAAATTTGACAAGACATGAGACAACATATAGTGATTTTAAAAAAGGAAAAGAATTTCCTTCACCTAGTGGCAGCCCCACTGTCTATTGTCCCTGTTTATATTTCAAAATAATTCGCTGTGTGGCTCAGATCATAGGGTTATGTTACCCAGACAAGTAATGTGGATCAGACAGGGTTCATTTTTATCAAATAGACAATGTTTCAAAATAAACCTGAGGCTCTTAGCAGCAGCCGCTAGCAAGCCCCTGAACACGGATAAGGTACCGCTTCAGTGCTGCTGCTGGCTTGCTGGAGCCAGTAGTACCACGACCTGCGTTTCTCCCACAGAGCTACGTCTGAGGTGTGCCTGCGTGCACTTCCTCGCTCTGGTGGGTAGAAAACAAGCAGGAACACCCACGGTTCTGGCGCCAGAGACCGTGCAAATGTGTTATGTTGGGGACCGTGTCCGACGGAACCCCTAATGCAGCCACAGATCAAAAATACAATTTGTAAGTGGGGAGGGGAGAGTGGGGTTTTAGACACACTAGGTGTGTGATTAAGTCACACACCTAGGGCGAAATGTAATAGGGTGCGATTTTTAGACTAAAAAAAAATCGCACCAAATCGCACCTTTAAAAATCGCATTTTTTGCCGCGAATTCGCATATGTAATGAGATGCGAATTAGCGGCAAAAAAATGCGATTTGCCGCGATTTGCCGCGATTTTTAGTCATGAAAATGTGCGCATTTTCAGTCATGAAAATGTGCGCATTTTTATAAATGCGCTTTTGTGCAAAAAAAAAAAAGTTAAAAAAAAAACGGCGTGGGGTCCCCCCTCCTAAGCATAACCAGCCCCGGGCTCATTGAGCCGGACCTGGTTCCAAAAATACGGGGGGACAAAAAGCATAGGGGTCCCCCGTATTTTGAAACCAGCACCGGGCTCCAACAGCCCGCGGTGTCATGCCACAGCCGGGGGACACTTTTTATACAAGGTCCCCCGGCCAAAACATGAGCACCGTGGCTGGTCAGCCTTGGACGGGGTACCTGGAGGAGTGGGGACCCCCCCAATAAAGGGGTCCCCCCCCCCAGGCTTCACCCGTCCAGGGCTGAAGCCCGGGGCTGTCACCGGCGTCCGTGGCCAGTGGACGCCGGCCTGATAGGGTTAAATCCATCATACATATCATTACATTGCTTTTTACCGGCGAACTACAAGTGCCAGCAGACCTCCCCCGCATGCTGGGACTTGGAGAACCACAAGTCCCAGCATGCAGGGCATTAATGGGCCCGCTGGGACTTGTAGTCCACCTGTAAAAAGAATGTTTATAAAAAACACACACACAGAGAAGTACAAGTTTATTACACACACACACCTCAATTTTACACCAGCATACTTACCATTCCTGGATCCAGCGCTGGTCTGGCTGCTTTACAGCCGGCTCCCCCCGCACTGACAGGCAGCGGGGAGAACCGGCTTTCTCCGTTGCCTGTCACCGGCTTTCTCCGTAGCTTCTGTAGCTCTGTCCCAGTGCTACAGAGGCTGAGAGCGTGATTGGCTGAGCTACAGTATGCGTCTCCATGGAGACGCATAGCTCAGCCAATCAGGACTGAGCTATGCGTCTCCATGGAGACGCATACTGTAGCTCAGCCAATCACGCTCTCAGCCTCTGTAGCACTGGGACAGAGCTACAGAAGCTACGGAGAAAGCCGGTGACAGGCAACGGAGAAAGCCGGTTCTCCCCGCTGCCTGTCAGTGCGGGGGGAGCCGGCTGTAAAGCAGCCAGACCAGCGCTGGATCCAGGAATGGTAAGTATGCTGGTGTAAAATTGAGGTGTGTGTGTGTAATAAACTTGTACTTCTCTGTGTGTGTGTTTTTTATAAACATTCTTTTTACAGGTGGACTACAAGTCCCAGCGGGCCCATTAATGCCCTGCATGCTGGGACTTGTGGTTCTCCAAGTCCCAGCATGCGGAAAAGGTCTGCTGGCACTTGTAGTTCGCCGGTAAAAAGCAATGTAATGATATGTATGATGGATTTAACCCTATCAGGCCGGCGTCCACTGGCCACGGACGCCGGTGACAGCCCCGGGCTTCAGCCCTGGACGGGTGAAGCCTGGGGGGGGGGGGACCCCTTTATTGGGGGGGTCCCCACTCCTCCAGGTACCCCGTCCAAGGCTGACCAGCCACGGTGCTCATGTTTTGGCCGGGGGACCTTGTATAAAAAGTGTCCCCCGGCTGTGGCATGACACCGCGGGCTGTTGGAGCCCGGTGCTGGTTTCAAAATATGGGGGACCCCCAGATTTTTTGTCCCCCGTATTTTTGGAACCAGGACCGGTCCAAGAGTCCGGGGCTGGTTTCAGAAATACGGGGGACCCCTATGCTTTTTGTCCCCCCGTATTTTTGGAACCAGGTCCGCCTCAATGAGCCCGGGGCTGGTTATGCTTAGGAGGGGGGACCCCACGCCGTTTTTTTTTTTTATAAAAACACTTTTACACATTTTTATTAACAGAACCATGCACAGATCTCAATGATCTGTGCATGGTTCTGTCAAATTCGCCTGTCAGAACCTGGTCTATTTTTTTTGCGATTTTTGGTAACATTGACCAAAAATCGCACCCTATTACATTTGCGAGTTGTATACTTTATAATGGGAAAACATCTGGATGCGAATTGAAATGTGACTAAAAATCGCACTTCTAAAAGTGCTATTTCGCGGTAAAAAGTGCGATTTTTTACCGCGATTTTCAACCTATTAAATGTGCGATTTTCGGAAAATGTGCGATTTCGGCCGTTTTTGACCAAAAATCGCACATGTCTAAAAAATCACACCCTATTACATTTCGCCCTAGGTGTGTGACTTAATCACACACCTAGTGTGTCTAAAACCCCACTCTCCCCTCCCCACTTACAAATTGTATTTTTGATCTGTGGCTGCATTAGGGGTTCCGTCGGACACGGTCCCCAACATAACACATTTGCACGGTCTCTGGCGCCAGAACCGTGGGTGTTCCTGCTTGTTTTCTACCCACCAGAGCGAGGAAGTGCACGCAGGCACACCTCAGACGTAGCTCTGTGGGAGAAACGCAGGTCGTGGTACTACTGGCTCCAGCAAGCCAGCAGCAGCACTGAAGCGGTACCTTATCCGTGTTCAGGGGCTTGCTAGCGGCTGCTGCTAAGAGCCTCAGGTTTATTTTGAAACATTGTCTATTTGATAAAAATTAACCCTGTCTGATCCACATTACTTGTCTGGGTAACATAACCCTATGATCTTAGCCACACAGCGAATTATTTTGAAATATAAACAGGGACAATAGACAGTGGGGCTGCCACTAGGTGAAGGAAATTCTTTTCCTTTTTTAAAATCACTATATGTTGTCTCATGTCTTGTCAAATTTCGTTTTTATATTCGCAACTATTTTAAATAAAATAATAAAAGTGACGTTTTACTAAAGTAATACTCTCTAGGTGCACCAAAAAAAAGACACTCTTTTCTTTCCTACATGACAAAATACTTTATGCAATGGCGCCGGCCAAGTTAACGTTTAGACAGGCCCAATCTTTATTGGGCCTGTTTAACTTTGCATGAAGAAGTGATACCCATGGGTAAAATCTATTGTCTTAAACTTCAGAGAGCAGCTGCGGGCTTACGTAAGCCGTATCATTTCCTTCGCATGTCTTCAGAAATCAAGAGATATTTGAAGGTGTGGGAAATTTTTCTGGGCAATTTTATCGGTATCTGCATATGGCAAGGACCAGCCGTTGCAAATGCGCGTTGGAATTATACACGGACGCCGCGGGTTCCACGGGTGATGGAGCATTCTATCGTGAGCGTCAGAGCGCGTATGCCTGCCGGAGCAGTGGGTCCAAGGCGGTTTAATTAAAAACATGCTGTTGTTGGAGAGATTTCCAATAGGGGTTGCCGTGGAACTTTGGGCCGGAGAATTGAGTAACAGGGAGGTTGGCTTTTGGTGCGACAACCGCACTGTTGGTCGCCAAAAGGCAACATCCTTCCCGGTTTCACGCATTTTAGCTCGGATACTATGCTATGCTTGGCAAACAACATTACGTTGTGAGCCAAGCACGCCGGGGCGCTTAATGAGGTAGCAGGTGCACGGTCTCTTTTTGAATGGAAGCGTTTAGGCAGTGGTGCCTTTCGCCCAGAAGTATGGTGAGTAGTGTCCACCTTTTTATGGGGTGGCAATGTAGGTGAGAAAAGTTGGCCCTGCGGTCCTTAGCACCGGGGACATTCAGGGCGTATCTGGCCTCATGGGAGTGCTGGAATGAATTTGTCCTTGAACACGGGGGCGAAGGTGAGAGCACTGAGAAGCTTATTATCGCCTCGATTGGAACCTGTACTGGGAGGGAAAATCCTGGGGTGCTACTTGACAGGTATTTTCATTCTTTTTGCGTCTTGGGGGACAGGAGGCATTCCGACAGGAGACAGCCAATTGACGCTGGTATATTGCGTCAAATCTCAATATCATTATAATCATGTGCTCATCGGATTACGAGTCTCGCCTTTTAAGCTGGCGTTCGCCATGGGATTCCATGGGGCGTTTGGAGTGGGTGAACTGGCGTCCCCAACCAGGACGGCAGCGTCTCCCATGATATTCCGTCACGTTGACTTGCGCCACGAAGGTATATGGTGCAGAATCCAGCGCTCCAAGACTGACATGACGAAAGCCGGGTGCCTGGTTAATGCACATTGAGGGTCGCCCCTTACCAAATTTCAGTTTTGTCGGTCTTCAGGCGCTGTATTTTGCATCTGGGTCTTTCTCCGGCCGACTTCGGGACACACTCATTCCGTATCGGCGCCGCCTCGGCTGCTGCTGCGGCGGGTTGGTCCCAGGTCGACATACGAGCACTTGGGAGATGGCGGTCTGGTGCGTTTAGGCGTTACATCAGGCCGACATCATCCAGTGAGCCCATTTGAGGAGTAGCCGCTCGCTCAAACGCGCTTTAGCGTTTGGGGGGCCTTGAGGAATTTTTGTGTTATCACCAGTCTTAAATTTGGCTTTTGCCAGCTGGTGAAAGATTTGTGTTTTTGCCTCAAGTCAAATCGGGCGACCCACCCCCCTCTCCCCTACCAAATTTGTTCATTATAAGTTTAGAATAGAATTTCAATAATTTAATGGGTTCAAAATTAGGTTCAAAATAGGTCACCCGAATCACCTTCCTATTAGTCATCTTCAATTTAATATAGAATGCTAAAATCACCATTAAGGGAATTCCCGGGAAAGTTTCCCCATTTTTATTTATTATGCACTTTCACCTGGGGGGCAACGACCTCACGCATAATTCCAGTATTGGTATTCTTTTGGGATTAGGAATTTAATGCTGGATTTAATTAGAGAGTGGCGTTCCGTAGATTCTTTGGATCGAAGATTATCCCTAGGAGGATCTGGAGAGATGCTTTAGTACAGGGGCCATTGAGCTTGTTCGGAGACAGATTAACTCCGTGGTTGGCAGGGCAATCGTTGCAGAGAGTGGGATGGTCATCTGGCATGAGGCCATTTCCTTTAGGGACGAGACCCTGTATCGGTCTGATGGACTGCATCTCTCCTTGATGGGAATGGATTTGTTTCTTCAAGGATATGATGGACGTCCTGAGAAGTTAGATGGTTAGTGTGAGAGGAGTTTTGAAGTATGGTGGTGGCGGGTCAGTTTGTAGACAAACTGATATGGCGGAAAGAACGGTAGTTTAAATTCTAGCGGTATTTACATTTAGCTGGTGGTTGGTGTCGAGATGTGGGCATCACCGATCCAGGTGGGCCCACATCTGGTCCTTAACAATCATTTACTTCGGATAGGCAAAAATTTTGCGGACAGTTTGTGTTTCAGGGCAGGTGGCCCAATTTTTCTGGCTCGGGCAGAGTGGTGAGCTCTGCCTTAGTGATATATGCGAGGTCAGGGGCAGAGGCAGAAGGTCAACCCCTGGCCTTAAGGGCAGATGGTCCTTTGGGAAAAGTCCGCATATAAAGTTGTCTGTTGCCAAGGACGCTGGCAGTTGGCCGGTCCTAGGAAAAAGGGCAGGAGGCCCTTGGATCCGGAGTTTATTATTTTCATTACTTTTTTATTTTACCAGCTGATGTGTTTTATTGCCATACCGTTCTTTGCCCGCCACCTTAGTTAGAGCAGGGACGTAATTTTCAGTTAGTTTCAAATAGGCCGCCCCTGCTCAAAATAAATAGGCCGTCCCCTTTAAGCCCAATTCAGTTGTACGCGTCATTATTTCATAGATAAGTGGTGTAAGTGTGGATGAATGCCTATGACTGTGTGGAGTTTAAGACTGTAGAAGACAGCTTGTCTGGCTGAAAGCAGCATAAACTCACCAGGCTATGGCAGGAATCCTTAGCTTGCACACTGGAGTTGGGCTGGGGGGCTTGGCTTGCTTGATTGGCAGGTGGCTGATTTGCATGTAGATCATTGATAGGCTGGTGTGAAGTCAGAGGCGTGGATTGATGGATAGATGATCCTGCTTCCAGAAAATTCTGCCTCTTTCTGCTGGAATCGTTGCCCTCCCTCCCACCCCATTTATTAGTTTTATTTCATTTTAGGAGTTTTTCTTTAGCAGTTTTTTCTCTTTAGTGTTGTCGGCTTATTGTGGCGGAAAGAACGGTAGTTTAAATTCTAGCGGTATTTACATTTAGCTGGTGGTTGGTGTCGAGATGTGGGCATCACCGATCCAGGTGGGCCCACATCTGGTCCTTAACAATCATTTACTTCGGATAGGCAAAAATTTTGCGGACAGTTTGTGTTTCAGGGCAGGTGGCCCAATTTTTCTGGCTCGGGCAGAGTGGTGAGCTCTGCCTTAGTGATATATGCGAGGTCAGGGGCAGAGGCAGAAGGTCAACCCTTGGCCTTAAGGGCAGATGGCCCTTTGGGAAAAGTCCGCATATAAAGTTGTCTGTTGCCAAGGACGCTGGCAGTTGGCCGGTCCTAGAAAAAAGGGCAGGAGGCCCTTGGATCCGGAGTTTATTATTTTCATTACTTTTTTATTTTACCAGCTGATGTGTTTTATTGCCATACCGTTCTTTGCCCGCCACCTTAGTTAGAGCAGGGACGTAATTTTCAGTTAGTTTCAAATAGGCCGCCCCTGCTCAAAATAAATAAGCCGTCCCCTTTAAGCCCAATTCAGTTGTACGCGTCATTATTTCATAGATAAGTGGTGTAAGTGTGGATGAATGCCTATGACTGTGTGGAGTTTATACAATGTCTGCCCTGTGCTCAGTATCTCTGTATACAATGACTGCCCTGTGCTCAGTATCTCTGTATACAATGGCTGCCATGTGCTCAGTATCTCTGTATACAATGTCTGCCCTGTGCTCAGTATCTCTGTATACAATGTCTGCCATGTGCTCAGTATCTCTGTACACAATGTCTGCCCTTTGCTCAGTATCTCTGTATACAATGTCTGCCCTATGCTCAGTATCTCTGTATACAATGTCTGCCCTGTGCTCAGTATCTCTGTATACAATGTCTGCCATGTGCTCAGTATCTCTGTATACAATGACTGCCCTGTGCTCAGTATCTCTGTATACAATGTCTGCCATGTGCTCAGTATCTCTGTATACAATGTCTGCCCTGAGCTCAGTATCTCTGTATACAATGTCTGCCATGTGCTCAGTATCTCTGTATACAATCACTGCCATGTGCTCAGTATCTCTGTATACAATGTCTGCCATGTGCTCAGTATCTCTGTATACAATGTCTGCCATGTGCTCAGTATCTCTGTATACAATGTCTGCCCTGTGCTCAGTAACTCTGTATACAATGTCTGCCCTATGCTCAGTATCTCTGTATACAATGTCTGCCATGTGCTCAGTATCTCTGTATACAATGTCTGCCATGTGCTCAGTATCTCTGTATACAATGTCTGCCCTGTGCTCAGTATCTCTGTATACAATGACTGCCATGTGCTCAGTATCTCTGTATACAATGTCAGCCATGTGCTCAGTATCTCTGTATACAATGTCTGCCATGTGCTCAGTATCTCTGTATACAATGTCTGCCATGTGCTCAGTATCTCTGTATACAATGTCTGCCCTGTGCTCAGTATCTCTGTATACAATGTCTGCCCTATGCTCAGTATCTCTGTATGCAATGTCTGCCCTATGCTCAGTATCTCTGTATACAATGTCTGCCCTGTGCTCAGTATCTCTGTATACAATGTCTGCCATGTGCTCAGTATCTCTGTATACAATGATTGCCATGTTAAATACATTTATCCATTTCTCAGACACAGATTTTCCAGTCTCTGACGTCCTACGCAGGAAATGGGTCAGTCAAATCTACTAAACGTGGTGCTGGCATCTGTGCTCCTGCTGATGACTGTTTGTAAGTTTATTTTTATTTTTATATAATGCTTTGTATGTATTTAATGTGATAAACAGATGGGACATTCAGTTACAGGGAGATGTATCCCTTAGATCACTTGATAGCTCTTTTTAGTCAGTTACAGTAACCTTTAAGTGATAACACATTTCATTAAACTGCCATACTCAGGATTCAAACATATAAGGCATCAATTGAATTATAATGATTGACATTTACCTTAACTTAACTCTAAATTGCCCCTAGAAATAAATCACACGGACACCTTATTCTAAAAATAATCACACGGACAACAACTGCATACGTTAAAAGGTCAACGATATTTATTAAGTGATATGACCCTATTGAAATGGTTGGCCAGGAAAAACGCTTGAGACCAGCTCAGTCAAAAACATTAGTAATGGCGGCGACTACAACGCCCCAACTTATAACCAGGGCGATGAACCGCCCCAATTGAATTTAAGGCACAGCCCGCACTGTGACGTCTTACCGCCCCTCTTATAGCATAGCGAGGACACCTCAAGGAAGTGGCCAACGTCCCCCCTCGGGGGCAGGACTCACCAGCCATCCTGGCAGAGGGGGGAAATACCGCACAGTGACCACCTGTACCTCAAAATTGACTGCTGGTCGAGAGCGCTCTCCCGCCAATTAGATATTAATTGTTGTGAAGCCAAATTGGGTGAAGGCCAAAGGCCAGGTAGCAATTGAAAAAAGCCAGGGAGGGAGGGTGGGAATCCAGACTCAAAGAGGAAGCAGCATCATCTGACCCCCCCTTATATACCCCTGCATTAACTACCACCCCTTATACACCTAATTGGCTACCCTAACTATCAATCACCTGACTTATATCGGTAATGAACTATTCACATAACTTTGGCCCTTATTCTGATCTGTGCGGATATTCCCGCATTCTTACGGAGCGGTCCGCACGCCACGGTGTTTTGCCGCATGCGGCCATCGTCCGTAGAAACGCCCACGTGTCCTCCGCATTCGGACGGACTCACTCTTTAAGAACAGGGCGTGTTTACGGACGACATACAAACCATGCGTGTGCGGGAGAAACACTCCGATTCGGCACGGTATTACAGAGTATTACAGAGTATGCTCGGGAATACCGCATCCGAACGGGAGCCAAGCGGTGCTACCGCACGTAAGCGGAGGATTTACGCCAAACAACCCACTATGAAGTATCTTCTGCAAGACATCACATGACCCACTTATTCAATTACCTATCCTCATAAAAAACTGCTTATTTGGAATTGGAATCAATTAGATTCCAATATATCCTTACAAGCATGCCTAACACATGCATAGCACACATTAACCCTTACAGCAATTGAAGTGCAATGGTTTCAATTAAAGCACTGACAAGCGTCCTATTAGTGAGTAATGAGTAAAGGAGTAGATTGTTATTGGGTTCAGGTGTTAATGGTTGTAGTCATTAGGCGTACGTTCGCCTACCGCATGAACGAGTGGTGTCCGCAAAGCAATAGTACACTTGTGGACACCGCACATTTCAGCCCTTTTTGCTCGCGTGCATTCGGAGTGGTTTCCGAATGTACGCCCCCCAACATAAGTGTACTCCCCCGTGTCCGCCCATGTTTCCGCCCCGTTTTGCCCACTTTGAAACTACGCCCATGTGTCATTCCGCATGACGCCCATAATACGCCCCTATTTCCCGACTGATTGCGGTGACCAGTTTTGGACGGGCTTTGTCCGAACTGGTACCGAGTCAAGGCGTGGCACATGCGCGTAGCGTTCTCCACGCATGCGCAGACGCCGTAAAGACGCGATCCGTAAGAACGCGGTAAAGTCCGCATCAATCAGAATAAGGGCCTTTATTAGGACAATCACAAAATTCGCAGGCTCTTAAATGCCCTCATGCCTATGCACCCCTTGCTTAATCTAATCTGTTGCGTTACAGTGAAACTACCCACTACTCATTGAGCTATTCATTAGATGCCAGTACACAAAAAGGAGGGTAGCACAGAAGTGAAAGTAATTAAAACAGATAATTAATTGCTGTCAAAATTGCCCCCCCCCCCCCAACCTTCAGCGCTGTGTGGGGTTACAGGAGAGAGGGGATGGGTGCCTGCTGTCTGCTGCACCTGATTAATGAAACCCAGAGGTGCATACTGCAGCGGGTATAATTACATAATAGCTGGTACAGCTGTCATCAGCAGTCACCATAATAAGGATCTAAGAGACATCCCACATATTATGCCCAGATATGCATTAGTCAGACATTGCATGTCTAACCTTTGCAAATGTCTGACTTATGCATGTCTAACTTTTGTCACTGTCTGACTAATGCATGTCTAACTTTTGTCACTGTCTTACTAATGCATGTCTAACTTTTGTCAATATTGCTCCCAGTAAGTACTATCGCTCCCAGTACTATCACTCCCAGTAGATACTATCACTCCCAGTAGGTACTATCACTCCCAGTAAGTAATATCTACATTAATGTTACTACATTGTCTTATTATCAATGCTTTGCAGTAACAATATATCAGAATAGTGGGCCTTATTCTGATTGACTCGGACGGTTGCGTGTGCAGACGGACGGCTGATGTTTTGTGTGTGCGCATAGGCGCTTCTGCGCATGTGCGTAAACCTCGCACGTCCGCCCACAGTGTAAATTTCATGCGTAAAGCGATTGTACGGAACCATCCGAGCAGGGGGTGGAGAGGGGCGTGAAGGGCTGTTTAGGCTCATTACCATATGCATAAGCCCCGTGTTTCATGGGCGTTGCCATGAAAATGCTGGGAATGCGTTAGGAAATGCTGTCCGCCCCCCACGCACGGGGTGCGGACAGCTGACATAGCCGGATGCCAGCTGCCCGCCCATATCCCTGCTTTCGCACGGACAACTGTCAGAGTGGTCTGGAGCACTCGGTGCTGCCTGACTGCTCGGTCCATCATTCGATGGTTGGCGACCATCGGAGGATGGGAGAGGTTCCCACAGGCCAGCGAGTGGGTGTTCACATGAAACATCCACACGCGGTCCATTTACTCGCCGTCCGACCACATTCGGACGGCGTGAGCGATCCGTATACTAGGCGGGGTTAACACCACTCATTGCCCATCCAAAATACGCATCCGACTGAGTCAATCAATCAGAATAAGGGCCTGTGTGATGTCCTTATAGACCCTATGGGGTAAATGCTGAACTTAAGTTTCTAAAAACAAAATTAGGTGATGTTACCCATCACAACCAGATTATGTCTATCATTTCTCTTGCATCCTAGAAAATGAAAGACAGAATCTGATTGGTTGATATGGGCAACATCACTTCATTTCATATTTAGAATCTTTAGTAATTTTCCCTTTATAAATCTGTGGGGTTTGTATGTTACTTTGCCCAGGTTCTTGGATGGTGCATGCTCTTAGAGGCAGGGTAGAATTAACAATGGACCTGATGGAGCTACAGCTCCAGGCCCACTCTCCAAATAGGCCCATTTTGTCGCTGAGAGCCAGGGCTTTCCAATGAGCCCGGCCACGCATCGCTAGCCCCTCGTAAACCGGAGGTACCGCCAAGCAAAGCTGGAACGTTTTCCCCATAGGATAACATAGAACCATAGTTCCAATGGCTGCCAATTCCCACCTGGCAGCACAGAGCTCAGTCAAACCCAAATCGCTGGGCCTTCAATCTCATACCAGGCTGGTCCATATGGGTTCATTGGTACTAGAGATATTGCGGGTAAAGTGATTTTTTGCATTTCTGAAATGTAATTTCATGGCTGTTCATGTTGTTTGAGGACAGATTTCTCTAGACCCAAACGGCCCAGTTTCACGGGACCAAAATCATTCGAAGCCTACATGTAACTGGGTCAGTTGGTTCTGAAGATATAGCTGGTTGTTTAAAAGGGGGGGGGGGTTTCTTTCCCCCTCACACCAGAAAATGCAGGGACTAGGCTGATGTAAAAGGGGCCAGCCCGGGAATGTCCCTGCATGATCCTGAGACCATATTCCCAGGTAAGCCCCTGCATTTTCTGGTGTGAAAGGGGTATTATTTCAAGTAGCCAGGACCTGCAGTGCTCTGAATACAGCCGGCAGCCCCCTGCTCTCTGCCCGGCTGTCAATGGCTGTCATTTCTGCCCAGCGGCAGCTGTCCCCCAGTTAGCACAAGCATGCATTCCCCCGTGGCAATGAGCATGTAATCCCACATGGCAACGAGCATGGACCCCCTGGAAATTAGCATGGAACCCCTGGCAATGAGCATGTAGGTAAACAGCACTTATGTAGCATAATTTTTAATAGGCATTATGGTGTTTGGCATAATACGTAATGGACATAATGGTGTGTGGCTGAACATGTTATGGGCATTATGGTGAAAATTTTTAATGTGCAATGCCCCTGTTTATGAAGCATATTGTGCTTTATGGCTCAATCTTTTTGGTATAGTGTGTTCTGAATTAATATGTGTGGCATAACGTGAATTTTGACTTAATCCGTGTGCATTATGTGAATTTTGGCTCAGTCGATCTGAATTTTGGCTTATTCAATGTGGCATAATGTGTAAGAGGAAAGTACAGTATTAGGTGATTTGTATAAGGGGTATATGGTGTGGTGAACTTAGGTGACCACATAAAAGGTGCTGAAATGTTGTCTACCAAGTTTCAGCTTTCGAGATTTTTTTTATGACTGGAGTGCCGCCTCACCCCGCAAGTATCTTAGCACCTTTGCCCCCCCCCCCTAAATATATCTCCCTGCATTTTAGTTTTACCAGCCCCCTGCCTTTTCCAGGCATATATAATAAGTTAAAAGTTGAAAGTATTTACACAAATAGAGACACACCCATGAGCAGACCACCCAACCAGAACACTGGTCACGCCCCCTACATTATCAGGTGCTGGCCACAACCTCTATTATTGCGCATAATAGGTCCTTGATCATTTTCAGCTCCAGGCCCATTGAGACCTTAATCTGGCACTGCTTAGAGGACATCATTCAGTAGAGGTGCCATTGTTTCCTTTCCCTTACCAAGAATCCCTCTCTGTTGTCCCGGCCCTCCGGCAAACCTAAGTGCATTAACGTGTGAGATGTTGGGGTTAGAGAATCAGAAAGTGAGAGATTTGATAATAAATCTCCAGTTGTTTTAAAGCGGCAATCATTTATTCTGCAATACCATTGGATTTTGCAGTGTATATGATTGCCGCTTTAAAAAAACCTGGAGATATCTTACCAAATCTCTCACTTTTCATTTCCCCCCAAAATATCTGCAGAGAGAGCCTTGGTTCTCCCAATCAGAAACAACATGAACCTCTGCTCTATACAAACCTTCTCACTGCTGCTGTTCTGTTATTTTATTTTTACAGACTCACAACAGGATTGTGGCGAGAACCAAACATATAACACGTGTGGAACCGCCTGCCCACTATCCTGTAGCAATTACAAAGTATCGAGTGTATGTACGGATCAGTGTGTGGCCGGCTGTTTCTGCGATGCCGGTTTTTACCTGGATGCTACTGGGAAGTGTGTGGAGAAGGCGAAGTGTGATCTCTGCACTGGGAACACCATGTACTCAAGCTGCATGAAGACGTGTGGCCAAGAGAGTTGCCCATCAATATTTATGTACTTGTTTGTTTGCCCGCAAGTAGATTGCAGCGAAGGCTGCGTCTGTAAGGAGGGTTATGTGCGTCCCATCCCAGGATCAGAGCTCTGTGTGCTGAGCACTGAATGTCCTCCAATAAAGCAAATGGTGTAAACCCGAGGCCCGTGTCTTACTGAATCCTGTGGTCTACTAATGCTTTTACTTACAGAGAGACCTCAGTGGCGGGACTTGTAGGTGGTTGGCCCAGGTGCAAAAAATATTATTTGGGCCCCCTTCCTCCACCCCGGGTGTGGATCAGTTGGTCACCAGCAGTGATTAGGTAGATATCATTAGGTCGACATGCATTTAGGTTGACATGTATCTAGGTCAAAATGCATTTAGGTCGACATGTGTTTAGGTCGACATTGGGTTTTTACTGTTTTTTACCTGAATGTCGACACAGTCGACATGGACACAGGTTAAATGCACCCCATCCCCTCGCATGGCTCTCTGCGCTCGTTATGCTTCGGGCTCGGTGCTTTGCTGCTCTAGGCACACTATTTTATTCTGCCACCGCACCCTAGTGAATGGTAGGGCATGAAATACTGCCTGTCGGCTCAAAAAAAAATAGTGAAAAACCCCATGTCGACCTTTTGACTGTCGGCCTAACCCGTGTCAACCTAATTACCCTGTCGACCTAAACCATGTCGACCTAGACTCATGTCGACCTAAATGCATGTCGATCTAGACACATGTTGACCTAAATGCATGTAGACCTATTGGTGTCTACCTAATGACTAACAACTTGCTGGTGACCCAATGACCATATCCCTCCACCCCAAACCAAGATCACAATATGCAGCACAGCAAAGGGTGACAGGGTTAGGCAGAGGGTGACAGGGAGAGGCAGGGTGAGTCAGAGGGTGGCAGAGGGTGACAGGAAGAGGCAAAGGGTGAACGGAAGAGACAGATTGTGACAGGGAGAGGCAAGAGGAGGCAGAGGGTTACAGGGGGAGGCAGAGGGTGACAGGGGGATACTGAGATAAACTGTGAGTGACAGGGAGAGGCAGGAGGAGTAAGAGGGTGATAGGGAGAGGTAGAGGGTGACAGGGAAAGGCAGAGGGTGACAGGGAGAGGCAGAGGGTGACAGGGAGAGGCAGGGTGAGGCAGAGGGTGACAGGGTGAGGCAGATGGTGACAGTGTGAGGCAGTAGGAGGCAAAGGGCGACAGGGAGAGGCAAAGGGTGACTGCGGGAGGCAGAGGGTGACAGAGATAAACTGTGAGTGACAGGGAGAGGCAGGAGGAGTAAGAGGGTGACAGGGAGAGGTAGAGGGTGACAGGGAAAGGCAGAGGGTGACAGGGAGAGGCAGAGGGTGACAGGGAGAAGCAGGGTGAGGCAGAGGGTGACAGGGTGAGGCAGAGGGTGACAGTGTGAGGCAGGAGGAGGCAGAGGGCGACAGGGAGAGGCAGAGGGTGACTGCGGGAGGCAGAGGGTGACAGAGATAAACTGTGGGTGACAGGGAGAGGCAGGGGAAGGCAGAGGGTGACAGGGAGAGGAAGAGGGTGACAGGGAAATACAGTGGGTGACAGGTAGAGGAAGAGGGTGAGATGGAGAGGCAGAGGGTGACAGGGAGAAGTAGACGGTGACAGGGGGAGGCAGAAGGTGACAGGGGGAGGCAGAGGGTGACAGGGAGAAGCAGTGGGGTAACGGAGAGGCAGAGGGTAGCAGGGAAATACAGTGGGTGAAAGGAAGAGGCAGAGGGTGTAAGGGAGAGGCAGGAAGAGGCAGATTGTGTGACGGAAATACAGTGGTGACAGGGAGAGGAAGAGTATGACAGGAGGAAACAGTGGGTGTCAGGAAGAGGGTGACAGGGGCAGCAGTGGCCCCCTTAGTCCTCAGGGACCCCGGTGCACTGCTCCTGATGCACCAATGGTAGTTCCGGCTCCGGACCTTCTATCTTATTGCTCACATTGGTCAGGCCTCTCATGTGCTGCCAGTAAGTACTGCAGAGTACAGGCCCAGCTCAGGACACAACTGTCTGCATCGGATCATTGGTTGTAGTTTTGCGATTACTCAGTTGCACGCCGGGAACCTCCCAGCAATGTCATTGCAAATACATGAAATCACATCACTATTGTACAAGCACTCGCACATTAACAGTAGCCCCCTCACTGTGCAAACTAGCTGCAAAGCCAGTCGCTAAGGTGGCCATGCTTCAGCTCACAGCCAACCTGGTCTCCCCTGCAAATGGTCCAGACACAGCTCATAGGATAAAAAAATATTTATGTGATAAATCTAATGTGCAGCAGCATAACAATCCCACCACAGACCCCGCCATGGCTTGGGGGAACCAGCGCCGGTGGGGGTTTGCGGGGCACGCTTACTAAAATGGGCTGCCGTGAAGTGACTGGCAGTGGAGTCTGACGGCAGTGTGAGGCAGAGCTCTGCACCCTGAGAGCCAAGAGTCCCTCCAGTTCTGTGCTGCACTGCTGATGTAACGGTCCTCCCAGCGAAGGGAATCTAACTACTATCCCAAGGTAACTAATTGGAGGCGCAGAGTGGAGCGCCAATCAACATCAGCGGCACTCCTTTTCGGTGCTCTCCTAGGTGACCTGCTCTGGTCGTGGATGTGATGTGTTACATAGAGTACATCTATGTTTCTCACTGTTACCTTAATTTGGTGTTCCCAGCACCAATAGAGAGAAAGTGGTATTATGGATAGTGGTACCACAGGTGCACAGAGTTTCCACCTAATATAATAACAAGGTTCAAAATGGACCCAATAATCACGTAAAAAGTCCATGTAGGTGTGAGGAGCTGGAAGAGGTTTATTACCCAGACAAGGTATTGGAGCCATGGGTAGAAAGTTGCAGAGTTCCCCCGCAGGCTCCAAAAGACAAAAGGCCGCATTTATCAAACAATATTTTTGTCTAAATCCCCGAAAACACCTGTTTTTGGAGGTTACCGGAAATATTAAGTATCACCCCAATGTATCACCCCCCCTTGCACCGCAGCCGGCCACATCCCCCAGGATGCTTTGCATACCTGGGCTATTGCCATTACGGGGCAGTGCGGTCAGTGGGGTCGGCGGGGGGGGGGGGGGGTCAGCACTAACGGCGCATGCGCAGACTTTCGGAGCCCTGTCCCAGCAAGCGGGGGATTGTAAATCCCAACGTTTCTATCGCACTGTACAATGCGATCCTGGGCGGAAATAAATAGGCTGGTTGGGTCCTGGTCCTCAAAAGTGCAGATGGAAGTCGAGCCAACGCGTTTCTATCCTTACAGGCTCTTTTTAAAGACTGTCAAGGGCCTGTGAGGCTCAAAACGCGTTGGTCTGACTACCATCTGCACAGGATCTGTTTAATAAATGTAATTTACATGGAAACTTTGTGTGCCGGTGGTCCTTATATCACCATCCATAATACCACTATTGGTCAACAGTCTAGTCGACATATGAAAAATGTCAACTATTATATTCTAACTCTAGTCCCACTAGGATGGTAAAGTCGGTAAAATTAAATCTTGAAAAACGTATGTGGACTTTTTTGCAAGTCGACCCTTTGGCCATATCGAGCTAATGCATCTTGACCTTTTCACGTGTTGACTTTTTTGACTTTCGACCAATAGCGTTCGACCTTTTGATTGTCAACCTAGACGCTGGTATTGTGGCAATAGTTGGTTCTGCACGGGATGAAGACTAATGCATGGTGCAGACGGAATTCGTCAGCTTCCATCTTATCTTATATAAATATGCAGACAAACAATGAATGATGAGTTTGGAATTTTACATTAAGAACCGACAAGTTTGCAATAAAAATACTGCCTGGAACAATCCATGGCCCTGATTCTGGTCATACTTGTCTATTTTTGAAAACTAGTTTCAGGGAGATTTTATCTGCTGTGCCGCTGAGGGTGTATAATGCTCCGCCCAGTGGGCGTGTCTAACTTCACCTATGGGCGTACCTATGGGCATACCTATTGCACTGGAACACTCTGGGCCTGATCAGATGTGGTGGTTGCTGCCTGTAGCACTACACTATACATTCCTGCCTCTTTTGTTACCTATCGTTGCGCGCGTGTGTGTATGTGTGTGTGTGGTACCCCAGCCAGGGATGGCCCAATGAGCAGGGACAGGGCTCACAGGGTTGCTAAGCACCCGCAGCCCCAGTGAAGCCCTGCGTTCAGGACCGAAGGGGTTAATACTTGGAGGCGCCGTAGGGCGCGAAAACCAGTCCCCAGGCTGATTGACAGCCAAAGCAGGGACAAATCCGGAGAGAGAGGAGGAGGTACCTGAGAGGTCAGAGGTCCGGGGAAGCGGAAGAGCGAGGCGCGTAACCGGGAGAAGGAGCGTGGAGTGAAGAAGAAGCGTAGCGTGCCGAGGAAGGAGAGAAGGAGAGCCCCACGGGAGAAGACCAGCGGCGAGTCCAGGAGAACACCCGAACACTGGCCGAGGTTCCGCTGATGCCGCAGCAGCAAGGAGCAGCCGTCGGAGAGAGCCGTCAGCGTGGAGTACAGCAGTAGCACCGCCCACACTAGCGTGCCCTCCTGCAGAAAGTGACCAGCGCCAGCCATCCAGCCACCCGGAGACCCGATCGCGATGGGCAGGAGCCTGCACCTTGTTGCCGACACCAGGTATCCTATGTGCTGGTGCCCCCAGACCTGCCTCCCAATGCCCACTACCTGCCACCAACGCAGTACACTCTAAATGGGCACACCCCCTCCCCTCACTGAATTACTCAGAGCGTCGCTAGCCCCTCTAACTGGCCAGTTTGACTGTCTATCCTAAGCTACCCCCAACACCCCACTAGGAGCACCCGTGGGGGTACAGCTCACAGCGCAATAGAGCCCCGGAGTATGGGACACTTAGGGGACATCCAGATAGTGAGAGGTCAACCCTCTTTCCACCTGCAGCACCGTGGGGACTCACACCAGTCCCATTTAATCAGGGGAATGATCCCTGTACCTCAGAGGATCTCCGTTAAGAAGTTCTACAAGTGCAAACCATTGCTATTACATTGGCCTAACCTAGCGAACACTGCCATCTTGTGGCCTAAGTGATTATTGCCGAGAGCCAATCCCTTTTCCGGATTTAAAGTTATTGTGTTCACCTTACTTAATCAGGAACATTTCACTAGGGTGCGCACCAGGAAGAGTATTCATCCAGCACTGTGTTTATTGTGTCTATCCTGATGTTATATGACCTGTTACTGCTTGTATTTCATATGTATGGTATGTCGGGTACCCAGTAGATATATGTAGTAGGTGGCTAGGGCCATTCATTATTAATTGCATAGCGAGTGGGAATACTGTTGCCTGTAAGGACCCAGTTGGCGGTTGGCAGGAGTACTGTACTGGAGATTGTTGTGGGATTCGTTCTAGAGTTTATTTACCCCATAGGGGTGGTAATCCGCAAGGTGGATATAATTGGTTACTAGATAAGTAATTTGTTTAACGCACTTATTGTCGTTTGGGTGCACATTAATTATTTGTGTCCTATTTGCACTAAATAAAACATAAGCGGTTGTACCTGCTGAACGCCTTGCTTGAGTTCCTAGGGTGGTGTGTTCTCTGCAGCTGACGCGGTGAAGAATTGGTGTGGAACCAAGAGTATCCAGCGACTCAAGGTATTCATATACCTCCCACCAGCGGCGTGTTACAAGTGGCGTCACAAACAGGATCCGAGATGGGTTGAGAGAACAGCCGAGCAGGAAAGATGCAGCAACAAGCTGCGCAACCGGTGGTACAAGCACCGGTGCAACCAGCTGCGCCAGGGCAAGGTGGAGAGATACCGGCACCCGGGGGTGAACAACAAGAACAAGCCACCGCTGCACCAACCACTCCAATCACGCTCTTGTACTACTTCGGGGCGTCATGGTTGCCCAGCTACAGCAGAGACAAGAAGAAGGCGCCGGGAACCACATTTGCGGAGTTCAAGAGGGGGATAGAGTCAACATGCCTACTGTATACCCTGCAGGAACAACAGAAGGTTCAGATCCTAATAGGGCAACTGACCGGATCCGCCCTCTGAGAAGTGATGTCATGGCCACCCGAACAAAAGACGAAGGTAACACAGATACTGAAGAAGTTATCCACCATATTCGAGACACAAAGCCTCCCAGAACTAAAACTGAAGTTATATGGTAGGAAGCAATGAGCGGGCAAGACATTGCGGGACTATGCTCTCAGTCTGATAGAGATGGGTAGAGCAATACAAACCATCGACCAGGAAGAAAGGAGGAATGCAGACGAGACATTAACAGTCCAGCTGACCAAAGGGGCCGGTCGAGAAAACATACCCGCACAACTGTGGCTGTTACGAAGACAGATGCCGGGTGCGACTTTCACCGACTTCAAAGAGTCCACCATTGGGGTGGTCGGCGCGCAGGATGAAGTAGAAGAGAAGTACCCTGAATTGCTAGGGTTTCACGAACAGCTGTACTCACGGAGAGCCTCCTCTACCGGCCCAGATGGGGCGAAGAAGAACAGAGATACAGCCGTACAGGCCACACAGAACCTGCCGGAGGACCAGTTCAAGATTTTACAAAAACAAATCGAGAGCCTCACAGTCGGCATGGCAGACATGCAGAGGGAAAAGCGCCAGCGGCCTAGAACACCAGCATATAATGAGAGAGAACCCGGGTGGTGGGCTGAATGGCACAGAGGAGCAGGTAGCCGATGGGATGCTCCCAGAGAGAATGGCCGGCGGAGTACCGACCAATTCGACGGACAAGGGTGCCCCATCTGCAGGCGGTGCCAAGAACCGGGACATGTCGAGCGGAACTGCTACCGGCCGGAGTCTTCAAACTTCAACACCCCGAACCTCGGGGAGAACGCCGGGAGTAGACCCAGACCCGGAGACATGGTGGCCCCCCTAGCTACCTTGTGGTGGACCACCTTCCAAGATGTCCTACACCCGGCCGTGACAGCAGGACAGAGAGCAGAAACGCCCCCAGACATGTGGTAGAAGGACGTCCAGGTCAGGGACTCCAACACTAGTGAGAGACACCGTGAAGGCGTATTGGAGGTAGTGCGAGAGAACGCCATCGCGTTCAGTAAGGACCCCTCCAAAATTGGGTTGGTGGAAGGAATCAGGCACCCGATCCCCACGGGGATACGCGACCCATACGGGAGAGGCACCGACCCATAGCACCGGCACTCTATCAGCCGGTGAGACGGATGTTGGAGGATATGGAGAAGAGCGATGTCATTCGGGAGAGCCATAACGCCTGGGCGGCACCCATCGTACTCGTCAAAAAAAAGGACGGGCAACTACATTTCTGTGTTTTATTACAGGAGGCTGAATAGCTTCACCCACCGAGACACCTACCCCCTTCCACGCATCGAAGAGTCACTGACGGCACTCAAGTCAGCCAAGTTCTTCTCAACATTGGACCTGACCAACGGATACTGGCAGGTCCAGGTGGCCGAGTCAGATAAGGAGCAGATGGCCTTCATCACTCCGATGGAACTGTATGAGTTCAATAGAATGCCCTTCGGCCTATGCAATACCCCAGCCACCTTCCAGAGGGTAATGGAGCACTGCCTGGGCCACCGCAATTTCGAGACAGTGCTCCTTTACCTGGACGACATCATCATATTCTCCGACACCTACGATGCTCACCTTGAACATCTCCGCAAAGTGTTCCAACAATTGGCCAGACTTGGGCTGAAGCTCAAACCAAGCAAATGCTTCCTCTTGAAACCGGAGGTCCAATATCAGCCACGTGGTAAATGCAGAAGGCTTCTCCCCGGACCCCGAAAAGATCAGTGCAGTCATGGACTGGCCAATTCCCAGAACTGTCAAAGACATCCGACAATTCTTGGGCTTCTTGGGGTTTTATAGAAGGTTTGTGAAGGACTTCACCAAGATCGCCACACCGCTGACTGAGACCCTTCACGGGATCCCGAAGGACGAGTACAATAAAAAGATCACAGTAGAATGGACACAGGCCCGCCAGAACGCTTTCAATCAACTCAAGTAAAGTCTCACGAAGGCCCCCCTTCTGGCCTATCCAGACTACAGTATACCATTCTGGTTGTACACAGACGCGAGCAAACAGGCACCCGCAGCCCCCAGTGAAGCCCCGCGTTCAGGACCAAAGGGGTTAATACTTGGAGGCGCCGTAGGGCGCGAAAACCCGTCCCCAGGCTGATTGACAGCCAAAGCAGGGACAAATCCGGAGAGAGAGGAGGAGGTACCTGAGAGGTCAGAGGTCTGGGGAAGCGGAAGAGCGAGGTGCGTGACCGGGAGAAGGAGCGTGGAGTGAAGAAGAAGCGTGGCGTGCCAAGGAAGGAGAGGAGAGCCCCACGGGAGAAGACCAGTTACGAGTCCAGGAGAACACCCGAACACCGGCCGAGGACCCGCTGACGTCGCAGCAGCAAGGAGCAGCCAGCGGGGAGAGCCCTCAGTGCGGAGTACAGCAGAGCAGGAGCAGTGCAGCTGAGCACGGCAATGCTGCAGTAGCAGCACCCACACTAGCATGCCCTCCTGCAGAAGAGTGACCAGCGCCAGCCGTCCAGACGCCCAGAGACCCGATCGCGATGGGCAGGAGCCTGCACCCTGTTGCCGACACAGGTATCCTATGTGCTGGTGCCCCCAGACCTGCCTCCCAATGCCCACTCCCTGCCACCAACGCAGTACACTCTAAATGGGCACACCCCCTCCCCTCACTGACTTACTGAGAGCGTCGCTAGTCCCTCTAACTGGCCAGTTTGACTGTCTATCCTAAGCTACCCCCAACACCCCACTAGGAGCACCCATGGGGGTACAGCTCACAGCGCAATAGAGCCCCAGAGTACGGGACACTTAGGGGACATCCAGATAGTGAGAGGTCAACCCTCTTTCCACCTGCAGCACCGTGGGGACTCACACCAGTCCCATTTAATCAGGGGAATTATCCCTGTACCTCAGAGGATCTCCGTTAAGAAGTTCTACAAGTGCAAACCACTGCTATTATATTGGCCTAACCTAGGGAACACTGCCATCTTGTGGCCTAAGTGATTATTGCCGGGAGCCAATCCCTTTTCCGGATTTAAAGTCATCGTGTTCACCTTACTTAATCAGGAACATTTCACTAGGGTGCGCACCAGGAAGAGCATTCATCCAGCACTGTGTTTATTGTGTCTATCCTGACGTTATATGACCTGTTACTGCTTGTATTTCATATGTATGGTATGTCGGGTACCCAGTAGATATATGTAGTAGGTGGCTAGGGCCATTCATTGATAATTGCATAGTAAATGGGAATACTGTTGACTGTAAGGACCCAGTTTGCGGTTGGCAGGATCAGTTTACCCACTCCCCAGTATACTGGAGATTGTTGTGGGATTCGTTCTAGAGTTTATTGACCCCATAGGGGTGGTAATCCGCAAGGCGGATATAATTGGTTACTAGATAAGTAATTTGTTTAACGCACTTATTGTCGTTTGGGTTCACATTAATTATTTGTGTACTATTTGTACCAAATAAAACACAAGCGATTGTACCTGCTGAACGCCTTGCTTGAGTTCCTAGGGTGGTGTGTTCTCTGCAGCCGACGCGGTGAAGAATCGGTGTGGAACCAAAAGTATCCAGCGACTCAAGGTATTCATATACCCCCCACCGGTGGCGTGTTACATGTGTATGTGAGATAGATAGAAGAAAAGAGAGAGAGTGCATGTGTGAGAGACACAGGTGGGAGAGAAAGAGAGGGAATGAGAGGTAGAGGGTGAGAGACTGAGAGAGAGGAGAGAGTTTGTGAGAGATACACACGGAGGGAGTGTGAGAGTGTGTGCGTGAGATAGAAACATCGTGTGTGTGTGAGAGAGAGAGCAAGTGTTTGAGAGAGCG
The DNA here is from genome assembly GCF_055691185.1 of Crinia signifera. Classification (NCBI taxonomy): domain Eukaryota; kingdom Metazoa; phylum Chordata; class Amphibia; order Anura; family Myobatrachidae; genus Crinia; species Crinia signifera. Next base: position 13,653,534 of record NC_139226.1, read on the forward strand.
ATATGGAGAGACTGTAGGTGTGAGAGAGAGGAAGGGAGAGTGTGTGTGTGAGAGCCAGGGAGCCAGGTAGAGAGTGTGAGAGGAAGTGATAGAGTGTGAGACTGAGGGAGAGAGTGAGTGTGAGAAAGTCTTGAGGGAGGGAGTGTGAGAGAGGAAATGTGAGATAAGTGTTTTTAGAGAGAGAGGGAGAGCATAAGAAGGATAGAGGAGTGTGTGTGAGAGGCAGAGCGTGAGAGGGAGAGAGTGGGTGTGTTTCTAAAGGATGTGCGAGAGGGGGAGAGTGGGTGTGAGAGATGGGGAGAGGGAGTCAGAAAGAAAGAGTGTGAGAGAAACAAAGAGGAAGGTAAAGAGAGTGTGGAGGGGTGAAGACACACTCTCAGGGGGTGAAGACATACTTAGAGTAGACCTGGGAGGAACGGAGACAGCTGCTGTATGCAGTAAGATGACTGCTCACCTTAGAAGGACCAGTCTCACCCTGCACAAATCAATAGCATGGGAGGTTCCAGGAGACCTGTGCCGCACCAAGTTGGAGTCTTCAGCTGTTCATTTTTCTACACCTAAATAAAAGTAAAAATGTGGCACAGTTGGCAGAGCTGGCTTGTGGAGGGGAGCTCATGGACAAGGAACCCCCACTCTGAGAGACCCCACCTGATGCTTCAGGTTGAGTAACTGCTACAGTAAAGATACAGCTTTCGGGCATGGGTACCGCTACCCCTACGCTGCGGTGCCCGGCCTCTTTAATCCCATCCAGGGCAGTGGTGACTCTGAAACGCCCAGATTACCTATATTTTGACAGGGCGGGGGGGAATCCGGTAGAATTATGAGGCTTCCTGGGCTGCAGGAGACTCTGTTTTCGCCTGGGAGGCTCCTGCAGAATCCGGGAGGATAGGTAAGTATTGATTACACACATCTAACCCCCATATTATAGCCAGCACACACCATTATATTTCATTACACACAGCCCCCTTCATATTACATTAAGACATCCCCCCATATTACACCCAGTACACACACACACACACACACACACACACACACACAGCTATAGCCTTACACACAGTCCCCTCCATATTACATTATACACACTCCCCCATATTACACCCAGTATAAACACCACTATGATACGTTACACACATCCTCCAACCCCATATTATAGTCAGTACATACCATTATATTACATTAAACACAGCCCCCTCCATATTACATTATACAAATTCCCCCATATTACACCCGGTACACACACACAAACCTTACACACAGTCCCCTCCATATTACATTATACACCCCAATTACACCAAATATAAACACCACTATGATACATTACATATAGGGATGCCAATCCCGGGGCATTTTTTCAATCCCGGGATTCGGGATTGAAAAATGCTCAATCCCGGGATTCCCGGGATCCCGGGATTGGCCTCCATGGTTAAAAAAAACAAAACCCACGTCCCTCCTCCCCAAACTGGCCGACCCGCACATTAACACGGCACATTAACACTATCCCTCCTGCCCTGCACTGCGCTGTCACTTACATGATGGTGGTGACAGGCAGTAGCAGGACCTTCTCCAGCGGGCATGCGGCTGGGAGCTGCTCAGCGGGCGGCTAGGTGCTGCGCAGCGGGCGGGCGGCTTGGAGCTCTTTAGCGGGCGGGCAGCTTGTAGCTTCTCAGCGGGCGGGCGGCTTGGAGCTCCTCAGCGGGCGGGCGGCTGGGAGCTCCTCAGCGGGCGGGCGGCTTGGAGCTCCTTAGCGGGCGGGCGGCCAGGCGAACAAGTTCAGAATAGTGTCTGTGTGCTGCAGCGGCATGACGGCGGCCGGGCTGTGCAGCGTTATGTGATGTCAGGGGTCACGCTGCGTAGCCCGGCCACCGTCATGCCGCTACAACACACACAGACACTGTTCCAAACAGCCGTCTGATGGATTTTTTCAAACAGGTACTACTAATCCCGCAATCCCGGGATTGGAAGGCTCAATCCCGGGATTGAAATCCCGCCGTTTTTAGGCTAAAATCCCGGGATCCCGCCGATCCCGATCCCGGGATTGGCCTCCCTAATTACATATGTCCACCACCCCATATTACATTATACACACACACCCATATTACACCAAGTACACACACTGCTATGATACATTACATACATCCACCACCACATATTACATTATACACCCCATTACACCAAATATAAACACAACTATGATACATTACATATGTCTACCACCTCATATTACATTACTAGGTGATTCATCGCGCCCTACGGGCGCTCTTCACACCGTCGTAAGGGGCTGCGCCCCCTTAATTTGTGAACGTTTGTATTGTGAGACATATGGTTAGAATTGTATGAAAGATGCCCTGTATTGCAACTTAAGTTATAGGTGAAATGTGTTAAATAGAGAGCATATGATTTGGAAGGGGGGGGGGTGTTGTTTTGTTTAATTAAAAAGCGGTTGTTTAGGTGTGTGTGTGTGCAATAGTATAGTAGGGTGTTTTTGGGTCAGCGGCCAGGGGCGGATTGGCCCACCGGGAAACCGGGCCATTTCCCGGTGGGCCGCGCCCATTAGAAGTATGAAGGGGCCGCACAACCCCTGGCTGGGCCGCGGACCACGTAAACCATCACCTCTGTGGTCAGCGGCTGCGGCATCTTGCCCAACATAAAGATGGCCACCGCCAGCCTCAACTCATACCAAAGTCAAAATGGCCGTGGGAGTGGCCGCACGCAGCTGCACCCGCGGTCCTGAGGATGGCTGGCGGCTGCCCCCTGTAAGCACATGATCTGATCCCCAGTAGGCAGCAGCGCACAGGGGATCAGAATGGGCGGCGCTGGCTGAGGCACTGATTGAGGTACAGTAACAGTATAATAGCCTATATTATAAAAAAGAAGATTATATATGTGTGTGTATATATATATATCATGGTATTCTTTTAGACGCAGTTTCCTTTGGAGGCGGTAGTTGTCCACTTTCCAGTTAAAGTCCGCGCAAAGCGTGGGAGGGGGCGTGAATTGCGCGAGGGGGGGTTGCGAATCGCAGGAGGGGGGGTGCGCGGGGGGTCCGTGAATTGCGGGAGGGGGTGGGGCACGGGGCGCGATTTATCACCTAGTTGGTTATATATTCTTGTAGAAAGATGGTAGGATATTGCTGTCATTCAGAATGCATTTACATAAACAGTAATAGTAGCAGTAAAAGGTCTGACTTAAAACACCTACAGTAAAACTGAACAGGTGTTATATATTATACAAAGAATTGGTTGATGATGTGTAGGTTGACGTGCACATAGTTCATAGTTGTCACTGGAAAAAAATTGCTACAAGAAAAAATCAACACAGAAAGTTCAACACATGTAAATGTTGACATAAGTGTGGCACTTCATCGGTGTCCATGTCGACACATGAGAATGAATATGAAAACATTCAAAAAAAGAAAAATAAATCTTCAAAAACTCATGTCAACCTTTTTCATTGTCGACCATAGCCGTGCCAGTGTTTTGCATGTGCCATTTAATCCTGGGGTTGCCGTGAATCGCGCGCGGGGGTGGGGGGGGAGGGAGGAGGTGAGGGGTGTCCGCGAATCACGGGAAGAGGGGTCGTGGGTGGATGCCGTGAATTGCGGGAGGGGGGTTCTCCTGAAGAAGCGCAAGTGAAACAGCTGTTGAGATGTTGTTAGGCTAGGAGCAGGGAGGATGTATATGTAGAAATTACCTGCATTTATGTAGTAAAGCAACCATATATTGTCTAAATGGTACAGCCTCTGCTCTAACACTCCAAGCCAAGAATTAAACTTGGAGAGAGAAAAATAAGAGGAATACCTTTGACATATATCTCCATCTTATACATGTATACATTTATTAAAACTAAGTGACGAGTGCTGATAATTACCAAGATCAACCACTAGATGGAGACATAGACCAGTGTATAACAGGGAAAGAGAGCTCACCTGAATTGAGCAAATCCCTAATAAGATCCCAAGTGTGATGCAGGGAATCTAATATTGCTCATAACACTATTGCATTATCACTGTGTAAAATAAGAGGCAATACCTCAATGTTTAAAGGTATTTATACCTACAACACAGTGTTAATAAACAAGAGGCAATACCTCAATATCAAAATAAATTGAGCTGCCTGTACCTACTACAATAAGATTGAATAAATTGAAATAAAGACACAAAATAATCAATAATAAAATCTTTATTCAAACTATTTCATACTCATCAAAAATCAGTATCTCCCTGCTACCTTACCTATTGTAATCTTTATACACATTTTCTCCTCTTTTCTTCACAAGTGCAATTAGCACTTTATTATATGTTGTGTGTCAAGTGTGTTTTAAAAAAACGATAAAAAACTCCTTCAAAAATTTTTTCACTGCCAGTAGGAGCCTTTTCCTGTAAATCCCTTAATTAAAAGTGGACACAGGATCTTGAAAAAACTCTTTTTAAAAATTGTTTGAAATAAAGATGAAAAGATTTTAACGTGTCTATTAATTTCTGTCCTTTAGGAGTGCATCCGCAGAGCAAATCTTTCTCTTACCCCCCCCCCCCCCCCCTCTACTCTGCATGACATTTGCCTGGATGGCACCCCCGCCAGAATAAATAAGGTGGTACCCTGAGAACCCCCTACCAAAAATCAATATATAGGGGTAATCTATTTGTGTGCGGAAAACCCACATTCCCTTCTCCCCATTTCCCCAGTATCTAAGACCACCTGCAGTGCAGCATGGTTTTGTCCATTAGAGAATTAGTTTTTGCAAGTGAACCAAATCAGGCCCTTTGTGCTTTGTAATACAGGCAGCTATGTTGACTTATTTTTTTGGGGGGGCTGAATATTTTAGGAAGCCGCACAATCACAACATCAATGCGCTAAGTTTATGCTAACCTCTTTAATGTAATTAGAACACAATGGTTACTGTTTCTGACTAATTGTCCCATTGTCAATGCAAGCAATAACCTGAATGGCCAGTTACATGTAACAATATCAGTTCATGCTGATCACCTTTATATGTCCCACTGGGCACAGACTATGGGCCTGATTCACATTGGCTCTCTAAAGCCGCGTACATTTTCTGCTTAGTGAGCCGGTAAACCGCATCAGCAGTGCGAGCGAACGTCCACCCCAGCCATCGTGGGAATACCCCTGGCATGCGAATGGCCATGCGTGCCACTCATGCGGGCATACAGGAGATTTTGTACCCAATCGCAAATTAAAGTCAGTCTTGGCTGACTTATTTATGAAGGACCCGGCCGAATTCGGGGTGGGCACTGACATCATGTGATGTCAGTGCCCAGCCGGTGCAGGTTGCGTCACGCCTGCATTCTCATGGGGATGCCCAGAGTTTTTCAAAGCGCACCCACCGTTTTTACCAAATCCTTGTGACACCGCCCCGCAAAATACACCCCCCCTCCCCCCTTCACCACGCTGATGCTGTTTTCCCTCGCAACAATCAACAATGCAGGTAGCAGCATCTCCGACTGGCAAACACAATACAGGACCATCCAGTACTTTATTTCAACTGCGTCAGACAATTATGCTAGGTACGTACACAACAATCATGATCGTGAGCAAATCACGGGGCCAGATTCTCTAAGCTTCAAAAGTGATAAACAGCCAGCCAATCAGCTCCTGCCTGACATTTTTCAAACACAGTCTGTGACATGGCAGGTAGGAGCTGATTGGCTGGCTGTTTATCACTCTCCATTGTATCACTTTTGAAGTTTAGAGAATCTGGCCCATGATCTGCTGACGATCTGATCAAGATCTGTACCCAGTTGAAGGGATTGTTTACATATCCTGACGGCAGCAGGTAAGATCTGCAAAACGACCAAACGACGGGCATGCGCATGGGATCGAAATCGGATATAAAACATGCCCAATTTGCAAACAATTGGTTAAACTTGCATTGAAATTGATAGGATTGAGGCCAAATTGTTCTGGTGTGTACCCAGCATAAGACAATGCCATAATTGAGAAAGGGAGAGGACAGGAGAGGGCCTCATTCTGTATGCCGCCGAGTCCTGGGCTACGCGTAAAGTGTAAATCAGGGTTGCCTACCCTCCCGGATTGGCCGGAAGGGTCCCAGAAATTGGGTCCTCCTACAGGCCCCCTGGAAAGGTGGGCAAACTAGGCCCACTCATTCACCCTCACTCCCAGTATTTAAATACCACGACTCAGGGCTTTTCACGGAGGGGAGGGGCTAAAATTACATCATTTTAACCCCACCCCCTCCTCGGAGACCTTCAAATCCCGGTATCTGCAGGAATGGGGTGGGGCTTGATGATGCCAATATCAGCCCCCCCCCCCCTCCCCTCCGCAGTTCTGATGTAACTGTAAAACTAGGCAACCCTGGTATACCCCCTCAGCAGCAGCAGCAGCAGCAGCAGCACACACCTCTACAGCATGTGCTGTGCTGACAGCTGACTCAGCACAGCACATGCTGTAGAGGTGTGTGCTGCTATATGCTAATTGCCTCAGCCATTAGATACAAAAATGGCTCCTGTGCAAAGAACTTGGATTATAAATGTAAAAAAAATAAAAAATACCTAACAGGTTTTTACATTTTTTAAGCTGTGAGGCGCATAGTTGGCCCCAATGAGTCTCATGACTTTGTGGATGTCTTGTTCTACATCTGGATTCGGCACGAAAAGCCGGCGGTCGGGATCCCGACGTTCAAAATCCCGACGCCGGAATCCCGAACGCCGAAATCCCGACAAGGGGGGGACGTGTATCGCCCCCCCTTGCGGGCCCGCTGCGCTCACAACGCAGCTGGCCCGGTGCCTCGCTACACTCGGCACACTAATTTATTCTCCCTCCGAGGGTGTCGTGGTCACCCACGGTGGGAGAAAGTGTCAGGATTTCGGCGTTCGGAAATCCGGCGTCGGGATTTTGAACGCCGGGATCCCGACCGCCGGGATTTAAACTGCATCCCCTACATCTGTATAAGAAACTGCATAAATCTGACACATGTTCCTCTGTGTATCTGGGTCACTGATGTCACAGTGCAGCAGTAATAGAAGTAACACTATCAGAATTAGTCTATAATCTAGGACTTGCCCATAACCTGGACACACCACAAAGTCCTATATAGTTCTGTACCACAGTCATATGAGTATTCCGGCTATACCCAGGTATGTACCACATGCAGAATTACTCTAATTCTCCTTATAACTTTCATGCTTGTAAAATTATTCTGTACATTATTTTTGATATTATGTTTGTATGATTTTGTGTTCATGTAACAGATCCAAACCCCAGATGGTTACATATATACAGTGTCTATTATCTAACAGAAATATTTATTTACAGTGTCTTATATAGCGCAGCGGATTCCGTTACAGCGTCTTATATAGCGCAGCAGATTCCGTTACAGTGTCTTATATAGCGCAGCAGATTCCGTTACAGTGTCTTCTATAGCGCAGCAGATTCCGTTACAGTGTCTTATAAAGCGCAGCAGATTCCGTTACAGTGTCTTATATAGCGCAGCAGATTCCGTTACAGCGTCTTATATAGCGCAGCAGATTCCGTTACAGGTTCTTATATAGCGCTAGGTGGCGCTGCTTAGTCAAAAAAAACTGATGAAGCCGCTGACCTACTAAACAGGCGGAGAAACGCGTACTTGGGAGCCTCGCATATTCAGCCCGGAAGCAGTCCAGCCCAGCGCCGCAGTAAATCTATACACAGCTTCTACTGTGTAACAGCTAAAGTTCCTTTGGACGGACACCACCTGGAGCCGGTCCCTTTGAAAAAAGGTTGACCACTCAAAGGATTACAAACATCTACCTGGCTCAGATAAAGGGAGGAAGTCCAATAGGACATTGCAGCAAAAATCTGTGGAATTTATCCAATACAAACGGCCCTTGGGACTGGTAACTATATAAGCCTCTATATTTGAAAATGCCTCTATAACATGACAAACAGTCATCTTATAAAATAAGCCTCAGTATACAGAAATTCAAAAGCTATTATCAGCTTCGCCTAATTACTTATTGTATGTTATGTGTAGTATGTTATGTATGTCTAGGAAAATGTTTTATGATGAATTGTATTTTTAATAAATATATGCATATTCCATTTGGATCTGAATGATTGTTTTTTTTTGACTAAGCAGCGCCACCTAGGGATACCAGCTAGCTGGATACCTATTATATATATTATCACTGTGAGAGGTACACAATTCCTCTGAATAGGAGGCTGCAGCTTGGTCAAAAGATTGAATAAAGTCCATACCCATTTATTGTAGGAACCAGCGCTTTTGAGTGACCCTACTGGCCACACACGTATTGTATTCTTATATAGCGCAGCAGATTCCGTTACAGTGTCTTCTATAGCGCAGCAGATTCCGTTACAGTGTCTTATATAGCGCAGCAGATTCCGTTACAGTGTCTTATAAAGCTCAGCAGATTCCGTTAGTGTGTTATATAGCGCAGCAGATTCTGTTACAGTGTCTTATATAGCGCAGCAGATTCCGTTACAGTGTCTTATATAGCGCAGCAGATTCCGTTACAGTGTCTTATATAGCGCAGCAGATTCCGTTACAGTGTCTTATATAGCGCAGCAGATTCTGCTACAGCATCTTATATAGCGCTGCAGATTCCGTTACAGTGTCTTATGTAGCGCAGCAGATTCCGTTACAGCGTCTTATATAGCGCAGCAGATTCCGTTACAGGGTCTTATATAGCGCAGCAGATTCCGTTACAGCGTCTTATATAGCGCAGCAGATTCCGTTACAGTGTCTTATATAGCGCAGCAGATTCCGTTACAGCGTCTTATATAGCGCAGCAGATTCTGTTACAGTGTCTTATATAGCGCAGCAGATTCCGTTACAGTGTCTTATATAGCACAGCAGATTCATTACAGAGTCTTATATAGCGCAGCAGATTCCATTACAGTGTCTTATATATTGCAGAAGATTCCGTTACAGCGTCTTATATAGTGCAGCAGATTCCGTTACAGTGTCTTATATAGCGCAGCAGATTCCGTTACAGTGACTTATATAGCGCAGCAGATTCCGTTACAGTGTCTTATATAGCGCAGCAGATTCCGTTACAGTGACTTATATAGCGCAGCAGATTCCGTTACAGGTTCTTATATAGCACAGCAGATTCCGTTACAGTATCTTATATAGCGCAGCAGATTCCGTTACAGCGTCTTATATAGCGTAGCAGATTGCGTTACAGTGTCTTATATAGCGCAGCAGATTCCATTACAGTGTATTATATAGCGCAGCAGATTCCGTTACGGTGTCTTATATAGCGCAGCAGATTCCGTTACGGTGTCTTATATAGCGCCACAGATTCCGTTACAGTGTATTATATAGCGCAGCAGATTCTGTTACAGTGTCTTATATAGCGCAGCAAATTACGTTACAGTGTCTTATATAGCGCAGCAGATTCCGATATAGTGTCTTATATAGCGCAGCAGATTCCGTTACAGCGTCTTATATAGCGCAGCAGATTACGTTGCTCTTTATAATAGGAGACAGTGATAAAACAAACTGGGTAACAACAGACAGACTTGGAGGTTGGAGGGCCCTGCTGCAGGCTTACAATGTATAGGGATATAGGAGGGAAACACAAGGACAGGCACCAGTAATAGTATAGCTTGTAGGTCCAGAAGGGAAGCTATATAATACATAAGTGCCTCAGAAGGTTATGTGTGTGGTATATAAATATGATAGGCTTGCCTGAGAGGTGAGTTTTCAGGGAACGCTTGAATGTTTGGAGGCTAGTGGAGAGTCTTATTGTGCGTGGAAGAGCATTCCATAGGATGGGAGCAGCCCAATGAAAGTCCTGTAATAGTGAATGGGAGCCGGTGATCCGTGCAGGAGAGAGACGCAGATCTTGTGCAGAGAATAGTGGTCGAGATGGGAGATATTTTGTGATAAGTAAATTAGCTGGTGCTGTATGGTTAATAGCTTTATATGCGAGTAGCAGTGTTTTATATTGAAAACGGTAAGATACAGGCAACCAATAAAGTGACTAGCAGAGCGGATCAGCAGACGATGAGTGTCCTGTAAGGAAGATCAGCCCAGCAGCAGCATTTAGAGTGGATTGCAGTGGTGAGAGTCTGTTCTTGGGAAGACCAGTTAGGAGACTATTGCAATAATCAATGCGGGATATAAGGAGTGCATGGATAAGAGATTTAGTAGTGTCTTGTGTGAGATAGGGTCGTATTTTGGATATGTTTTTTAGATGCATGTAACATGATTTGGAGACAGATTGAATGTGTGGAAGAAAGGACAGTTCACAGTAGCGGATGACCCCTAGGCAACGAGCTTGTGGGGTAGGGTAGATTGTCGAGTTGTATACAGTGATGGAGATATCAGGATGGTAACTGTTTTTGGGACAAATGCTAATATTTGGGACAAATGCTCTAATTTTCACAACTGTTCACACCCATGCACACATCTCTTATATATTTGGCTACATCTGTCACTCAAAGTGTGCCTGAAACTGTAACACTGGGTGGAGCCTCTGACTCACATGACTGACTCACACGACAGAGAACCAGCCCAGTGAGCCCACAGTGCCAGACACCCTCTGCCTCTCCTTGTTATACCCCTTTTACACCAAGAAATAACCCAGGTCGGACCCAGGTCAGTGTTGGTGTAAAAGGGGACAACCCAGGTCCAGTAACACTGGTCTCCTACCCAGGTCCTGACCAGGGTTGAACACTGGTTGGACCTGGGTCGTGGGCGGTGTAAATGGTATCAACCCAGGTTGGGACATCTGGGTAGTGCTGAAAGGATACCAGAAGTGCTGGACGCCTTTCCACAGTGCGCTGCATTGGCAAAAGACAGCAGCCAGGAAGGATACGGGCAGTGCACACAGAAATCATAATTGGATAATTGGATGCAGTATAATTTATATTATTATTATTATTATTATTATATTTTTTTTTGGGGGGGGGGGGAGCACATGGGAGATTCGGTCTGCTGCTGCAGTTGAAGGGGCTGGGGAGAGCACATGGGTGATGCTACACTTTTATACCGCTATGTGTGCTTGAGCAGTGAATAAAACTTTTTGAAAAATATTTTACTAAATAAAAAAAAAAAACATTTTTCAGTGCTAACTTGTCATGTCTTTTAATTTTTATTTTAAATCATTGAGGGAAAGTTGGATGGCAGTTTATCCTAAAATGGACATTTTTAATGTCATCCATAGGGAAAAGCAGTGCTGACCCAGGTTCAGTGTAAACGGTGCAAACCTTGGTCCCACCTGGGTTACAGTGCTGTGTAAATGGGGTATGAAGCTGGGTCCAACCCTGGAAACTCCCATGTTCAAAGACCAGGGTCCAACCAGGGATTTTGGTGTAAAAGGGGTATTACGCAGCAAAGACACAGCTACTCACCAGACACACCAGGTGAGCGCCCCACACCTCTATACCTCCCAACACGACCCTCTCCAGGAGGGACAGAATGCTCTGTTTGCGGACTTCCATCTTAATTTATGATTGTCATCACCTGTTTTAAACAGGGTAATTGAGAAGAAAGGTGTTTAAGCACAGGTGATGGTAATCCATAAATTAAGAAGAAAGTCCAGAAACAGAGCAATGTGTCCCCCCCCCCCCCCCCCTTCATTCACGGCAACCCCACGATTAAATGGCACATTCAAAACACTGACATGGCTATGGTCGACAATGAAAAAGGTTGACATGAGTTTTTGAAGATTTATTTTTCACTTTTTCAATGTTTTCATATTCATTCTCATGTGTCGACATGGACACCAATGAAGTGCCACACTTATGTCAACATTTACATGTGTTGACCTTTCTGTGTTGATTTTTTCTTGTGGCGATTCGCGGCACCCCCCGGCGACCCCCCTCCCGCGATTCACAGCACCCCCCCCAATTCACGGCGACTCCCGCGATTTGCGGCCCCACCCCGTGACACACCCCCTCCTGCGATTCGTGGCACCCCGCGACCCCCCCCTCCCACGATTTGTGCCAACCCCCCCAGGCCCCCCCTTCCTCGCGGTACCCCCCACCCCCGCGACCCCCCCTACCGCGATTCCCCCCCCCTGTCATTGCGGCAACCCCCCGCCCCTGCGACCCACCCTCCCACGATTGACTGCAACCCCCCGCGTCCCCCCTCCCACGATTCGCGGCACCCACCCCCCCCCCTCGACCCCCCCTCCCGCAATTCACGGCATCCACCCACGACCCCTCCTCCCGTGATTCGCGGACTCACCTCCTTTCCCCCCCCACCCCCGCTCACGATTCACGGCAACCCCAGGATTAAATGGCACATGCAAAACACTGACACGGCTATGGTCGAAAATGAAAAAGGTTGACATTTTTGAAGATTTATTTTTCTTTTTTGAATGTTTTCATATTCATTCTCATGTGTCGACATGGACACCAATGAAGTGCCACACTTATTTCAACATTTACATGTGTTGACCTTTCTGTGTTGATTTTTTCTTGTAGCAATTTTTTTACAGTGACAACTATGTGTACGTCAACCTACACATCATCAACCAATTCTTTGTATAATATATAACACCTGTTCTGTTTTACTGTAGGTGTTTTAAGTCAGATCTTTTACTGCTACTATTACTGTGTATGTAAATGCATTCTGAATGACAGCAACATCCTACCATCCTTCTACAAGAATATATAACCAACTAGGTGATTTATCGCGCCCCGTGCCCCCCCCTCCCGCAATTCCCGCGCACCCCCCCCCCACGATTCACGCCCCCTCCCACGATTCACATCACCCCCCGCACACACACCCCTCCCGCAATTCGCAACCCCCCCTCCCGCAATTCACGCCCCCTCCCACGCTTTGCGGACCCCCGCCCTCTCCCGCGACCCGCGGACACCTGCACCCCCTCCCTCCCTTGATTCACGGCACCCCCCACGCCCCTCCCACAATTCACGGCACCCCTAAGCCCCGCTTTAGTCCCCCGTATACTCACACACCCCTATCACTACCCAGCTTCCTGCTCTCCTGAACCGTAACTTCCACCACTGGGGAGTCGCTGACGCTGTTTTGCCCACATGCCCCTATCATGCCTCATAGCCCAGCCTCCTGCTCTCATGTACCCTAACTCCCACCCAGTAGGAGGAGACACTGACTCAGGGCCACCAACCTGTACTCCTGTGCTGCCACGCTGGACCATCACCCACTGGGAGAAGCTGCACAGTGTCCCCCACCCTCCTCTTTAGTCCCCCTTATGCCCACACACCCCTATCACTACCCAGCCTCCTGTTTTCCTGTGTCGTGACCTCCGCCAGTGGGGAGCCGCTGACTCAGAAACACCCTACTATACTATTGCACACACACCTAAACAACATGCACACACAAAAATAGAAGGTATAAGCGCCCAACAGTTAGGAACCCACAAGGAGTGGATAATGTAACTCTTACTTTTTAACGTTTATATCCTCCTCTTCCCTTAAAGTCTTTTGTTCAAGTTATTGCTTAAGGGTTCACCACGTGTCACCATAGGATCAGTTGTGCGTACATGTATGCTTACATGTGAACAAATGGTAATAAACACATCAGGGTTTCTTTAAAACTCGTCGTGCTTACTTGTATGCTTACTTAAAAAAGCGTATGACTCCTCCTGTCAAGGTTTCTTTAAGCAAGGATTCTCCGAACATCAGGGTTGATAAAAAACGGTAACTTTATTCGTAAAACCAAGTGCACGTATATCCAGTCCAACAAAGATAGGCACACAGATTTGAGATATAGCGAGGACCCCTTAACTGGGCGAAGATGGAATAACGAAGCCCGGGATGCTCACCAGTATGGGTAGTCCAAGTTTTTCTCTCAAAGTCTGGATGCCAAATAACAACACCCCACCAACGCGTTTCGACCTGGGTGGTCTTTTTCAAGGTGGTGTTGTTTACAGTCCATATGGGGGTTTATATACCCAACTGTGATCCCACCCTCTACAATCAGGGGGATGGGTGTAACATGCCAAACTTTCCAACCAATATAAATAATCACATGAAAATATACACACCCATACATCTGGGGATCAAATGCTTAATTCCTATATAAAATGCAGAAAACGATTGTGCTAAACATATAAAAATAGATAAAATAACTTAATGAGCCAAGCCACTTGACCGGAAGTCCATATACGGGCATGGAACCCTGTTAGCTGAATATAGTATGCATGCAGCTATCAGTGTCCTGTACGCTGCATCTATACATACTGCAGGTCCGGATAGTGTGTTTTCCGGATGGATTTACTTCCGGGGGTGACGCAGGTCGCAGGACGTCACCCCCGGAGTTCTAATGTCCATGGGGCGGACGCGTAGTTCCGCCCGGTGGACCGCATAGGTGACGCGCATCGCCATCTTGTTTGCGCTGGGAGGTGAGCAGGTGATCTCTTTACAGAACGGATGAATACGTCCTGACGTGGATACGTAATGACGTGATGACGGACCGCATCGTGACCCGCACGGCCATTAAATTCCATATCGGATGCGGAAGTGAGCAAATAATCTCCGTAATATAAAGAAAGGAATGACAGGACATCTCCTCTCTGAACATTTTAAAAACAAACATGAATGCTCACCCCAAGAACTCACTTTAGTAATAGGCATTAAAAAAATTACTGGCCACTGGAGACAAAAAGGTAGTGATACTATTCTGGCGCAAAGTGAAATGAAATATATATATAATATGAATACCCTGACCCCCAAGGGTCTCAACGGGGACTTCGAAATCAAATGGTTCTTGTAAAGAAAGTCCATTACCCCAGCTATAGAACATATGATGAATTAATAAACACTTAACTTTGAGGTTCATGATTAGGTTCTTAGATATTTACACTGTTTTATCCCAATATGTTGGTCGCATTACACACAAATCGGACCTACATTTCATACATATGTATATATCCATATATAGATATATATATACATATTTTTATTTGTTTTATTATTCCATGTGTATGTATCAATTATTGGTTCTCATATCATTATATCGATACCTGCTTGGTTATGAACCCATTTTTTGTACATTATCTGCTATATAGAAATTATGTCTTCCCTATTGGTTTTTATCATTATAAGTAAGGAAGCCCAATACGTGGTGTAATATATCATTTCCGCATCTAATATGTGAAAAAATGGCCGTGCGGATCACGATGCGGTCCATCCCCACGTATTCACGGTTTTGCCCACTCCGTAAGGAGATTATTTGCTCACTTCCGCATCCGATATGGAATTTAATGGCCGTGCGGGTCACGATGCGGTCCGTCATCACGTCATTACGTATCCACGTCAGGACGTATTCATCCGTTCTGTAAAGAGATCACCTGCTCACCTCCCAGCGCAAACAAGATGGCGATGCGCGTCACCTATGCGGTCCACCGGGCGGAACTACGCGTCCGCCCCATGGACATTAGAACTCCGGGGGTGACGTCCTGCGACCTGCGTCACCCCCGGAAGTAAATCCATCCGGAAAACACACTATCCGGACCTGCAGTATGTATAGATGCAGCGTACAGGACACTGATAGCTGCATGCATACTATATTCAGCTAACAGGGTTCCATGCCCGTATATGGACTTCCGGTCAAGTGGCTTGGCTCATTAAGTTATTTTATCTATTTTTATATGTTTAGCACAATCGTTTTCTGCATTTTATATAGGAATTAAGCATTTGATCCCCAGATGTATGGGTGTGTATATTTTCATGTGATTATTTATATTGGTTGGAAAGTTTGGCATGTTACACCCATCCCCCTGATTGTAGAGGGTGGGATCACAGTTGGGTATATAAACCCCCATATGGACTGTAAACAACACCACCTTGAAAAAGACCACCCAGGTCGAAACGCGTTGGTGCGGTGTTGTTATTTGGCATCCAGACTTTGAGAGAAAAACTTGGACTACCCATACTGGTGAGCATCCCGGGCTTCGTTATTCCATCTTCGCCCAGTAAAGGGGTCCTCGCTATATCTCAAATCTGTGTGCCTATCTTTGTTGGACTGGATATACGTGCACTTGGTTTTACGAATAAAGTTACCGTTTTTTATCAACCCTGATGTTCGGAGAATCCTTGCTTAAAGAAACCTTGACAGGAGGAGTCATACGCTTTTTTAAGTAAGCATACAAGTAAGCACGACGAGTTTTAAAGAAACCCTGATGTGTTTATTACCATTTGTTCACATGTAAGCATACATGTACGCACAACTGATCCTATGGTGACACGTGGTGAACCCTTAAGCAATAACTTGAACAAAACACTTTAAGGGAAGAGGAGAAAAAGAGGGAAGAATACCAAGGGTGTATTGTCCTGGGACCCCCCATGAACTTTTAACATTGTAGAAATTACATTGGTTGTTTGTTTTACCTTGTTTTACATATACTTCCATTATGGAGAAAAATGCTTGAAAAAATTCTTGGATCCCCTGAGGATATAAACGTTAAAAAGTAAGAGTTACATTATCCACTCCTTGTGGGTTCCTAACTGTTGGGCGCTTATACCTTCTATTTTTGTTGTATATGGTAAAACGAGGGCTGTATAAGCCCAAGTGCAGTTAAGAGACTGTGAATTGGGCTGTTTTAATAAAGTTTATTGAAAAGGACTGGGCATAGAAGGAGGGGTTAATGCTGGGCGGGAAGCCCCCACCAATGGGCGGCAAAGGGGGTAGCACCCCAGGTCAGGGGTATATAAGTTGAGGTAGCAAGGTTATACTCCCTCTTTGATTTTTGATCTGCAGGGATCAGCGTCACAGGAAGATAAGTACAGCTTTTTCAGTGTCTTACCTCAGGTTAAGATAAACATGTCCGGTAGGCCCAGAAGAAACGCCCCACCGCCGCGCTGGCTGGCGGACGCCGCGCGCCCGCTCAGCCATGTCCCTGGTCGCGGGGATGTTAGTGCTCGCTCCGTGGTGACGGTAGCCGGGGGTGGCGGGTCGCGGCCTGCATCGCCTGCCGCTCATGGTAGCGGCGGGGCAGGCGAGGGGACCCCCCCTCCTGCCCTCTCCACATGCGGCGTCCATTCCCCGGGATCCGGAGGCGTCATGGCGGCGGGCGGCGGGGATGCTGGCTCTGCCGGGCCTTCTGTCGCGGCTCTGAGAGACGGAGAGCCGGGCGGCGCGCCTTCAATCCTCTCGCGCTCGCCAGGCTCTCTCGCGCGGGGGGAGGACGGCGGCAGCCAGTCAGGGTCCCCCTCACGTCACACCGCTATAAGGGGGGACAGGCTCAATGGGGACGGAGACCGCGCAGCTTCCTGCGCGGTCTTGGTGCCTCAGTCGGGAGACAGGGGGACGGTAGCGCCCCCTGCTGACTCCCAGGGTATCACCCACATAATAAGGGTTGAAGCGCCATCTGCTGGGCAATTGGCAGAGGCTCAGGTGCAGGAAATAGAGCAGGCAAGAATGGAGAGCAGGGGCGCAGGCTCACAGGGTGCCAACAACCAGACAGGATGTGTGGATGTGGGTGAGGGTCGCCCGGGCAGGGGGCCCAGCCCTATGATGGTCATCACAGGTGGCCCCACGCCGGGGCTGAATATTGAAGGAAGGCCTCGTCTATGGCGTATGCAAGCGCCGATGGCGGGAGGGCAGTATAGACATGGGGCAGCTCACCCCCCGGCCGGGGAGCGAGTTTATGAGGACCAGGGTTTGGGAGCAGGGGGTCAGCCTCCCCAGGGAATCTTCGTACCTGGGTTGACAGGGTACGGGACACAAACACAGCACAACTATGCACCAGGCCCACAATTTAATCGGGCACAGGGAGGTCCAACCCATTACTTTCCCCAGCAATTCATAGGACAGCAGGGGCAGGGGCAGTGGCCCATGCAGTATCAAACATTTGGGAGTTACGGCGGGCCTCAGTTCCCGTACTGGGGTTCTGGGCCCGGCCACTCTTTCAATGTCGGCATGCCAGCATACAACCCATACTTCCAACAAGGTGGATATGGTTTCCCTGGCTATCAAATGCAACCATATGGGGGCTGGACGGCGCCGCCAAGGGGCCATTTCGCGGCGAGCCCTGACAGTCACCTTAGGCAAAGTGAGGCTGTGGCAGACAGGCATAGGTTTAGCTCTCGCGGATCGGCCTTGCAGACAGATACAGGGGCAGCTGAAGTTGGCGAACTGGCATCGGGTTCACCCAGTCGCTCAGTTATTGACGCTCCTTCTATTTCAGCCTCCGAACCACGGCCAACTACACCGATGCCTTCGTTGGTCGACTCAAGGGGAGAACGCATCAGCTGCCCAAACATCCAAGAAGGCGGGGGAGGCATCGACCGCAAAAGAAACCCCTGTGAGTGAAGCAGTGGTTGAGGTCGATGAAAACACGTCGCAAGAGGGAGATGGTGAAGAGGAAGGTTCGTCTTCGGGTGAGTCAGGGTCTTCAGCATCTTCAGGTGGTAGTGATGATTCAGGCGCTGCTAAGCGGCCGCGCAAGCTAGCGAAGCTAGTCGCAAAGCAAGTGGCAAAGGAGGTGCGGGGAAAAAAGCGTAAGAGGCAGCCTAGCACACCAGCAGCGCCAGCAAATACGGAAGCATCGCACTGCTCTAATACAGCGGTAGCTCGAGGGCTCAGGAAGGGAGTTAGGGAAAAAATTCGCAAAGGTAAATTTATCGATTTCTTTACCATTACAACAGAAATGAAGAAAGAATTCGATAAAGCAAAGAAGGCTACGCCCAACGGCGAAGCTGCCTTCAAGGGTTTCCATAATTGGCTAAGAGGTTTTCTGGCATTTTCATCATGTTACCTCACGCTTAGACCCACAGAATATTTGAATGTGATTAGGTATTTACATCTCATAAACGAGACTTTTATGAGTTATAAGGGTCCGGCGTGGAGGGAATATGACGAAAAGTTCAGGCTCTGTCACGAGGGTACCCCCATCATGCCCATGGGCTCAAAACATGTTGAGATCTGGTGGGAGGTTATAGGAAAAAGCCAACCTATGACAGAACCCGCCGGGAAGAAGTCCTTTCAGGGGGGAAAAGCATCGGGGAAATCCGGGGGGAAAGGGCGTTGTTTCGCTTACAACGACGGAAAATGTGACAGAGGGGCCAAGTGCCGTTTTAAGCACGAATGTAAGATATGCGAGGCAGGCCACCCTGCCAAATCCTGCAAAGGGGGTAATAAGTCGGGGGACACTGGAGAGGGAGCGTCTAGCTCTAAGTAAGGCTGAATCCCCCATAGTCGTACAACAGTTGGCTCTTTATTTGAAAGAGTACCCCAATAAGTTTGATGCAGAGTTTTTGTTGGAGGGTTTCGTTCATGGTTTCCCATTACCCATTCCAAAGAATTTTTTCACGTCCACGAATAAGAATCTAAAGTCAGCCAGGGAATTGCCGGATGTGGTTAGGGACAAGGTGCTAACTGAGGTCAAGCTGGGCAGGATGGAGGGACCTTTTGAGGTACTCCCTATACCGGGTCTGTGCATATCACCGCTGGGAGTGGTGCCCAAAAAGACTCCAGGCAAATTTCGCCTGATACAGCACCTGTCCCACCCACCCGGCAATTCTGTCAACGATGCCATTCCTGAGGAATTGGCAAGCGTTCGATACCAATTATTTGATGAAGTTCTTAGTTTGGTTAAGAGTTTTGGCCCAGGGGCCCTTATGGCCAAATTGGACATAGAATCTGCTTTTCGGTTGCTCCCACTGCACCCGGACTCGTTCAGATTTATGGGTTTTAAGCTGGAAGGGGCCTATTATATAGATAAATGTCTCCCCATGGGCTGTTCGATTTCTTGTTCATTTTTTGAAAAATTTAGTACATTCCTTCAGTGGTGCATCCAAAGAGAGGCTGACTCCAGAGGGGTGGCTCACTATCTGGATGATTTCCTCATAGTAGGACCAGCAGGTCGAGCAGCATGCGGGGAGACATTGCAAGTCGCTTTACGGGTTTTCAGTTCGTTAGGAGTTCCCATAGCCCACGACAAAACAGAGGGACCCGTAACGGTCCTGTCGTACTTGGGTATCGAAATTGATACCGGGAAAGGTTGCTGCAGGCTGCCAGCGGACAAGGTCCACAAGTTGCGGGAGCTGATAGTTGAATGCGGGAAAAGAAAAAGGGTTCAGCTGAGGACGGTTCAGTCCCTGCTGGGTTCCTTTAATTTTGCTTGTAGGGTGATACCCATGGGCAGGGTTTTCTGCAGGAAACTGGAAAGGGCCACAGCCGGGGTTAAGGATCCGCACCATACAATCCGCTTAGGAAAGGAAATTAAGGATGATTTGAGGACATGGTCCGAATTCTTGATTAACTTTAATAGTCGCCTAATGTGGCAATCCGATGCGGCTTCAAACTGGGACTTGCAGCTGTTTACAGACGCTGCGGGATCATCAGGCTTTGGTGCTTTCTTTCAAGGGGAATGGTGCTGCGGGAAGTGGCCGCAATCCTGGATTGACAGAGGGTTTACAGTAAACATGTTATTACTGGAACTTTTTCCCATTATAGTCGCAGTGGAGCTATGGTCTTGCCAGCTAGCAAACAGAAACATAATCTTCTGGTGCGATAATTTAGGGGTTGTCCACGCGGTAAACAATCAAAGGGCAACATCGCCGGAAGCATTAAGATTGCTGAGACACCTTGTCCTTGTTTGTTTGAAGAACAATATCAATTTCAGGGCTGAGCACGTACCAGGGGTCGAGAATGAAGTGGCAGATGCTTTATCAAGATTTCAGTTCACCAGATTCCGCGAGCTAGCTCCAACAGCAGCCGAGACCGGCCTAAGTTGTCCAAATTCTGTCTGGCAGGTGGTAGAGCCGGCATGACAGAATTGGCATTTCGGTCTTTGGCGCCAGCGACTCGTAGGGCATACGGAAAAGCCTGGGAGGATTGGTGTAGATATCAGCAGCTGCCGGAGGCTAGGGGTAAGTCTGTTGATGACTGCCTCCTGGCTTTTGTGTGGGACAATTATAATAGTGGCCGGTCCAAGTCGGCTATGGCGGCGACATTGGCTGGAATAGCTTTTCATTGCCGTTTATTCAGCATACCAGATCCAACGAAGTCTTTTATTCTCAGTAAAGCGATGAAGGGTTGGTCTCGGGTACAGCCGGGTCAGCCCGATAATAGACGCCCCTTGGACGAAGTGAAGTTAGTAGAGCTATTGCAGGTGTTAGCATCGGTGGCAGACAATGACTCGGAGCTGGCACTCTTTAGGGTGGCTTACGCCTGGGCCTTCCACGGCGCATTTAGGGTTAGCGAGCTAACAGCGCGTAATAAGAAAGTACACTCGGGCATACTTTGGGAGGACGTGGTGGTTAGCAAGGAACAGGTGCTATGCAAGCTGAGGAGGTCTAAAACAGACCAGCAAGGCAGGGGCACCTGGATTACGCTGAGACCACACCTAGACAAGAGTATTTGTCCAGTTACTCTAGCTGGCGAGTATGTAGCAGTGAGACAAGGTGCGGCCGCACAATTCTTAGCGCATGCAGACGGATCGCCGCTAACGAAGTTTCAATTCGCTGCCGTCATGAAGAAGGGACTAGCTGCGATAGGGCTAAGGCCTGAGGATTTCGGAACGCATTCGTTCAGAATTGGCGCAGCTACGTCAGCAGCAGTGGCAGGCTTGCCACAGAGCGCAATCAAGGCCGTGGGCAGGTGGAAATCCAATAGCTTTAAGAAATACGTTAGAGTTGAAATGCTTTAAGTATAAAGTATAAGTGTAAGTTAATTATAAGTTAAGTATAGTATGCGCCTGTTGCGCGGGTCCAAAAACGTCTCGTTTACAAACGGTTGGGGAACGATTAGCGTTCCGCAATCGTCGGTGTGGAGTGAATTTTTTATTTTTCCTCTAAGAGGTGCTTAATTCAATCTGGCCCCAAACTAAGAAGCCCTCTAGAGGTTTTTGAGTTTTTCACCTCCACTTGGACCTCAGTCAAAACCCCGTTAATTGTTACTATAGAGCATAAGTAGAGATACTAATCATTAGGTTTTGCTTCCTTTTCAGCCCTTCCCCCTCCCCTTGGCCCCACAGGGGTAATTTGGTTTGTAGGTCACTCATATGTTTTCTGGGCGGAAAGAAACATCCTAGCCAGAACCTCACCAGTGCTAGCGAGGGCAAAATCAGTTAGATGGTTAGGTGTTAGAGGCATGTTGTGGAAGGACCTCCTGGGGTTTTTAGAGAAGAAAAGTAGCGGTTTTGTCAAGCCGGATATCCTAGTCATACATTTGGGAGGCAATGACCTGGCTAAAACTACAGGCATAGCTTTAAGGATAAAAATGGAGAAAGATCTGATGGCTTTGTTACGTAAGTGGAGCGGCTTGAAGCTGGTGTGGTCAGACATTGTACCACGTTTTTCTTGGAGAGGCGCCAAAAACCCTGAGGCGATTGAGAGGGCTAGGAAAAAGTTGAACCATGCTTTAACCAGATTTGTCTTAAGGCAAGGGGGAGTGGCAGTGAGGCACCCAAACATTGTGAAGGAGAAACCAGGCATGTACAGGCCAGATGGAGTGCACCTCTCAGAGGAGGGCATGGCGGTTTTTCTGGGTGATATTTTTAAACAGTTAATATAGTATTTGGAGTGTGTATTTTGTAGGGGATGGCGGGGCATTGGTACTGGGTGCCCAGGGCAGTAGAGGGTACCATTGCTGTGGCGGGACAGCTCCCTCGACCAGGATTCTAGAAGGGTGTCAGGTGGTCCCTGCGTGGTATTACCCCTCTCCTTGCCAGGAGGGCGGACGGGCCTCGACTCAGCGCGGTGGGGCGACGAACATTTAGGCGGATATGTTCGCGTCAGGCCTTAGAGGCGGGGGGATGTCCACGCAGGGCGGGCTGTGCCTTTGGTAAGGGGTGTTTAGGAATTTGGGAACGACCTGGTCGTTGCCCGGGGCAACACCCCTGAACGGTCTCTGGTCTCAGGTGCCTGGTCTTTGCCATCCCCTTTATCAGGGGTCATACCATTTTCTTAAATAAATAAGTATGACCGTTTAAACTAAGCTATTGGTGTTGCGTCTTTATTTTTAGATAAGTGTGTACGTGTGAAGTTATTTCTAGGCCGTTATTTAGTTATAAGAGTACAAGCAACATATTCACTAGGCTACTTAGGTAAAACGAGGGCTGTATAAGCCCAAGTGCAGTTAAGAGACTGTGAATTGGGCTGTTTTAATAAAGTTTATTGAAAAGGACTGGGCATAGAAGGAGGGGTTAATGCTGGGCGGGAAGCCCCCACCAATGGGCGGCAAAGGGGGTAGCACCCCAGGTCAGGGGTATATAAGTTGAGGTAGCAAGGTTATACTCCCTCTTTGATTTTTGATCCCCACCCTCCCTCTCCCTTCTTCTCAAAGGCTTCGCCTCATAAAAATTTGATTCAATTGGCTAAATTTCTTAATAGGCGGGACAGCACCCTCGACCAGGATTCTAGAAGGGTGTCAGGTGGTCCCTGCGTGGTATTACCCCTCTCCTTGCCAGGAGGGCGGACGGGCCTCGACTCAGCGCGGTGGGGCGACGAACATTTAGGCGGATATGTTCGCGTCAGGCCTTAGAGGCGGGGGGATGTCCACGCAGGGCGGGCTGTGCCTTTGGTAAGGGGTGTTTAGGAATTTGGAAACGACCTGGTCGTTGCCCGGGGCAACACCCCTGAACGGTCTCTGGTCTCAGGTGCCTGGTCTTTGCCATCCCCTTTATCAGGGGTCATACCATTTTCTTAAATAAATAAGTATGACCGTTTAAACTAAGCTATTGGTGTCGCGTCTTTATTTTTAGATAAGTGTGTACGTGTGAAGTTATTTCTAGGCCGTTATTTAGTTATAAGAGTACAAGCAACATATTCACTAGGCTACTTATCCAGTGTCTACACCAGAAAGATAACTTCTGGTTGGTTTAAGCTGCCCTCACCAGCGCCAAAGATTGTATACTTGTTTTTTTGAACATGCACACACAGCCCCCCCCACACCACAAATGTCACTGTACCATCCACACTATCAATGTACATCTTACTCTGTAACCGCTTTTTAATTAAACAAAACAATACACACCCCCTTCCACATCATATGCTCTCTATTTAACACATTTCACCTATAACTCAAGTTGCAATACAGACCATCTTTGATACAATTCTAACCATCTTTCTCATATACAAATGTTCACAAATTAAGGGGGCGCAGCCCCTTACGCCGGTGTGAAGAGCGCCCATAGGGCGCGATGAATCACCTAGTCTGTATTATATACACATAGCAATGACTGTGTCTTTTGCCTTTAATCCAATCATCTCCTGATATTTACCACCCTAGCTCCTAATACAGGTTGAGTATCCTGTATCCGTACATCCCTTATCCGAATTATTCCAAAAACCGTGGTTTTTGTAATCATTCAAATTTTTTTTTTAACCCCCCTAACCCTCTTTTCATACTTACCAAGTCCCCGGGCGTCCACAGCAGGCCTCCGGCATCTTCTCCAGGGTCTCCAGCGGTCCCAGGAATGCATTGCGCAAGTGTGCGTGCGCGCCGGTGACATCACCGGTGCGCGCGCACACTAGCGCAATGCATTCCTGGGACGTGGACGCCCGGAGACTGCGTGGACGCCGAGGGACCACCAGACACCATCAGGGGACAGGTAAGTATGCCTAAAAAAAAAATATTCCAAAAATCGAAAAAATTCCCCTATCCGGAATGCTATTGGTCCCGAGCATTTCGGATAGGGGATACTCAACCTGTACTATCAGTCTGTTCCTTATTCATATGCTGTATGAATAAATGTAACTTGGAGAAAAATGGTTACTATTTATTGTTCTACAGTAACAATGTATAAGTGCAGTAGGTGTGTGTTACAGGCCAGCTGTTATCAGGGCCACTAACCAGCAAAATAGGGGGCTCCCTGTCTCCGTCCATGCATTCTGCTAATGCCTATCACCAATACCGCTGCTACATACAGTATTTTTTATTGAAAAATTGGTCCAGGAACTTCGGGTCTGTGTGTGGATCGATTAAATAAAAAGATATACATAGAGAAAGAGATTGTATTTAGAAATAAAGGCTCTCACAGGTGATTTTAAAATCAAACTTGTCTAAAGGGCCCCACACACTACAATGATTTTGCACGATTTCAGGCGATTACGACCTTTCGGGACGATATATTGTTTGAAAAGTGTCAAATCATTTGTGAGTGTCGGATCGGAGCCCCTTGATCGGAAGTACTGTACCAGTGATTTATCGGAATCGGATGGAATCCTATGGAAAAAGGAGTGGTCCATTACTAACAGGTACTGTCATTACTAACTGTCAGTAATACAAATGAATGGACAGCCAGTGATTGGCTGAGAGCTCTCAGTCCCCCGCCCACTGCCTCTGTATCCGCTACCCTGCTGACGCTGCCCGCCTCTCCCTCTGCCCGGCCCACTGGCATCCCAAGCCAACTCCCTCTTTGTCCGTTGACCCTGCCCGCCTCTCCCCTGCAGATTGTTAGAATGCAGCGCCCGGCGTCTGTCTCCATACACTGGTTTAGTGTGCAGCCTAACAGACTGCCTTGTCCCCTTGCAGACACTGTAGTTAGACGTCACCCTGAGTGACAGCTCGCTTAAGCGTATAGCAGGGCAGAGACCCCTGACCCTGCTGGCAGCGATTCCTTTCCTGTAAGGAAGTCCCTGCGTGATAGATTGTGCCTCAGAGAGCGTGTGTGACATCCTCCATGCTGTTTGTAGCTCCACGTGCACCGGAGCGCACAAGACAGAGCCCCGCTGTAATCCCGTTACAAGCGTGACCTTTGCACAGGGACATCCATCATCATTGGCAGCAGCGACGACTGGGAGAGATACCGCAGCGTAAACCAGTTAATTGCCATCAACCCTGCACAAGCTAAACGCTACAGCTAAGTAACACCAGAAACTGTGATTCCCATGCAATCAGTTGTATACTGCCTGAAGTTAACTACCGAAGTACTATTATACCTTGCAAGCCTGTCACTTGAATAAACCTCAAGTTGGTTATATCTTCTAAGTGTGTCGTCTAACAACCACACTGCACGTATTTATAGACACTCTGCCAATAGGTTATGGGCCCAGCACGTCACGTGCGCGAAGATTAACCCCCTAAAGACCAAGTGCTAGCGCAGTACATAAAAGAACACAAAGGAATTATTTCTAAATTGTCATTTGTGGAAGAGTTAACGAGAATGCACAGTACAGGGCATAGCATGAACTTTCCAAAACTTAAAGGCTCAGAGAATTATACTACATGGAAGTTCGCTATGGAAATGCAGCTTAAAAGGGAGAAGCTATGGAAAGTCACAATAGCCCCAGGAGATAGTCCAAACCCAGAAGAGGTAGACAAGGCCATTGGCACAATAGGCCTGGCTGTGGAGCAGCATGTTTATTCTACAATCTGTGGGAAAGAGTCCGCTAAGGACATGTGGACAACTCTACAAGGTGCTTATGAGAATAAAGGCTTAATGAGAAGGATAAGTCTGAGACGCACACTGTATGGAACAAAGTTGAATGCATGCAAGGACATGAACGATTACATTGATAAGATACTATCGATAGCTCAGCAATTGGCATGTGTAGGAGCAAAAGTGGATGAGGAAGAAGTGGCGATGGTAATGCTGCAGAACTTGACAGAAGAATTTGACTTCCTAGTTGTCGCACTAGAGTCAAATGAAACCAAGCTTACAACTGAAGTTGTGAGAGCCAAGCTACTACAGTTCCAAGAGAGAATCCACAAGGATGCCATAGCTGAGGGTTCTGCCTTAGTAGCAAAGGGTGCGAAACCCAAGAAATGCACATTCAAATGTTATGTGTGCCACAAAGTAGGGCACAAGGCTTCAGAATGCAGGATGAAGAACACTAGTGGCATGCACAAGCGGCATGACAAGAAGAACGAGTCAGCACTAAATGTAACAGACAAGCCAAGGAGGGATCTCTGGTACATGGACTCGGGAGCCTCTAGACACTTCAGCTGCAACAAGGAGTGGTTCAATTCTTTAACACAGTGTACACCCACAACAGTTACCGGGATTGGTGAAAAGGTCCTTACTGCTTCAAATGTTGGGACAATCACAGTGAGACTAAGAATTGAGGGACAGACAGTAGTCACAGATATCCAAGACGTCCTATATGTACCAGAATTGGGAAGTAACCTCATCGCTATCAGTGTACTCGAGGCAAAAGGCTACAGAGTTCAGTTTGCAAAGGGCAGGTGTATGGTGCATAATGAAAGAGGGACTGTAATTGCTTCAGCAACCCAATGCAACCAACTATACGTCCTAGACACAGATGAATATGCAGCTTTGGCAGCCTCTGCTGAAAATGAGTCGATGGAACTCTGGCACAGACGTTTGGGACACTTAGGATATGATAATGTCCAGAAATTAGCTGATGGGATGGCAACAGGGATCACAGTGAAAGACACCGGAAGACCTGTGTGCGAGAGTTGCATAAAAGGCAAGCAGACCCGCAACCCATTTCCCAAGTCAGCGAGCAGAGCAGAAACACAGTTAGCTCTGGTGCACACAGATGTGTGCGGACCAATGGAAGAGGAGTCAACCAGTGGTTACAAATACTTCATGACTCTCATCGATGACGCCACAAGAATGACACACGTATACTTCATAAGGAAGAAAAGTGAGGTGGTCAAGAAAATTGTGGAGTACAAGAACCTAGTGGAAACTCAGACGGGCCTAAAGCTAAAGGTCCTGAGATCCGACAATGGGGGAGAGTACGAAAATGAAGAGCTAACCGACTTTCTAAAAAGGCATGGCATAAAGCATCAGCTGACGATGGCCTATACGCCTGAACAGAATGGCGTAAGTGAAAGGGCGAATCAAACAATCGTTGAAAGAGCACGAGCGATGGTGAACGATGCTGGCCTGGAGAAGAGTTTTTGGGCAGAAGCTGTATCTACCGCAGTATACCTGAAAAACAGAACACCCACAGTGGCCGTGAAGGGAAAAACCCCCTTAGAGGCCTGGTCTGGGAAGAAGCCAGACATCAGTCATCTCCGTGTCTTTGGGAGCAGAGCTTATGCGCATATACCAAAGGAGAAGAGAAAGAAACTTGACCCGAAATCAAGACAGTGCATATTGCTAGGCTATTGTGAGGAGAGTAAAGGGTACAGACTCTGGGATGCAGAGAACAGACGTCTTCTAAAATCAAGAGATGTGATATTTCAAGAAACAGCATCACCCACAAAAGCCAAAGAGCAAGAAAAGCAAGCACTAGTAGAGGTGTGTGAAATAGAAAGCATACCTGAAACAGAAAATACTGAAGAGGGAAGCGAACCAACGAACAGAGCTTCCATAAGAAGGAACAAGGGCATACCAGCCAGAAGATATGAGGAAGAATATGCGAATATTGCCTTCAGTGAACCTCAGAGTATTCGAGAAGCGAAAGCGTGCAGTGATTGGGCGAAATGGAAATCTGCAATAGACACAGAGCTATCAGCGCTGAAAGAGAACGATACTTGGACCATAGTAGATAGGCCAAGCAACCGCAAGACAGTCAAGAACAAGTGGGTCTTCTGCAAGAAGTTAAATTCAGATGGAGAAGTTGCCCGTTACAAAGCCCGTCTTGTTGCTAAGGGATACACACAGAGATCCGGAATTGACTATGGGGAGATATACTCACCTGTTGCGAGATACAACACTCTAAGATTAGTAATTGCAGTCGCCACCTTACAAGACTTACTGCTATATCAACTAGACTTCGACTCAGCATTCCTAAATGGAGAGTTACTTGAAGAAATCTATATGGAAACACCAGATCACTATAATGAGGATGAACTTCAAACAGAGAAGGTGTGTCTTCTGAAGAAATCCATATACGGCCTAAAACAGAGTGGTCGTTGCTGGTACATAAAATTGGACACAGTACTACTTGAAATGAATTTTATTAGATCAAAGACTGACCACTGCCTTTACCACAAAACTCTGGGAGAAAAGTTGTTCATCATAGCAGTCTATGTGGATGATATACTTATAGCAGGTCACGAAGATCACATCACAAGTGTGAGAGATCAACTAAAACAGAGATTCAAGTTGAAAGACTTAGGTCCAGCCAATCATTTGTTGGGAATGAGAATTGTTCAAAACTTGAAAAAGGGAACAGTCACAGTCGACCAACAAATGTACATCGAGGCAACAATCTTGAAGTATGGGATGGCGGACTCCAAGTCAGTAAATACACCAATTGACAAAAGCATCAAGATTACAAAAGGTATGTCACCAACCACACGAGAAGAAGTAGAGGAAATGCAAGATGTTCCTTACAAGAACGTGGTTGGAAGTCTTATGTATGCAAGTATTGGAACCCGTCCAGACATCACTCATGCAGTCAGTCGGGTGAGCCAATTTGCAATAAATCCTGGAAGACAACACTGGATCGCAGTGAAGAGGATTCTGAGATACCTAAAAGGTACAAGTTCCTTGAAATTAAAATTCGCCAAGACAAGCAATTCAAATTTGGAAGTCTTCTGCGATGCCGACTGGGGAGCAGATGAAGATGATCGTCGTTCCCACACCGGTTACCTGTTCACACTGGCCGGGGCAGCAGTTAGTTGGGCGAGTAGAAAACAACCAACCGTTGCTCTCTCGACAACCGAGGCCGAATACATGGCTCTTACAGAGACATCAAAGGAAGCACTCTGGATCAAAGAGACTTTGTGTGAGTTAGGTCTACTTTTTGAAGAAGAGACTATCAGCATCGCATGTGATAACAGGGGAGCAATAGATCTTTCCTGTACTACCAAGCACCATGGAAGGTCGAAACACATCGCGATCAGACACCACTTCATCAGAGAACTAGTGGAGAACAAGTCCATCGATGTTGAATACATTGCAAGTGAACAGAATGTCACTGACATGCTTACAAAAGGACTGTCGACAAACTTGCTTATTAAGTTCGTGAAGGACTGTGGACTTGTCTAAGTTCAAAATGTTGATTTTGAAGTTTTGATGTTCTGAATGTCTTTTCTCTCTAACCATATTTTCGGTTACAGGTATTACAAAAGGACAAAGTATTGTATTGAGTTCTTTTATGTAGCCGAAGACAGCCTTGAGCGAGGGGGAGTGTTAGAATGCAGCGCCCGGCGTCTGTCTCCATACACTGGTTTAGTGTGCAGCCTAACAGACTGCCTTGTCCCCTTGCAGACACTGTAGTTAGACGTCACCCTGAGTGACAGCTCGCTTAAGCGTATAGCAGGGCAGAGACCCCTGACCCTGCTGGCAGCGTTTCCTTTCCTGTAAGGAAGTCCCCGCGTGATAGATTGTGCCTCAGAGAGCGTGTGTGACATCCTCCATGCTGTTTGTAGCTCCACGTGCACCGGAGCGCACAAGACAGAGCCCCGCTGTAATCCCGTTACAAGCGTGACCTTTGCACAGGGACATCCATCATCATTGGCAGCAGCGACGACTGGGAGAGATACCGCAGCGTAAACCAGTTAATTGCCATCAACCCTGCACAAGCTAAACGCTACAGCTAAGTAACACCAGAAACTGTGATTCCCATGCAATCAGTTGTATACTGCCTGAAGTTAACTACCGAAGTACTATTATACCTTGCAAGCCTGTCACTTGAATAAACCTCAAGTTGGTTATATCTTCTAAGTGTGTCGTCTAACAACCACACTGCACGTATTTATAGACACTCTGCCAATACAGATCCCCGGGAGTTGCATATGATACATCGCATGCGATCGTATGTGATCCCTCCTGGGGAGCTGCTGGGGAAATCAGGTCCGACTTATCCTTAGGACTAGCTTTACTCCAATTTGCTGCAGAGTGGGGGATTGTGGATTACATTTGAAAACCCCCCTCTAGCAATCCTGAGTTTGCCACTGGTCTTGGTATGAGCCAGGCTGACCTGTGCTCAGTATCTCTGTATACAATGTCTGCCCTGTGCTCAGTATCTGTGTATACAATGTCTGCCATGTGCTCAGTATCTGTGTATACAATGTCTGCCCTGTGCTCAGTATCTCTGTATACAATGTCTGCCCTGTGCTCAGTATCTCTGTATACAATGTCTGCCCTGTGCTCAGTATCTCTGTATACAATGTCTGCCCTGTGCTAAGTATCTCTGTATACAATGTCTGCCATGTGCTCAGTATCTCTGTATACAATGTCTGCCCTGTGCTCAGTATCTCTGTATACAATGTCTGCCCTGTGCTCAGTATCTCTGTATACAATGACTGCCATGTGCTCAGTATCTCTGTATACAATGGCTGCCATGTGCTTAGTATCTCTGCATACAATGACTGCCCTGTGCTCAGTATCTCTGTATACAATGACTGCCATGTGCTCAGTATTCTCTGTATACAATGTATGCCATGTGCTCAGTATCTCTGTATACAATGTCTGCCCTGTGCTCAGCATCTCTGTATACAATGTCTGCCATGTGCTCAGTATCTCTGTATACAATGTCTGCCATGTGCTTAGTATCTCTGTATACAATGTCTGCC
This sequence comes from Crinia signifera, assembly GCF_055691185.1. NCBI lineage: Eukaryota > Metazoa > Chordata > Amphibia > Anura > Myobatrachidae > Crinia > Crinia signifera. Next base: position 13,684,833 of record NC_139226.1, read on the forward strand.
CTGTGCTCAGTATCTCTGTATACAATGTCTGCCCTGTGCTCAGTATCTCTGTATACAATGACTGCCATGTGCTCAGTATCTCTGTATACAATGGCTGCCATGTGCTTAGTACAGTATCTCTGCATACAATGACTGCCCTGTGCTCAGTATCTCTGTATACAATGACTGCCATGTGCTCAGTATCTCTGTATACAATGTATGCCATGTGCTCAGTATCTCTGTATACAATGTCTGCCCTGTGCTCAGTATCTCTGTATACAATGTCTGCCCTGTGCTCAGTATCTCTGTATACAATGTCTGCCATGTGCTCAGTATCTCTGTATGCAATCTCTGCCATGCTGAATACATTTGTCCAATTCTCAGACACAAATTTCCAGTCTCTGACGTCCTGCGCAGGAAACGGATCAGACAAATCTACTAAACATGGCGCCGGCATCTGTGCTCCTGCTGATGACTGTTTGTGAGTTTGTACAGTATGTGTTATAATGCTTTGTATGTATTTAATGTGATACACAGATGGGACATTCAGTTACAGGGAGACTCATCCCTTAGATCACTTGATAGCTCTTTTTATTCAGTTACAGTAACCTTTAATAATAACACATATCAATAAACTGCCGTACCCAGGATTCAAACACATAGGGGGGATGCTCTAACATCTGTGACCCCTTACCGCCGCCCATCGCCGGCTACTGCAAACATAATTATCGCATATGCTCTAACATATGCGATAATTATGGCAAAGGACAGCTCTTGCGTTAAGAGCGGTCCTTTGCAGTGGGAGACAGCGGGTCCCATCGGGTACCGCCGGCTCCCCCCTCCCTCCCTTACCCGGCGCTGCTGCTGCGCCTGGCTCTCCTCTTCCCTGCACCCGGAAGAGGATCATAGTGTAGGGAGGAGGAGGTCACAGGTCCGGGCAGCACTGCCCGCACACAGGAGAGGAGGGGTCGGTGCAGGCGGCGGTGGGTCGGTGCGGGGCAGCGGTGGGTCGCCGTTAGAAGCCCATAGGCTTCTATGGGGCATTGCCAGATTTTTCTGGCGATGTCCCACATCGCGATAACCCGGCAGGCGGGGGATGCTTAGAGCTTCCCAAAACGCGGTAAAAACCAGATAACGGAATTTTTACTGCGTTTTTAATTTAGATAATCTCCCCCATAACCTGTTGTGTTCCAGTCAAACACACTACACGTTGAGATATTCAGTAGATGCTGGGCCATCCACAATGATTTGCAGGCTTGCACAGGGCAAGGGTGGAGATCATCGGATTGCGGTGCTCTGCAAATTTGCAGCCACCCATTCAGGTCTGAATAACCCCCGGCCTTAGCCCATATAAAGTCCAGACCCCATATTATATCACAATCCTCAGAACATTGGGTACCCTGCTTCTATAAGGATCTCACATAAGCTTCCTGTTTCCAGGTGTGACCTTCCGGATAATATATGCACGCGCATATGCTCATCTCGGTAAGTATTATCTACATGAATGCTACTTTACTGTCCTATAATCAAAGATTTGCAATAATATTAAAATATATCAGAGTTGTCTGACGTCCTTATAGACCCTTTGGGGTAAATGTACAAAAGTTCAAAAAATGAAAAGAAATGATCTTGTCCATAGCAACTAACCAGAATCTATTTCTTGGAATGTATATGCTCTTAGAGGCCACCATTCATTAGAAATGCCATTGTCTTCTTTCCTTACCAATGATCCCTCTCTGTTCTCCCGGCCCTCCTGCAAACCTAAGTGCATTAACGTATGAGATGAAATATCTGCAGGGAGAGCGATGGTTCTCCCATATAGAAACAAGAGAAATCTCTGCTCTATAAAACCTCCTCACTGCTGCTGTTTTATTTTCACAGTTGCAGCTCATGAATGTACTAGCGAGAACCAAACATATAACAAGTGTGGAAGCTCCTGTCCAAAAACCTGCAGCAATTACAGAAAACCTGTTGGATGTATACAGGAGTGTGTGGCCGGCTGTTTCTGCGATGCCGGTTTTTACCTGGATGCTACTGGAAAGTGTGTTGAGAAGGCGAATTGTGATCGCTGCACTGGGAACACCATGTACTCAAGCTGCACGAAGACGTGTGGTCAAGAGAGATGCCCATCAAAATTTAAGGAATTGTATGCTTGCCCGCCAGAAGATTGCAAGGAAGGCTGCGTCTGTAAGAAGGGTTATGTGCGTCCCAGCGCAGGATCAAAGCTCTGTGTGCTGAGCACTGAATGTCCTCCAATAAACTAAGCTTAAAGGTGTAAACCCAAGGCCCGTCAAACTTTTTGGGGAGTTATGGTTAGGCTGAAAGCAGGAAGTGTTAGAGTTACTGGGTTAAAGTATTCATGAAAAAAAATAGTTTAGCAGCAATACCTTTAGTGCATGTATAATCCAGCTCTACATAAACTGGAGGTATGAGGGTAATTAATGAGAAATACTTAGCATATATGTCAGTGTGGTCAATACAAAAAGCCCATCGCACCGAAAAAAAGTTAGTGTTTGGTCAGTGCACCTTCATCTTGGACCGCTGCCTCATTGAAATGAGGCACCATTTATACCTGTATGTATACAGAAATCAAACTCCCCTTTATCTCGTCATTTACACTGCAGAATACTGTGCAAGTCAGGAGCCGGAGGCTTGAAGACAGAAACTGCTTCAAACAGGTATAAATTGTGCCACACTCAGCTTTGCCGCTGAGCACTCTAGTCACTGTACACAGCCCCCATGGCACAACACACTATGGGTACATTTAACAAAGATAGGAGTTCTATTGAACATTTAATGAGACAAAACTCACATTATGCCACACGGAATGAGCCAAAACTCACATGCCATTTGGATTTATTCAAAATTAAGGGCCTTATTCTGCTTGGTGCGGTTCGTTCCGAATTCTTTAGGAGGGCACTTTTTAGCTCTCTGTGCATGCGTAGGCAATGCAATGCACATGTGCAACGTAGTGTCTGCGCACTTGTTCTCACCAATACCGTCTACAAATGTGCACCGAACTCCCTCGGAAAACATGGGCGTAACATGGGCGTCAGTCCATAACACGTTTCAGTTTTCGGAGAGCACTTGTTCATGCGCTAGGCATTCGGATCGCCCAATTAGTACGCCCGCACCTGAAGCACTCTCAGCTGAACACAATACAATCCACTCCTCTACTCATTACTGATTAATTACACTCTTTTTACAGGTTCAAATGGAACCACTAAGACAGGTAAAGGGGCAACAATGAAGTAATACCACTTAACATGATCTAAGGGTTAATCTAAAGTGCAAGTAATGTGTTTAATTATCAATTAGGAATGAATTGATTACATTTAAAAATAATCTATGTGTTACGAGGTTGGCTAATTGGATAAGTGTGTCATGTTGCAGAAGCATGACTTCCGAATAGATTAGTGAGGTTTGCGGAAATACACCAACTCGGTGCGTACGGTCAGCTTCCCGTCCGTTCAGACGCAGTATCTTTGTGTTCCCACTACACATGCACGTTTGGATGCAGTCCGAAGACACTACTGGGTGACATTCTATGGGATGAGATAAATGCGCATGTTTTTTTAGCGCACCACATCGCCGCTATTCGCCCTTTTTCAAATCGCACTTTTCAGTCATAATTCGCATATTTAATGTGATGCGCTTTGGAGGCTGAAAAGGGCGAAGTGGTGCGATTTGCGGCGAAGTGGTGCGATTTTAAGTCACAAAAAGGTGCGAGTTCTTCCGCCGGTCAGGTGCGAGTTTTGGACCAACCGGAGTGCGATTTACAAAACTGTCTCCGCATGACTAAGAACCCCCCAACCTATTGGCCCACCTGTGTCCCCTCCATTATGCATCACACCCCCTATATAAAGGGGCATTGGCGCCATTTCACTCTTTGATAGGAAGTAAGGAGCATGGAGAGGAGCAGTGGCAGTGTGAGTACAGGAAGAGGTGTTGGTGGCAGAGTGAGGAGTGGCAGAGGGAGCAGTGGCAGAGTGAGGAGTGGCAGAGGGAGCAGTGGCAGCAGCCAGTCAAGTGTGAGAGGCAGCAGTGTGGCAGGCAGCATGGCCACAGCAAGGCCAGCCTCAGCCCAGACCCTGGCCGTCCAGCCCCAGCAGGAGGAGGTGGAGGATCCGCTGGCATCCCCATCCTACAGCCAAGACCTTGACCATACCCCACACCAGCTGCAGGAGGGCCACATGTCAGAGGTGGAGGAAGATGGTGGTGAGGAGGAGGAAGACACTGGCATGGAGGAGGAGGGGTACATGGCTGGAGTTGAAAATTAGGAGGAGGAGGTGGAAGCTGGCCGCACAAAAAGTGGCCGGAAGGTCCGCTTTTCATATGAGGAAAATGCTGCACTTGTCCGGGCTATCATGCCAGTGTTTGACCGTTTGCTTGGCAAATCTCACCACAAGACCACTGCACAGCGCAAAAGGGCTATGTGGAAGGACATCACCCAGGCGGTGAACGCTGTCAGTCAGCACAAGCGCCTGGTCCGCAATGTAAAAAAGAGATTCAACGACATCAAAAGGCAGTTGAAAAATAAAATGGCCATGGAGTTGGAGGAGGCCACCAAGACTGGAGGAGGAAGCCCCACCACTGTGTGCTACAATTCGTATGAGGTGAAGCTGAAGCGCATCATACCCCCTGAGGTCCTGCCTGGCATGCACGTGGTGGATACCGATAGGCCGCAAACGCCATCCAGAGCTGGTAAGTGTGACCCCATGCAATCTTAAACATACATGCAAATGTTTTATAACTATAATGTTCACTTGTATTGTTATGCTAAGTAAAGTGCTGCTGTGGAACGACATAGCCCAGCAAGGTCATGCACAAGAAATTGCCTGCTCCTACTTTTAAATTGCTCATAATGCTGGGCCCTGTAGTTCCACACCTGCTCATATTGATCAACACTGTAACATTCTTTCTAGCAGCCTAACATGTATGTGGCCAAAAACACAGAGCTGTACTGGTGGTTTAGCTGCCATGACTACATACCACAGATTATCCAATAGTTGTCATGTGGCCACTAATTTAATAATAATTTAAACAAATAATAGTGTTGGAAAAAAAAATAAAAAATATGGTGAGTAAATAATGCAGTCCTTATCCAAAGGAAGTATTGTCCATTACAGTCATTTCAATGCATGTGTTTTGTAAATGCATATCCATTGTAAGGTCCATAATGGCTGCCCATCTTTCCTTGTACAGATTGTCCATCTACAGATTGTCCATCTGCTGCGGCATCCAAGACAAGAAGGCCCGTTGCTGCAGAATCTGTGGAAGCCGGTAAATGAACAAAAAGCACGCCATTACACATACAGTACACACACCCATGTCACATCAACAATATCTCACACTACATTCATCTCCTGCTGCTACATTGCAACGGAAATGAATGTCAGCTGAGCTAGGCATGTGGCATATTATTCATGTCAATGTTACATGCTGTATCGGGGTACATGTGTAAGTACATAACACCCCTAGGTATGTGCGTCCAGCATCTCAAGCCCTTTGTAAAACAGTATAGACGACAGTGTGGCCTATATATGCATCAGTACTTACCTCTTCATCTGTATCCACAGGTGCTATACAACTAGGGTCCAACCAAACAGATTCTTCAATACTGGTGTTAGACGAAATGGACATCATTCTTGATCCGGTTGAGACCTTTGCGGCAGAGGAAGAAATACAGACCTCGTCACAGAGTGATCTTCCCCCAAGTGGGGTGTCTCCCAACCAACCCCCACCCACCAACACACCCCATACAGCAGCTTCTGCTTCCCAAGTAGCTAACTCCTTGGCTAATTTCAAGGACAAACAGTTAGAATTCATGGCCTCCCAAAGCCTCCAAATAGGTAACATCCAGGGGTACATGACACCTTCCTTCAGTTACGCAAAATTGCACGTAGTGTACGGGTAGGTGTAGGCACTCATGTGCGCATTGCTAAAAGCATTGACACCCGTTTTGCAGAACAAACTGCTGCTGTAAGGGAACAGAATAGGCATATTGGCAGCCTGGCGCAAAGTATAGCTGCACTAACCCAATCATGCACAGCGCAGACTAATGCCTTACTAGCTATGCAGGCCCAAATACAGCAGCTCGAAGCCAATGTGGGAGGTGGCGCAGCATCAACCCTCAGCAGTGTATCCAGCACCCCAATAAGTGACTCCCCCACTTCCCCACCCAGTCGGAGTGTTAGGACCCGAGGTGGCCTTGGTGCAGGGTCTAGAAGTGGTGTAGGGGTGCCTGATGCTGGGAGAAGGTAGCTCATATATATGTTTGTTAATTTTGTCAAATCCCAAACATCTTGTAACATGCCCGCACAGTTGTTATGTTTCACCTGCAAAAATGCAGATTGCGTCTGAAAAAATAGGCAGAAGTAAAAATGTCTAACCGCATACCATTGTGTTTGTGTCTTTTTCTAAAAAACAATTATTGTGTGAATTATAACATATTGTAATGGTATATGACAATGGGATTGCACTAAAGTAGTGTGGGGTAACTCCATGGCCGGCAAAGGTTGTGGATCTACATATTCCAGCAGGCTCTGACACTCATGGTTTGGACTGTAATGGTTGTAGTGTGTCAGGGCATGCTGGCACATGTAGTTCCACAACACCAGTGAGCCATGTTTGACTGCAAACTTCATTCGGTACTTGTGAGTTATCTGGGCTGCCGATTTTTTGATTGTATGCCTTAAGTTAAGGCATACAATCAGATGCGATGCGATGCGATATCGCATCGCATCGCATCGCATGCGATCATCGGATGCGATGACCCGATTTTTCCATAGGAATCAATGTTAAAATGGACTGAGTCCATTTTAACATGGAATTCAATGGGAAAAAGGGGTCCTTTTCATACCCCTACTATCCAAGTGGGCATGGAGCTGGATATAAACCTGTGGCGAGCGTAGCGAGCCACCGAGCCCGAAGCGTGGCGAGCGAAGCGAGCCCCGCGAGGGGACGGTATTCTGTGTCCCCTCGCGGGGCTCGCTACGCTCGCCACGCTTCGGGCTCGGTGGCTCGCTACGCTCGCCACAGGTTTATATCCAACTCCATGCCCACTTGGATAGTAGGGGTATGAAAAGGACCCCTTTTTCCCATTGAATTCCATGTTAAAATGGACTCAGTCCATTTTAACATTGATTCCTATGGAAAAATCGGGTCATCGCATTGCATCGCATCCGATGGTCGCATGCGATGCGATGCGATGTGCCCGATCCGACCCGATTTAGAAATCGGCAGCCCGGATAACTCACAAGTACCCTTCATTCATATATGTAGCAAATGTACTTACAAGCTAGATAGCAGCAAGGGATAGGTCAGCACCACCATGTGCATCCGTTGGCCACTGTGTATTAGGCTTAATGTTGGTGGAAACAGATGGTATTGGTCAATAATTTGTTTATGAGTACACTTACAGCACAGGTACATTTTGGAGTACAGGGCACATGTGCTTACCAGAAAAGTAATGGCTGCTGATGTATGTCCGCCACAACTTCTTTAAAGCAAGTAACACTTGAGTAAAATGCTTAGAGAAAGTGGCCTGTGATACCCCCAAGGCCCATGAGGTCACAGACTGAGTGGAGACTGTGGCCAAATAGTAGAGGGCACACATTAATTTGTGCTGGCCAGACACTGCATAGTTGGCTCCCCCAAAAGGGTCCAAATCATCTCTCACCTGCTCATATAAGTCCAACAGGTTAATGCGGTTCAGCTGAAACATCCCCACAACCTGTTGATCCGAGAGGGAGTCCAGGTACAGGCGAGCACGATACATACGTGGGGTACGCAGTAGTCGGGTGGCTACCATGATCTGGTGTGCAGCTTCCTCCCTCCTGCGCAGCTCCTCCAAATGGCCCACATCACAGATATGCAACTCCAAAACACTCTGCAAAATATCCTTGTCTGAAACCGTCACAGGTGTCATTAATGATGTTGGGGTTTATGTAGGGGTGTTTGTGAGTGAAAATGAGGGCACCTGTGCTGAAATTAACCATGTGTGCACTTGACCAAAATGAGTTCTGGGCCAAATCGCCAAACAGAACCTGGTCTGAAATAAGTGTGATTATTAGACACCTAAAAAGTGCTATTTGCGAATGCGCATTGCATTAAATAAGCGAGTTGTATAGTTTTCTATACGAAAACATCTGGATGCGATAAAAATGCGAATTATTTTCGCACTTTTGGTCCGCATGCGTTAACGCACATAATATGCGATTTCAGTCCCTTAGCGCATCCTACTAAATTGGCGATTTGATGGGAAAATGCGATATCGCCATTTTGTTGTCTAATTAACGCCAAAAAACGCAAATCTCATCCCATAGAATGTCACCCCCTACCTCTTCTTAGCGAGTCCGTCCGAAGGGATGCGCGGCGTTCGCACATTTCGTAAAAAAGTCGGAACGGACCGCAGTAACCAGAATAAGGCCCTAAATGTCAGAAAGAGTGACAGCGGGGATTCAGGGACAGAGAGAGTGACATCAGTGACACAGAGATAGGGAGAGTGACAGCAGGGTTGCAGGGACAAGGAATAGTGACAGCGAGGACAAGGGAATGTAACAGCAAGGACAAGGGAGAGTGACATTGGGGATGCAGGGACAAATGAGAGTGTCAGCGGGGATGGAGGGACAAAGGAGAATGACAGGGGGGACACAGGGACAAGGGAGAGTGACAGTGGGATGCAGGGACAAGGTAGAGTGACAGCAGGGACACAGGGACAAGGGAGAAAGACAGTGGGAACACAGGGACAAGGGAGAGTGAGAGCGAGGAGGCAGGGACCAGGGAGAGTGACAGTGGGGACAAGGGAGAGTAAAAGCGGGGATGCAGGGACAAGAAAGAGCAACAGCAAGGATGCAGGGAAAATAGAGTGTGACAGTGGGGACATGGGAACAAGGGAGAGTAACAGCGGGGACACAGGGACAAGGGAGAGTGACAGCAGGGACACAGGGACAAGGGAGAGAGACAGTGGGGACACAGGGACAAGAGAGAGTGAGAGCGAGGAGGCAGGGACAAAGGAGAGTGACAGTGGGGACAAGGGAGAGTAATAGCGGGGATGCAGGGACAAGAAAGAGCAACAGCAAGGATGCAGGGACAATAGAGTGTGACAGTGGGGACATGGGAACAAGGGAGAGTAACAGCGGGGGCACAGGGACAAGAGAGAGGGACAGCAGGGATGCAGAGACATGGGAGAGGGACAGTGGGGATGAAGGGACCGGAGAGAGGGACAGCGAGGACACAGGGACAAGAAAAAATGACAGCTTGGAGGCAGAGTCAAGGGAGAGTGACAGAGGGAATGCAGGGACATAGTAGAGGGACAGCTGGGATGCAGGGACAAGGGAGAGTGACAGTGGGGATGAGGAAGAGTAAAAGCGGGGATGCAGGGACAAGAAAGAGCAACAGCAAGGATGCAGGGACAATAGAGTGTGACAGTGGGGACATGGGAACAAGGGAGAGTAACAGCGGGGACACATGGACAAGGGAGAGTGACAGCAGGGACATAGGGACAAGGGAGAGAGACAGTGGGGACACAGGGACAAGAGAGAGTGAGAGCGAGGAGGCAGGGACAAAGGAGAGTGACAGTGGGGACAAGGTAGAGTAATAGTAGGGATGCAGGGACAAGAAAGAGCAACAGCAAGTATGCAGGGACAATAGAGTGTGACAGTGGGGACATGGGAACAAAGGAGAGTAACAGCGGGGACACAGGGACAAGAGAGAGGGACAGCAGGGATGCAGAGACATGGGAGAGGGACAGTGGGGATGAAGGAACCGGAGAGAGGGACAGCGAGGACACAGGGACAAGAAAAAATGACAGCATGGAGGCAGATTCAAGGGAGAGTGACAGAGGGAATGCAGGGACATAATAGAGGGACAGCTGGGATGCAGGGACAAGGGAGAGTGACAGTGGGGATGCAGGGGCAAGGGAGAGTGACAGTGGGGATGCAGGGACAAGGGAGAGTGGCAGCTTGATTCAGGGACAAAAGTGAGTGGGAATGCAGGGAGAGTGACATTGGGGATGCAGGGAGAGTGTCAGCAGGGATGTGGGGAGATTGACAGTGGGGATGATGGGAGTGTGACAATGGGAACACAGGGAGAGTGACAGCGGGGATGCAAGGAGAGTGACAGTGATCAGAACCTGTAATCAATGGCTTAAAGTGAAAATAAGATGAAAGCCAATAATATCAATTACACACAGAACACACAGTGACCTTGACAGCATCACTTAGCATACGAATTTTGGAAACACAACTGTATCCGTCATTCAAATGCATGGGAGTTATGTACCTCCCATGCACACAGAATAAGTACACCAAGTCATGTAATATAAGGTGCATGTGCTTACTTGTGGATGTACAGTTGCAGTAGCGATGGGAGGAGAGAGGGGAGCCAGCCCACTTGGCACTGATGCAGCTGCAGGAGGAGAGCGGAGAGCTAGGCCACCCCGCAGTAGTTTGGTGACAGGAAGAGGCAGGGGAGCCGGGATACCCAGCGGTGATGCAGTGGTGAGAGGAGGGAGCTGATCCACCTGCAGCCAATGAGCGGAGGGGAACACAGTTAATACATCTGCCCCAGTGTCCCCAGAGCTGCCTTTTGTAAGTGCTATTCAGCCTCCTGCTACACAGGGCCGAACAGTGACAGAATCACGTCCTGAGCAATGGTAACGAAAGCTATATCACTGCATATCGGCCCACTTCAACAAGTATGTGCAATCGCTTCACTATTATACAAGCACTTCGCTTTATAGTCAGGTACTTACACTTTAAGGGTAGGCCCTCGGCTGCGCAAACTAGCTATGGAGCCAGTTGCTCAGGCGGCCATGTTTTGTGTAGCAACCAATGCGGCCTGCCCCGCAAATAGTCCAGACACTATTCACGTGACCGTATTCATGCCGGCCACGTCCATGTCAACATTAAGCTTGTGTCGACCATATGTTGACCTATGGTATGTCGACCATTCTTAGGTGCCGACTTAGTCACTGTCAACCTAGATATGGTCGACCCAGGGACCGCATACCAAATATGTACATAATCACAATGGGTACTCCTGTGATATACAGTCATATTTACACTGCATTTAACTGAATAATGTACCATATTGGTGAACTGCAATTAGATAAATCTCCACTAGATGGCAGTGTTACATTTTATGTGGATTGCATTATGTAACCCCGTCTGCAATTTTATTTTGTGGTATATTATAAGTAACAAATATCTATAAATAATAAACAATAAAATGCATATAAAAAAATAAAACAGCAAAAAGCCAAAAAGAAAGTTGTCCACTGAAATGGAATCCAGAAAAGATTAATATTATTTACCTCATGTAATCAATACTATATAATAATAATAATAATAATAATAATAATAATAATAATAATAATAATTATTATTATTATTATTATTATTATTATTATTATTATTATTATTATTATTATTATTATTATTATTAATGTTCATAGTTAAAAATGCAGCACTATTAAGAATCAGATTTATCTTCTACCACAGGGCATGGCGATGGGAACAGATTTTGTTCCCATCATGCTGCATAATTTTTTACCATTGGTAGCTCCAGAGGTGGGGCTGCAGCACAATCCAAACAGGGGAACCACATCAACCACCAGTGAGTCTCTACAAAAGAAAGGTTTAGGTAACCACCTTACCTGTTGGAGGTGCAGAGGTGGGAGTGGCAGGGCCGGCGCCACCACTAGGCAAATCTAGGCATTTGCCTAGGGCGCCAGCCACTGGAGGGCGGCACTTCGCCCCTCGCCTCTCGCATGGAGGCTGCAGGGGTGTCCGTGCCGAGTACCTGCGGCGCTGTGTGATCTGGCGGCGGGGTCCCTGCAGTGATGCGCGCTATCCGGCAGCCAGGCGGCGGCGCGGGAAGCGCTGCTGGGTTTGAAAACATTCCGCATGCTGATTGACTGAGATTCAGCCAATCAGCATGCGGCGAGTTTTCAAACCCATCAGCGTCGCTTCCCGCGCAGCCGCCTGGCTGCCAGATAGCGCGCATCACTGCTGGGACCCCGCCGCCAGATCACACAGCGCCGCAGGTACCCCCCCCCCCGTAGGCACCGCCCCCCCCCCTCGCCTGGGGTGCTCCGGTGCACCGGCCCTGGTGAGTGGCTATGTCAAGCTGCAGTACAATGGTGGGGGTGTCAGTCCCCAAAATGTATAAAAGAAAGAAGGAAAAGACTGCGCTAGTATCCAATAAATGTTGTGTGAAATTAATAGTTAAACATTTCAAGTACCACTAAAGTAATTTTTATTCTTAAAATTTAAAATGGAAAACAGTATAAACTCCACAATAATGAGGGTAAAAATTTGACCAATTGGAAAAGCCTTAAGAAAAGGGGGGAAGGGAAAGGATGAGGTTAAATATTGTGACTGAACAGATGATTGTTATAAGTCCATACGGTACCATATTTTGATGAACCAGCTGGTTGTTTTGAGCTTTAAATTGCAGATGTAGAGTCCACTGGCAGTTCCGTATAGAGGGTCCAAGTGCCTCTCAGTATATTCGCCAGAGACATAGCAGAGAACCTCTTGAACCTCTGAAGATTCGAACACTGTGGACACCTTTCCTGGGCCAGTACCATCACCCAGAGGCAACCCCTAAAATCTATCTGGAGGATATACTGAAGAGGCACTCTAACCTATTGTATTAGGTTTATGGCTATATGTATTGAATAACCTTGTATGATTCTTAAATGTGGATAGGTGTGGTCTCACACGCTGCTATTCAATATCCATATGTTCTGTAAGCTTCTCGCTGCGGTCACTCCACATGGCAAACAATGACTGGAGGAAATTCCAGATCCAGTACAGGTGAGGCAAGTCATAGGGATAGGTGAATTAACCCTTGGTGATAGATAATATAGAAAGAGATAAAGTACCAACCAAGCAGTGCTTCACTGACATTTTTCAAGCACAGCCTGTAAGAAGACAGAAGCTGATTGGCTGGTACTAAATCTATTTTTAAGTCTTGATACATATGCCCATAGCGAGGTAATAATCCAGGTCCAAGGTATAGTGTGAAAAGGCCCATACCGCAGTCTTGTAATTAAGGCACCTTCACATTGAGCCACCCAAGCAGACATGAGTGACTATGGTGTACAAATCGAAAGCATCCAAAGTCTGATCCCTCCTGTCATACAGTATTATGTTACTGTCTGGGTGAGAGAGGTGAGTGAGTGTCTGGTAACGCACCTCTGTACTGTGTCCCGGCATTTATCACGTGACTCACGCTGCCCATCTATAAGAGCCTAGATGCGTTACTCCTATAGCATTTGTAACTACGGCTGCAATACTAAGACATTGTATAAAATAAGTTTAAAAAAATAGTATGGAAGTAGAAACTACACAACCAAAATTAGAATGAACATTGGTGTGGTAGTGGTAATTTAATTAGCTTCTATGAGGAAGTCAGTAGGGGGCTGGACTTAGGGAAATCTGTTGATGTAACACAGCTTTATTTCAGTAAAGCTTTTGACATGGTACCTCATAAAAGGTTATTAATGAAACTTGGTAATTTAGGGTTAGGAGATAAAAAATTAATTGGATTAAAAACTGGTTGCACAATCGGGGACAGAGAGTGGTGGTAAATGGCATACATTCCAGCTGGGGTAAGGTCCAAAGTGGAATCCCGCAAGGTTCAATATTGGGACCCACCTTGTTTAATATATTCATTAATGATATTGAAAGTGACATAGTAAGTAAAATTGCAATATTTGCAGATGAGACAAAATTGAGTAAGGAAAGTAACTCAGGAAAGCATGTGGAAACACTACAAAGTGACTTAAATAAACTGGAAAAGAGGGCAGGTGGAAGGTGGAAAATGTAGCTTAACATTGAAAAATGTAAAGTAATTCATTATGGGAACAAAAATGAACAAGCTACTAATAGGCTGAATGGAGTTATTATAGGGAATTCTGCTGCAGAGAAGGACTTGGGGGTCTTCATAGGTGAAAAATTGCATAATAGTGCACACTGCTCAAGTGCAGCAGCAAAAGTAAACAGGACACTGGCATGCATTAAAAGGGATATGGATTCAAGAGATGGCAATGTGATAGTGCCTCTTTACAAGGCATTGGTGAGACCACACATATTTTGTTCAGTTCTGGGCACCGCACCTTAAAAGGGACATAAATGAATTGGAACAGGTACAGAGAAGGGCGACTAAGCTAGTAAAAGGTCTTGAATCACTAAAATACAAAGATAGTATAACCAGGCTGAATTTGTTTTCGCTGGAGAAATGGAGGGTGAAAGGAGATATGATTAGTATGTTCAAATACAGGATTGGGAATCATATGGAACTGGGAGATGATTTGGTCACTAACAGGCCTATACTTACGACACGCGGGCATGTACTGTGGCTCGAGGAAAATAAATTATATACTGAATTAAGAAGAGAATTCTTCACCATTAGAGCAGTAACATTCTGGAACTCATTGCCGGTGGGGGGGTTAATGAATTTAAATCAAAACTGGATGCATTTTTGGCCACTAAGGGAATCCTATAGATTTGACTTACACAAGTCAGTAGTTACAAGTCCGATAGGTTGAACTCGACGGACTAACGTCTTTTTTCAACCTTAATTACTATGTTACTACAGATGGGGCTTGGCCCATCTTTGCAGGGCTGGTGTTTCTAATGCCAGCCCCGCCATCCCACCATTCCCGCCAGGAGGTGCGCACACACGAGATGCTCACGTGCCGCCTGGCAACGGAGCCTGCCTCCGGTCCCCGCCACCTCCCCCGCCGTTGCTGCAGGTACCCCTCTCCGCCCTGAGCGCCCCCCTAACCCTGCCCATCTCCCTAAAATGGAGACGGGCAGGGACACGCACCGTCCCCGCCGAGAGACTGGGACGCGCGTTTGTGTGGGACACACGTGCTTCCCAGTTCAGTGTAGCCCCTGCCGCCGGCGCTCACCAGTGGGGAGGGTCTGGTGAGCCCCGGCCAAGGATGGCAGGGGCTACATCTGTATGTTTATTATATAGCGCACACATATTCCTCAGCGCTTTACAGAGTATAGTGGAACATTCGCATCAGTCCCTGCCCCAGTGCAGCTTACAATCTACAGTATAATCCCCACAAATTTTGGTGGCAGCCAATTAACCTACAGTACCAGTATATTTCTGGATTGTAGGAGGAAACCGGAGTACCCGAAGGAAAGAGAGAGAGAGAGAGAGAGAGAGAGAGAAAGAGTATATATAATACACATTCGGTCTGTATTACACAGGCTTTATTGCGATCGAGTCATCTATTCCAAAACTTTCCATCACTATAGTGGAAATAACCATGTAGCAATGTCTATAATACAGTATCACCATAGGCGAATCTAGGGAGTGGTCCGGGGGTGCACTGGAGAGAGGTGGGGCTTTCCAACGAGCCCAGCCCCATGTCTCTTGCCCCCTGGGAACCGGAGATACTGCCAGGCAAAGCTGGAACGTTTTCCCTATAGGATAACATGGGACCCGCTAATTCCGACCCCCACCCAGTTCAACGGCTGTTAGTTCCCCCTTCGGCATCACTGAAGCTCGAGGTTGATCTCAGTCGAACCCAAATCACTGGGCCTTCAATCTGATACAGGCTGGATCCATATGGGTTAATTGGTTCCAGGGATATTGAGGTTAAACCATTTTTTTTTTCATTTCTTAAATGTAATTTCATGACTGTTTATGTTCTTTGAGGGCAGATTTCTCTGGAACAAAACAGTTTCACGGGACCAAAATCATTCTAAGCCAACTCAAAAGTTCTTCAACATGATACTGGTCTCATGTAAATGGGTCAGTTGGTTCCGAAGATATAGCTGGTTGGTTAAAGGGGGGTAGGGAGAGGGGAGTGGTTGTCTCTCCCCCTCACACCAGAAAATGCAGGGACTAGGCTGGTGTATAAGGGGTCAGCCTGGGAATGTCCCTGCATGATCCTGGGACCATATTCCCGGGAAAATCCCTGCATTTTCTGTTGTGAAAGGGGTATTATTTCAAGCAGCCGTGACCTGCAGTGCTCTGAATACAGCCGGACAGTCCCCTGCTCTCAATGACTGTCACCCCTGCAGCTTCCGCTCCCATTCTTCTCCCCGCTTTCACCTCAGCCCGCCCCCCCTTTAATCACGTGGTGCTGGTGCCCGGCGTGCTCCCCTGACGTCACGCACAACAACAGCGCGCACAATATTTCAAATGTCCTCTCGGATAGAGGGGAGTGTGAGCGTGCTCTGCGCTGCGCTCTGCTCCTCTCCCCATAGAAGCAGCTGCACTGCTCTCCATCTCTCCCTGCAGCAGCAGCGAAGGCTCATATAAAAATTTACAGTAAGTGGCACTTTTGGGGGCATTGCTTAAGGGACGCTACAAGTGGCGGTATGTGGGGGCATTACGCATAATGTATGGCTTAATGTGTAAGGGGCATTACGGTGTGCAGCATCATGTGTAAGGGGCATTATGTGTGCAGCATCATGTGTAAGGGGCATTATGTGTGCAGCATCATGTGTAAGGGGCATTATGTGTGCAGCATCATATGTAAGGGGCATTATATGTGCAGCATCATGTGTAATGGGTACTATGGTGCGCGGCATCATGTGTAATGGGTACTATGGTGTGCGGCATCATGTGTTATGGGTACTATGGTGTGCGGCATCATGTGTTATGGGTACTATGGTGTGCGGCATCATGTGTAATGGGTACTATAGTGTGCGGCATCATGTGTAATGGGTACTATGGTGTGCGGCATCATGTGTAATGGGTACTATGGTGCCATCAAGCAAGAACCCCCTAGCAATGAGCACGTAGGTAAGCAGCACTTATGTTGCAAATATGTAATGGGCATTACGGTTTGTTATATAGTATGTTATGGGCATCATGATGTGTGGCACAATGTGTAATGGGCATTATGGTGTGTGGCCTTATGTGTAATTGCCATTACGGCGTGTGGCTTTTTGTGTAATGGGTATTACGGAGTTTGCTAAAATGTGTAATGGGTATTACTGTGTATGGTCTAAAATGTAATACCACACCCTTTTTTGTGATGCCATGCCTCCTTCCCATAAGGCCATGCCCCCTTTTTGACGCGCAAAGGTCCCCCTTCTATTGTGTCTAGATCTGGGACCACCCATTACCATAATTCTAGATTCGCCTATGAGTATCACCCATTACATTATTTAACATAATATTACACAACTTAGATTACGGTAAGAATATTTTCCATCACATAATTAAAATCCTGTTTACTGGGATAACTCCCAACCCCTCACTGGTCTATTACTTTACCAGATCCAGCTAGTGTATTACACAACGTCCTCCTAGCTGAATGTCTCATACAGACTCTGGCAGGAATAAGACCTTCGTATTTGAAGAAGTAGTGGGGCTATACCACACCTATGGAGAAGTTACACTCGTCTTTGGAATGTGGCAGACTCACTGCTTGCCCCATGTCCATTACAGAGAGGTAGGGAGACTGAGAACACAGAGCCAGACTGAGAGACACAGGCTGGTTAGGAGACACGGGGGTAATCTGTGATACACAGGGGGAGGCGGATAGAAACGAGGAGGCTGTATGGGGAGGCTGAAAGACACAGCGGGATGGGGAGGCTAAAGAGAGTAACACAAGAGGATGCTCAGAAACATGAGGCGGCCGAGACAGATTTGATGACTTTTAGGCTGCCCTGTCCAGTAGTTGGCAGCCAGCTACAGTATGTAGAGGGCGGGCCAGCGGCCATGCCATGAAAGGGAAAAAGAAATAGATATATACTCCAGCGCTATCCTCAAATATACCAGTTAAGTACACCTAGTATACGATTTCTCAGTTATATTGGGGGCCTCAGTTCTTCTTATAGACACCCTTTTGAGACCTTACTGACCTTAAGTCAGATCCCTATATTCACATAAAGGTATCTTTCTCTTCGTATTACACCTTCAATTCATGACTCCCTCAATTCAGATATTCCCCAAATCAGACGTCCTACTGATTACTGACCTTAAAATAAGGCCCTATTTTCACATAAAAGGTATCTTTACTCTGCGAAAAACCTCTTCCACATTCCCTTGATTCAACCGTCTGCACACCATGTATATTCGGCTCAACACTCACCTCTATATGAGGCCATATGTTCACTTCAAGGTTTCTTTACTGGAGACCATCGTATACACAATCCTCCACGGGAAAAATCTCCAAACACGGGATACTAAGTACAAAGAATTTATTCCATCCAACATGCAAAAAACATAGTAAAAATTCCAAAGATTAAAAAAGTATCCGCACAGGGATGATGTGAGACCACAATTACCCTCTCCCTATATCCGGATACCGGAAGAGAGTATTACTAGATGTAAAAAAAGTATATGGTGCGTTCTTTTGCACAATCACTACCCTGTAAGCATATTGCACTTTGTATGTATATTATCATGTATTGGGCACAGTGGCAATAGAGAGGATGAGTCTGTGTATTAGGTAGCAATGGAGATTGATTTTTATGTATTTTTTATGTATTTTTTTAATAAGTATGTATGAATTTTTTTATTATGGATTTTAATCGATCCAGACCTGGTTTTAAAAAAATCTGTAGTGGAGAATGGGTATAAATACCCTTCCACACAGACACTTACTCACACCTTGAAAAAGGGCTGTATCAAATAGCCTGAAACGCGTTGGTGAGAGGAGGAAGGCACAGCAGATGGTGAGACCATATACTTTTTTTACATCTAGTAATACTCTCTTCCGGTATCCGGATATAGGGAGAGGGTAATTGTGGTCTCACATCATCCCTGTGCGGATACTTTTTTAATCTTTGGAATTTTTACTATGTTTTTTGCATGTTGGATGGAATAAATTCTTTGTACTGAGTATCCCGTGTTTGGAGATTTTTCCCGTGGAGGATTGTGTATACGGTGGTCTCCAGTAAAGAAACCTTGAAGTGAACATAGGGCCTCATATAGAGGTGAGTGTTGAGCCGAATATACATGGTGTGCAGACGGTTGAATCAAGGGAATGTGGAAGAGGTTTTTCGCAGAGTAAAGATACCTTTTATGTGAAAATAGGGCCTTATTTTAAGGTCAGTAATCAGTAGGACGTCTGATTTGGGGAATATCTGAATTGAGGGAGTCGTGAATTGAAGGTGTAATACGAAGAGAAAGATACCTTTATGTGAATATAGGGATCTGACTTAAGGTCAGTAAGGTCTCAAAAGGGTGTCTATAAGAAGAACTGAGGCCCCCAATATAACTGAGAAATCGTATACTAGGTGTACTTAACTGGTATATTTGAGGATAGCGCTGGAGTATATATCTATTTCTTTTTCTCTATACGTTCTTTGGGAAACTGGTGTCCCACAGATATATACATAGCTGCAATCCTTGGCGCAAACCACCTACCTGTAACCCTTTTTGTTTACATTTATCCCATGAAAGGGGCAGGGCTTGAGGCAGAGTTCACCAAATGAGCCCGTGAGTGGGGTGTGGAAAGGATCACAAAGTTAAATGAATGAATGAGGCTGAATGAGGCTCTTTATCAATTTTGTTTGGTCTATTATGATCCTGCCTCTTTCTACAGACAGATATCTTGAGAACATGACAAAACAGGAATCCGGCGAGGCCCGATTCTCTGCGTAAATAAAGAGTTTACAGCATTGTGGATAAGACACATTTCTCTGTTTGTTGGGTATAAACTGGTGATAATAACAGCAGTAAGTACCTAGAATTGTGATTAAAATCACAATGAACCACTCTTCCAGTTAGGGTTGTCAGTACTTGTGTAGTTCCACGGCGCCTTGCTACAATACATTGTCAGCGCAGCCCAACAAGCGGTGTAACTATAGCACCGCAGCCCCCGCCACATCGGGGGGGGGGGGGCTGTGCATGTGGGGGCACGGGGGCTGCGGTGCTATAGTTAAACCCCCCCTCAATCCCCCGCAGACTTACCTATCGCGCTGGTCCCGGCGGCTCCGTTCTTCTGCTGAGGACCACCAGAAAATGGCCTCCCCCATATAGCACACAGTTCTCTCAAACTGTCTGCTGTATGGGGGCGGCCATTTTCTGGTGGTCCTCAGCAGAAGAACGGAGCCGCCAGGACCAGCGCGATAGGTCTGCGGGGGATTGAGGGGGGGTTTGCATGGGCGGCGGGGTAGGGGTGCTTGGCAGGGCGGCGACGGGGGGGTGGGGGGTGGGCGCCCCCCCCTAACGGCGGGGGGGCGCCCAAAACGTAGCTACGCCACTGAGCCTTACGGGCACCCTAGTGTAGTCAGTATAGTATCCCCGTCAGGCAGTGTAGTCTCCGTACTGTCCCCGCGAGCTGCAGCTCTGTCCCCGGCGTCCCGGGCAAGCCTAGTGAGCACCTCTCACACAGCGTCGGTATTCGCCAGATCCCCTGCGCTGGCGGATGCCGGCAGAGAGGTGATTATGCGGGAGCCAGCGGAGAAGCGCTCCATCTGTCTGAGACGCACAAGCGTCTCATATGCAAGTGCGTCTCAGTCATTCGTGGGGTAGGGTACAGCAACCGTGCCCTTTTCCGCTTCAGGGAGATGGTCAGGATTAGGGATTCGGTAGCACGTGTGTCTCATGCAGAAAGGGGGGTGTGGGCGCAAGTGCGTTTCATGCACAATAAAGGACGCATTTTCCAGTGCTCCATGTTACATACTGGCAAATGCCTCCATTTCAAACACCCACTATCCACGTCAGCCTAAAGCGTGGCAAGTGCAGCAAGCTCCACGAGGGGACATGGTACGTGTCCTCCCTACCTGTTCATACCCCCACTATCCACTTTGACGTGGAGTTGATTTTGTGTGGTGAGCGCAGCACGCCACCAAGCCCTAAGCGTGGGCAAGCGCAGCGAGCCCCGCGAGGGGACGCGGAAAATGAGCCCAAAGCGTGGCAAGTGCTGAGGGTCCCGCGAGGGTATGCGTAACACACGGCAAGTAATCCGCAGCCGCTCACCAATGCTTCGGGCTTGTTTTCCGCGGTGCTCACCACGCTTCTTGCTTTGCAATACAATGATTCCCAGGTTTATGACCTGAGCGTCCTTCTGCACATGCACAGAAAGAAGAGAGCACTGCAGAGTACTCTGGAAAGGGATCTGAATAGATCCTTCTCAGGAAAAATGTGAAAATAAAGCCCTTAGGGTTCGATTAGGCAATGGCATCTACTGACTGTGTTGTCTATTTGGTACGTGCATTCCGGGAATGTGCCCTAACAATGGCACCACAGCCCCGGTGGGGGCAGGGGCATCCGGGGATGTGGGGGAATATGGTCATGGCAGATTCCATGTAATTTGCTTACAACCCTGCAAAATTGGCTGCTGTCTCCCCAGCTCAGCACATGCTGCTCAGTGCCATGTGCTGAGCTGGGGAGAGAGACAGCTGCAGCTGAAGCCTGTCATCTCTCTCCCTCTTGTTTATTTTTTCACAGGGGCGTGGCCATGCCTCCTCCCAGAGACCCCGCCCAGTGGCCATGCCCACTCCATATTACTTCAAGCATGTAAACCCCTGGTGACAAGCAAGAAACCCCTGAAAATGAGCATGTAACCCCTGGAAATGAGCACGTAACCCTCTGGCAATAAGCATGTAACCCTCTGGCAATGAGCATGTAACCCCTGGCAATGAGCACGTAACCCTCTGGCAATGAGCAAAAAACCCTTGGCAGCAAGCATGATACCCCTGAAAATGAGTATGTAACCCCTGGCAACGAGCATGTGACCTCCTGCAACAAGCAATAAACTCCTGGCAATGAGCATGCAAGTAAAAAAAAAAAAGAAATGATAATTAATGTATGCACAATTTTGGCCATTGTGGCCAAAACTCAGAATCAGAATCAGTTTTGGATGTTTGGGCTTCTCTTCACATGACTACACCCCGCTATAATGGTAATAAATGATAAACTGGCACGAGCTGCATTGTGTTGTTGATCTTCTCCACCCTGAGTCCAGATCACTGTGTTACTGGATTACTCTGCGAGTCTGCCAAGATTCCCAGAGGATGAGTCACCCGCCGCTGAATAACTATCTAGGAATACGCAGCCATTGAGGATTTTATTAGTGAGAAACAAAACAAAGCAAGGCCGAAACACGCCGCTACGCTGTGATAGGTCCCTGGCATGACTCAGCATGCTGCGCTACTTAAAAATGACATGCCTGATCCTCCTTAGCGACACATAGCAACCGCTGCACAAAACAGCAATCTACGGCAACACTATAATGTCATTTTATAACTGGAATGCGTGGGAAAAGAACACGTAACACATTACACATGTGAGATCTAACACATGGGGATATACAAGGTGTATACCTTTTACAGAACATAATGGCCATTATTTATAAAGATCATTTAATACACACTAGAGAATGTGCCATTGTCTTACACTGTTGTATGTGAAAGCTCTTTCCTGCAAAATTCAAGGTGCGGTCTTAGTTTTATCTCTCTCTCCTGGAACGTGCCACTGCAGAGGGAGGACCAGGGGGACACAGTAGGGGGGCTAATGATCACCACTGCCGGAGATCAATGAGAACATACACACACCACTTATACAATGCAGAGATTGAGCCAAAAGCTGCCCAGGTGCTCGGGTAGCACTGGGCACGCCCCCAAAATGATGTACATGTCGGGTCACTTCACTCGGTCAAGCCCCCACTTTCCCGAGACTAGGTTCTCCCCTTCCTACTAGATTGTAAGCTCCTCCGAGTAGGGCCCTCTTCCCTCCTGTTGTCAAAGCCCACTTCTCTTCACATGTCACTCACAGCTCTCCTATACTCCAACTCTCAGTGACCATCTTTGTCCGCATACTCATCTCCATCATTGGCATCAAGCCTCTTATAGTATGTTGATTGAGTCCTCACTACTTATATCCAAGCTGTAATGTGTATTGATCTGTGGCGCTCTTTATTTGTACTGTATTTTTGTTATTTATTCAATGTTATGCCAAGCTTTGTCTCCCTGTATTGTTCCTTTGTACGGCGCTGCGAAACACTTGTGACACCTTATAAATAAAATAATAATAATAATAAAAAAATAATAATAATACCCATTGGCACAGCATGTCCTGATGTGCGATTATTATTGCAAAGGACAACTCTTCTGCTGCCCTTTGCGAAGCAGCTGGCAACGTGTCAACCGGTCTCTGGCGGCTCTTCCCCTCCTCCTGTGCCCGGCTGCTTGCAGGGACTCCGCTGGCTCCTCCTCCTCCCTGAACCCAGAAGTTCCAGGATGCTGCCCAGATATCAGGTGAGAGGGGAGTGGCACGGACAGTGCGGGTTGGTGGGGGTCAATGCAGTGCGATGGGGGTCACAAAAAGAAGGTTTCGCAGAGGTGACCTGACACTCCCAGATAGCAGCCGCTCTCCATGGAGCTGACGTCACATGACTTCCCCTCACACACCTGGCCACACCTGCGTATTACCTGACACTCCCAGATAACAGCCGCTTACCATGTAATGATTCCCCAGTGTGTGCAGTGTGTGCGTAGCCCAGGACTTACTCAGCAGCTGTGATAGAATCAGGCTGAGCGGGGGCGGAGCTGATGTCACATGACTTCCACTATAACACCTGGCCACGCCTGCGTATTCCCTGACACTCCCAGATAACAGCCACTCACCATGTAATGATTCCCCAGTGTGTGCAGTCTGTGCGTAGCCCAGGACTTACTCAGCGGCTGTGATAGAATCAGGCTGATCGGGGGCGGAGCTGACGTCACATGACTTCCCCTCACACACCTGGCCACGCCTGCGTATTACCTGACACTCCCAGATAACAGCCGCTCACCATGTAATGATTCCCCAGTGTGTGCAATCTGTGCATAGCCCAGGACTTACTCAGTGGCTGCAAAAGAATCAAACTGATCGGGGGTGGAGCTGATGTCACATGACTTCCCCTCATACACCTGGCCACACCTGCGTATTACCTGACACTCCCAGATAGCAGCCGCTCACCATGTAATGATTCCCCAGTGTGTGCAGTGTGTGCGTAGCCCAGGACTTACTCAGCGGCTGTGATAGACTCAGGCTGATCGGGGGCGGAGCTGATGTCACATGACTTCCCCTCACACACCTGGCCACGCCTGCGTATCACCTGACACTCCCAGATAACAGCCGCTCACCATGTAATGATTCCCCAGTGTGTGCAGTGTGTGTGTAGCCCAGGACTTACTCAGCAGCTGCGATAGAATCAAACTGATCAGGGGTGGACTGTGGAGCTGATGTCACATGACTTCCCCTCATACACCTGGCCACACCTGCGTATTACATGACACTCCCCGAAAATGGACAGTTACCAACTCCAAGCACCGGCTTCCTGTCAACTTAGATAGTTATAAGGCTTGAGACCATTAAACTATAAATCCAACATAGAAGCTTACATTGAGCCCCATCTCTCCACTTTAAGTGAACTTCAGAAGGTATTACTGTACGTCTGTGTACTCTATTGCATGCTCTACAGCAGGGGTGTGCAAACTTTTTGCAACGAGGGCCAGATTTGGTGAAGTGTAAATGAGTGGGGGCCGACCATTCAGCCTGAAATTCTTTGAATCATTAATCACATCAGAATGGTCCCCCACTCTGCCCCTATTTACTCTGTCCCCCAGCCTGCCCCCCTTCTCTTAATGTCCATCAGTGCCTCCACTCATTGTATGTCCCCAAGTCTGACCCTCTTTCACTGTATGACCCCCAATCACTATGTACCGCACTCTGCCCCCATTCACTGTATGTCCCCCAGCCTGCCCCTCCTTCACTGTATGTCACCCATTCACTGTATGTTCCCCACTCTGCACCCATTCACTATGTCCCCCAGCCTTCCCCCCTTCTCTTAATGTCCATCAGTGCCTCCATTCATTGTATGTCCCCAAGCCTGACCCTCCTTCACTGTATGACCCCCATTCACTATGTACCTCACTCTGTCCCCACTCACTGTATGTCCCCCAGCCTGCCCCTGCTCCCCCTTCTCTGAATGGCCATCACTGCCTCCATACACTGTATGTCCCCCAGCCTGACCCTCCTTCACTGTATGTCCCCCACTCTGCCCCCTCCCTTCTCTGTATGTTTCCCACCCCCTGTGTGAGCCAGATGAAGGAGAGGCAAAGCAGACACTGCAAGGACAGGAGATGCTTGGGATCCCGCTGCTGCCCTCCTCCAAACACTGCTGTCACTGTGATTGTGGAGTAGGGTGATATAGGATTGACGCAGCAAGGGTAGGAAGCCAAAAACATCTGACTGTGGCGGCCGGCACCTCCTCACTGCAGCAGACAACAAGGTAAAGGTGCGCTCGCCGGGGCCCCACCTTTAGTGTCCTGTGCTGTGCATCCTACATCTGATGCTCTGCCCTCTTCCAGATGGAGGCTGCGTGCCGCTTGAAATGACAGCACGGGCCGCAATTGGCCCCCGGGCCTGACTTTGGACATGCCTGCCCTACAGGGACACTCCAGAAGCCCCCACAAAAAGAGGCTGATTTAGAGTAGTCTGCAATCAGAACCCTGTCTCGACCATGTCTCCCATCCTTGTCATTACTTTACAACAGACAAACGAGAGAGTTGTGGTTATTTATTGCACTTGCATCACCTGCCACAAAAACCTGACAGCTCATCCCGAGCAGTGTATTTATTCAGATGGGTGTATTCCGCTCTGCATATAGAGGGACCTGTGTGACACATGGCTGCTATTTTTAGATACAACTCCTTTCAGGAATTTTATTACAGCATTGTCTATGTAATCTCTGCGCTGGGGTCTACAGGCAAAACCTTGGAGAGAGATAAAGTGGGCGGCAGTCAGTGTCAAAAGTAGGATTTATAGAGGGGTGGTTCCAAAAGCCGTCCACAATCTGTGGAACATTAGAGCAAGTGCGGAAGTTTTGGGGAGCTGTAGAAGGGTTGGGATTGTTGGATCGAACACTAGGTCGACAAGTATTGGGTCGACACCACTAGGTCGACATGCAGCAAGGTCGACATGAGTTAGGGTCAACATGGGTCAAGGTCGACATGGGTCTAGGTCGACTTGACATTAGGTCGACACAAGCATCAGGTCGGCATGGGGTTTTCAATGTTTTTTTTACCCGAATGTCGACACAGTCGACATGGACACAGTTTGAAGTGAACCGCATCCCCTCGCATCGCTCGCTTCACCTGCGATGCTTCGGGCACGGTGCCTTGCTACGCTTGGCACACTATTTTATTCGGTACTTGTTTCCTAGAACGGCCACAACGATTTAGATCGTTGTGGTCGTAAGATAAAAAATCGGATCGATCGCATCGCATGCGATTTGGTCGCATACGATGCGACCGATCCGATCGACCGATTTTTCACCCGATTTTTTTTTTTTTTCACCTGATTATTTTCAATTGCCCCCACAAATGTTACTAAGTGGGCTAGACCCCACGATAGACGTCAACCCGAAGCGTGGCGAGCGCAGCGAGCCCGCGAGGGGCGGCGGTGCGCGTCCTCCGACCTTTTCATTCCCCTACTTTCCACTAGGGCGTGGAGTGAGAATAGAATAGTGTGGCGAGCGCAGCGAGCCACCGAGCCCGAAGCGTGGCGAGCGCAGCGAGCCCCGCGAGGGGACGCGTCTAACTTCACAGGTATACGCGTCCCCTCGCGGGGCTCGCTGCGCTCGCCACGCTTCGGGCTCGGTGGCTCGCTGCGCTCGCCACACTATTCTATTCTCACTCCACGCCCTAGTGGATAGTAGGGGAATGAAAAGGTCGGAGGACGCGCACCGCCGCCCCTCGCGGGCTCGCTGCGCTCGCCACGCTTCGGGTTGACGTCTATCGTGGGGTCATGGCGGGCACATAAAAAATGTGAAATGGGTCATATTGGCCCATTTCACCTTTTTTAACATTTTTCCCTATGTGAGATGGACTTAATCAAGTCCATCTCATCTTGTGCCATTATAATGGCACAAGACCGACAAGATCCTCCCGATTTCAATGTTAAAAGATTTTTTAACATTGAAGTCTATGGAAAAATCGGGTCAATCGGTCGGTCGCATCGCGGCCGATTTTAATTGGTCGCGACCGACCGATTGACCCGATTTCTGTCAATCAAAGTGAAAAAAGTGTAAAAAATCGGCCACATCGTGAGGATCGTGTCCCTTAATTAAGAGCCACGATCACTCACGATTGTGGCCGTTCTAGGAAACAAGTACCTTTTATTCTTCCACCATGCCCTAGTGGATAGTGGGGCATTAAATACCACCTGTCGGCACATCGGCTCAAAAAACAGTGAAAAACCCCATGTCGACCTTTTGACTGTCGAACCTAGCCCATGTCGACCTAATGCTTCTGTCGACCTAATGTCATGTCGACCTAGACCCATGTCGACCTAGATCCATGTCGACATTGACCCATGTCAACCTTAACCCATGTCGACCTTGCTGCATGTCGACTTAGTAGTGTCGACCCAATGCTTGTCGACCTAGTTACTGTAGACCTAATGACCGTATCCCCTGTAGAAGAACCTAGTGACGACCTTGGACATTAATGTACACATTGGTATTTTTATACAGTGGGTACTGTATGGAAAACATTGTTTTTGACTATTGTGCAGTCCAGATATCAATCTTGACCCTCACTATGAGTACGATCCCATTTGGTATTAAACTTGCACTGAGCAGGGGATGTCCCCGGAGTGGAGAAGGTTCTGGTAGCTTGCACTGTAAACTCCTGAGGTCTGGTCTGCTGGAAGGTTCTTCTGTTGGAGAATGGTAAATGGATGCCAATCTTTGAGAAGAGAGACCGCTGTATGGGGCGCATTGACGCATTTCGCTGGTATATCCAGCTTTTTCAAAGCTAATTGATGCATACAGTATGCCTCACTGTGGGCGGGATGTTCTAACATCTGCAGCCCAGCTCCGCCCCCCTTCACCCTTCATCGCCTACATAATTATCGCATATGCTGTAACATATGCGATAATTATGGCAAAGGACAGCTCTTGCGTTAAGAGCTGTCCTTTGCGGTGGGAGACAGTGGATCCCATCGGGTCCCGGCGGCTCCCCCCTCCCTCACACACCTGGCGCTGCTGCTGCTGCTGTGCCGGGCTCTGCTCCTCCCTGCACCCGGAAGAGGATCATAGTACAGGGAGGAGGTCACAGGTCCGGTCCGATAACGGGGTTTTTACCGCATTTTTAGTTTCAAGCATCTCCCCCTGAGTGATTTCCAATAAGCATGGAAAGGAGATCCATAGTTTGTCTAAGAATGAACCTTAAAAAAAGAAAGTGATATTGAATTTGCTGCAATAATTATTATGCCTCGATGATGTCTTATTACAATCAGATTGACGGTGTCTAGTGTATATCACTGTACTTCACCCTCCTGGCATCGTAGTAGTATTGATTTTACTATAAAGGAGCAAGAGAACACATGATTCTAGTGAGTTGGACATGGTTACCCTCTACATATCAGCAGGTGGCCCCTGCGCCTTAACACATGACTTTTTAATAATGACTTATTGCATGTTTTCCCCCCAGTCTGGTTCTACAGGGCCACAAATGGGGGGTCTAGGGGTTCAGGACTAAGGGGGCCTCTTGGCCAGCCACGGCACTTTTGGTCGCCCATCTCAGTCCCATGCTTAGTCCTGGGTTGGGTAACGTTGCTATCCAACTCCTGCCCATAGGTCCTCCACTGCCCATATCAGGTGCCTTCATTCCCCCAAACATTTCTAGGCTAATGCTCTATTTTGGCTAAGTCAGATTTGTTGTGGGGTCTTTTTGTGTGTGTTGGGGGGGGGGCAACACAGATTTTTTATACGGGGGGTTTCCAAACTTTTTTTTCAAGTACAGTATACCGGTATGTATTTATGTATTATGTATGAAGTGTGGTTATGATAAATGTATTCGAATAGTGTGAATCTGGAGTATGGTTGGAAATGTAAAACATACAAATGCAAGAACTACTCTATCTATTTAAGCAGAGTGCCGGGCAGAACCAGCCACGTGGTGACTGTAGTCGGATCCCTCCTGCAATGCCAGTGCCACAGTGCAAGCCAAGACTAGTAAGTGTCCTGCGCTTGTTTTTTGTCTATGGGCCATAACTGTTTGCAGCATATTGTGTAATGGGCATCACTGTGTGCAGAATTTTGTGTAATGGGCATTATGGTGTGCGCTTAATGTGTAATGGGCATATTATGGTCTGCGGCATAATGTGTAATGGGCATAACTGTGTGTGGCATTATGTGGAATGGGCATAACGGTGTGTTCCATAATGTGTAATGGGCATAAAGGTGCGTGGCATTATGTGTAATGGGCATAACGGTGTGCAGCATAATGTGTAATGGTCATAACTGTGTGTGGCATTATGTGGAATGGGCATAACGGTGTGTTCCATAATGTGTAATAGGCAGTGGAATGCCTCCTTTTTTGTGATGCCACACCTCCTTTTCATGAGGCCACACCCCTGTTTCGCCACGCTACTTTGCAGTTCCCTGTCTGAACATTGTAAATTTGAATAGGCACATGGGGGGTTTCTGGGTACTCGGAACCCCCCCCAGCGTGCGCCACTGACAAATGACTTGCTTGCCCTGGTCACCAGAACTACTAGTTTTGGCCCTGGGCTCTGATTACAAGCTAGTAAGATAAAAGTGATTTCACTGATTTAGTAAGAACAAACTACTTAACCTACGTCTGTGGTATTTTAGTGTATCCTCTCTGTTACTTGTTCTTAGTCAGAGAGAATCTTTCCTGAATCAACTGGATTGTGTGAGTTGCAGAGATGTATGCTGATGTCATCGCATGATGTATTCTGGCGCCAAGCATTCATCATTGTGTTGTCCTTTGACAGAGATGGGAACTGTTATCAGCTCTCAGAATGCAGAAGTCAGGGGCACTGCAATCAAGACAAAGGAACAGCAATGGGCAAACTTGTTCCTTTGTCTTGATTGCAGTGCCCCTGCTCATTGCAGTACAGGTGTGTGAAAATATAAATGCAATATCTAAAATATAAAGTTTACATTTCCCAAGCTAGGAGAAGATGCATGGTCTCATGTAACATGAGAGAGTTAGATTTGGGTGGGGTGTGTTGAAACTGAAATCTAAATTGCAGTGTAAAATATATGCAGATGGTATTTACCCTGCACAGAAACAAAATAACTCACAAATCTAACGCTCTCTATACTCACAAATCTAACGCTCTCTATACAACGCTCTCTGCCCCACCTGCAGTGCACATGGTTTTGCCCATTTTGAGAACATATTTGTACTGCAATCAGATCTGAATTAGGGCCAATATGTGGACATGCCGGAAAATACGTAAATTCTGGGGTAAAGTGACTAATTATATTAACTCTAGTTTTAATTTACATCTCCAGGCGGAACTGTTGTCCTCATTATGTGCAAACTTTTCCCAATGGTCTTTAAGACCTAATAGTTCAAAATATATACCATTACCACTTTACCATTGGGCAGTACTGATGGTGTAATGCAGCGGTTCTCACACTGTGACCTTCTCAGCATGGGGTCACGACTCCATGTTGCTGACCATCAGGCTGATTACTTTTCTAATCTCTGTCAGTGATTCAAGGCGTGAATTCAAGAAAAATCTGTTGGATTGTCTGTTATTTTGGACTCCTTCCATCATTTTGTGTCTCCACAATGCTGCCATGTATGTGCTGTCTGCTGACTACACGTGTGATGTGATGGGTTATGGTATATCAGACTCCTCCCATCACTCTGTACCCCCACAATGCTGCCATGTATGTGCTGTCTGCTGACAACACATGTGATGTGATAGGTTATGGTATATCAGACTCCTCCCATCACTCTGTGCCTCCACAATGCTGCTGTGTATGTGCTGTCTGCTGACTACACGTGTGATGTGATGGGTTATGGTATATTAGACTCCTCCCATCACTCTGTGCCTCCACAATGCTGCCATGTATGTGCTGTCTGCTGACTACATGTGTGATGTGATGGGTTATGGTATATTAGACTCCTCCCATCACTCTGTGCCCCCACAATGCTGCCATGTATGTGCTGTCTGCTGACTACACGTGTGATGTGATGACCTTCTGCAGTAACTTGCTGGGGTCCTGTAATTATTTTTATTGTCTGATGGGGTCCCAGAGCAAAATAGTTTGAGGACCCCAGGTGGAATGGTTAACATTACTGCCTCACAACACCGAGGTCATGGGTTCGATTCCCGCCATGGCCCTAACTGTGCAGAGTTTGTATATTCTCCCCGTGTTTGCGTGGGTTTTCTCCGGGTACTCTGGTTTCCTCCCACAATCACAAAAAATACTTGTAGGTTATTTGGCTCCTAACAAAATTTAACCTTAGAATATCTCAGCACAGTTAGGGCCATTGTGGGAATCAAACACATGACCTCAGTGCTGTAAGGCAGTAATGCTAACCATTACACCATCCGGGACTTCCCCAAAACCACCCGTACTGGGAACTGTACAATCCATTTTACTAGAAATGTTATCTTAGGATAGACTAACAGCCTCTCCGGTTTTGGAGAGGGGGCTGCTTCATTTTATAAAAAATGGGAAACATGGGATTCGTCTGAATCTTCTTTCTTCAGATAAAATTATGAAAGTGTTTGAGACGACTGGTTGGTCATTGATATGTCAAATTCCATAAACTAAAGTAAATTTACTAAACGAATGTAATCTGTAAAACATGTTGATATTTGTAATGTGAATTTAGTATAACTGAATATATTTGGCAAGTCTTTCCAAAATGTATGATTTCTGGTTAGATACCCATTTCCCTTTCCCCCCTATTTGTATGTTATCAATATTACTTTTGTGTATTACTGTATGGCCCTTATTCTGATCGGTGCGGCCGGATCCGAATATGCGGCCAGCACGTGCGTCCTAAACCCCGCCTTCCATACGGATCGCCAACTCCGTCCGAACGCGGTAAGAAGCTGTCCGAACGGACCGCACGTGTATTTCTCATGAATACGCCTCCTCCATCTCAGGGAACCTCCCCCATCATTCGATGGTCGCAGACCATCGAATGCAGGACCGAGTGGCCAGGTAGCTCCTGCAACCTCAGACCACACGGGCATTTCTCCGTGCAAAAGCAGGGATCTGGGCGGGCAGCTGACATCTGGCAATGTCATATGTCCGCCCCCTACACGTGCGTCAGGACCGCATTACCATACGTACGCCCAGCGTTTTCATGGGAACGCCCATGAAATGCGGGGTGTAAACATATGGTAATGAGCCCAAACAGCCCTTCACACCCCTCTCCACTCCCTGTTCGTAGTGTACACATTTCATGCGGAATGTGGCCGTGCGTCCTGCTCGCACATGCGCAGAGACGCCTCTGCACATGCGCAGACACAAAACATCGGCGGCACGAACGCACGCGGATATTACCGCACCAACCAGAATAAGGGCCTATGTTATTATTTCTTTTTAACTGTACAAAAGGTAATAAAAAAATTATTCTAAAAAAAATGCAATATCGGCAATTATAAAGATAATCTATGCCATTGCTAAGTTGGGGCATAGTTTGCATCATGGCAAGAAGTACTATGGTAATTTCAAGGTGATACGGAAGGAAGTAGGGTGTAAAGGGATAGGGTGTGTCACACCCTGTGACCCCCCTGGACTGTAGTGCCCTCTGGACCGTGTGGTGTTTTTACCAGGTCCGGAGGTGCTGGGAGTGAGGGCAGTGGCGGCGGGTGTCCAGGCGACTGTTGGGAACCCCGAGCGACGGGGATGCTGCATGCTGGCAGAGAGACCATGGGTAGCTGTGGGTGTCCCAGGGTCTCGACAGGTGGCTAAGGTTATGGTGTCTTCTGGGTTGTGCGGGCGTGCGCCTCCCTAGGTGCCGCACTAGAGATTCTCTTCAAGGGCCAGCACTCAAAGTTAGCAAATGTCATCAGGCGTCTGGAGGAAGTCCCTCCTCTATATAAGGAAGTCTATAGGGTCTCCCTGCTCCAGCGTCTTGTGCTACCATATTGTTATCGACCCCAGCCTGTTCCTGACTACTCTTATGCCTCATCCTATTGTGCTGCAACCATTTTTCTCTGTGTTTGACCCGGCCATGACTTTGGACTCTCCTTTTGCCTAACCCTTCTGTACCTGCCTTGCCCATCTGTTCCTGACCCGGCCTGACAACTACGCTTCCATATTCTACATCCCTAGTATTATGCCAAATCATAAGGGGAACTTGACATGGGGGCCGCGACCGATGTGTCGGGAGCCGCAGAAGCCCAAATCCCGATTGGTGGTGTCACTGGCAGAAAACCCCCGGCACGGTTAGACTCCGCGCCCCTGCATCAGGTCACACTAATACCAGTGCCAGATTAAGCCTTCGGGGGGCCCGGGGCACTTTAGACAGGTGGGCCCCCCTTGCACTTACTGGCCGCAAACTGCATGGGGAATATTACACTGTCAAAATACAGAGTAAAGGCAGTATAAACTTAGTCAATGGGTAACTTCAGGGGATATATATATATGGATATATATATACACACATATATACACACGCATACATACATACATACCACATGAAAAGCCTGTGTTTGTCCCTCTGCACCTTACTCTGTAGGAGACCTCACAGTCCCAGTGCTGCCTCTGATTAAAAACCCTCCCATGACTAGGCTGCTGCTGCTGTTATCCATGGGCCTGAGAAGCATGCAATGAGCTCCACCAATCAGAGCTCAGCACAAACGTCTCAGCCTCTGCCCTCTGGTGCAAAGTGTCATGGGACTTAGTCAACTCCCAGTAATGCACTGAACACTTGGCTCCCAATGCTCAGCACCATTAATCATTGTCACATTGGCAGCTAGGCGAAGCTGCAGCACTTCCCCACTCCCATGCACAAAACCTTTAGCTAAAAAAAAAATACATGCCAACCACAGGGGGGCCCTAGCTAGAGGGGGGCCCAGGGGCACTGACCCCTTGTGCCCCCATTATAATCCGGCCCTGACTAATACCTGAGTTGGAAGACCAACACTTCAATTTTTGACAGGGTGTGGGTGAGTAGTGTGAAGATCAAATGGTAATGAAGTTACACATAGGTGGCACAGAGCAATAAAATCTGCAGTTCACAGAAGCACATGCAATAGATTATTCAGTAGCTTCAGTTGGCGGTCACCCGTCTGCGACTTTATATAAACGCTCCTATAAACCCCTCCCCCTGTGTACATCAATGCAGCTGAACATGTAATGACTGAGAGGCCCACTTTCAGCATGTTGATTATCAAAAACTTTTGGTGCATCTTTAAGTGAAGTTGCTCATACATCAATGATGTATTGCGCCAATCCCCCAATCTGCAAACATGTCTCAAAATCCTGATCCTGGCGACGGATTTTAACATGCTCGGTTTCTCCGATCCGCCAACAGATCGCTGATCATCGATGACTTCCTGTTTGGGATCGGTGGTCGGTGGATCAGAGGATCGCGTCCGCTGATGTATTGGCCCCTTAAGACGTAACATCTCTCAGATTTATCTCCCCCTTCTAAAATCTAATTGTGACAAATGTGTTGTCAATCGTATATGTTTACTCCATTCGGTTTGTTGTCAAGAGGCACGTACTGTATGTAAACTGCAAAGGTATTTACTATCATAAATATAATAAGCTTCCAAGCTACCGGTCATCTGTTACCTAACCTCGGGATTGTATCATGTCCCAGGTGTGTCTCAAATTCTCTGGGGCAAGATTTTTCCAGATCTTTCTCAAAGTCATTTTGTATGTATCACTGTATACCGTGGAAATGGAAAGAACTTCTCGGTGACATCATCCATCCTGCGTATGTACACACATCTGAGCTTTTAATGAGCTCCACCGCCCACCTTCCCTCAATATAAGTATCTTCCATCTTCCAGGTACAACATAAAACAAGAGCAGAAGATTGACAGAGACAGAGAGCTAAATTGTCAGAACGAAGGTAAGGCGCTGCTGTTACTGTGAGAGGCGGCTGATACGGTTTCAAAGAAAACGGTCTTTAACTAATCTTGTGGCTCACAGGTCAAAATGCTGAACGGAATCGCTGTGAAAATCCTTGTGACACTTGGTGAGTACATAAAGGACATATTTTAATGCACAATTATACAAATATAATAAGAAAAATAAGAATATTATAATTTTTATATTATAATTAGTAGTACTAATATAATTACAATATATAATTATCATCATTAGTAGTAGAATAATTATTAGCATAATAATAATAATAATAATAATAAGAAGAAGAAGAAGAAGAAGAAGAAGAAGTAGTAGTAGAAAGCTTTGATTTAGTCTCTTTATACATTTGATCTAAAAGAAATATATTTTTTCTTTTGCATTATTGCACGTTGTCATAGTGATTTTTAAAACCACTCAATAAACACAGTCGTAGGTCTTCAAATATACTTTTATAGATACACAATTATAACTAGTAAGCCCGCTCAAAGCTAATGCTTCGAAAGCTAGTCTGCTACCTTTTCATAGCCTCTGTGTTTGTGCACACGTGAGAGAGAAAGAGAAAGAGAGAAAGAGATGTAGTTTCACTCGCTGACAGATGGCAATGTTTTCGAGACAAACAAACGGACAATAGACATTTATATAGATTATAATAATAATAATAATTATTATTATTATTATTATTATTTTATTGTTATAGTGCTCTCTTTCTCTAATACGATTCAAGGCGCTCTAATTTAGAGTTTAATTTACATGCAGTTTAATTTACAAATACATAATTTCCATGATTACACATACTATATGTTAGTATTTGCCTACAATAATGTGGCATTTAGCATAACCTATGCTTAAGTTAATATACAAATTTTGCAGCAGATAATATAAATAGGAGGATATAAGTATTTTTTTGGTTTAATGTCAATCGACTCCTCTTTTCTGGTTTCGCGTTCAGATCATGTTGAGGCATATACAGTACTTAGCAGATTTTATTTTTTCTTGTGCTATAATTATAGTTAAAAGAAGACATAGAAACATAATTTCCACCTCTTTGTCACATCTAATGGATGTTTCCACGCATTAAAACCAGTTTTTCAAGTAGTAATTTGTAGTCACCAGGGTGAGGTTGTGGAGTTTTGATTTTGAGGAATAAATGTTTTAAGTACGATTCAGTTTCACTTTTACTCTTTAAATTGGGCTGTTCTGTGATAGGCACATTGGGCTAGGTTTAGGAAATGGCAGCCAATTATCTGCGATATTGATCCCGGTAATTAAAGAAACAATGACATTACATGTGAAGCACGTTAGGGTTGTTTAAGTCGAAATCGAGATTTATTTCTATATTTAATGTCGTGAGTTTAACTTCAGAACTCTTCTTTAGTGATCTCCCAAAGTATAAAAATAAGATTTACTTGTTGGACCCCAGATGCTTAATGTTTACATTTACAATATAGATTTAGTTTGAGATTTGCCAGAATTCCTAAAGCATTTGGACATTACACTCTGCTACAGTAGCATTGCTCAGTGTATTTATTTTTAGCTGTTTAGGTTTATACTGTAGGTTTATACTGTAGCAGTAAAACATTCATTTTATTTGTATAAGCGTTTTGTCCTGTTTCAGAAGAAGGCGGGAAGCACGGTTGGATTGACCAATAGGGGCATAGGGAAAATTCCTGGTGGGAACCACTCTGAGATTGTCACCCCCATCAACCATTCCTATAATTTATTATTTATTTATTAACAGTTTCTTATATAGCGCACACAGATTCCACAGCGCTTTACAGAGAATATTTGAACATTCAGTCCCTGCCCCAGTGGAGCTTACAATCTATATTCCCTACCACACATATACACGCACACAGACATTCTAGGGTTAATTTTTGTTGGACGCCAATTAGCCTACCAGTATATTTTTGGATTGTGGGAGGAAACCGGAGTACTTGGAGGAAACCCACGCAAGTACGGGGAGAATATACAAACTCCGCACAGTTAGAGCCATGGTGGGGATAGAACCCATGACCTCAGTGCTGTGAGGCAGTAATGCTAACCATTACACCGCTCGTACTGCCCTTTATATATAACACATGGTGGGGATAGAACTCAGCGCTGTGAGGCAGTAATGCTAACCATTACACCATCCGTACTGCCCTATAATGTCAGGTTCCAGACTGTGCTATCAAATGATACTGTGCATTGTTATTAGGAAGTCAGTTACATGGTCTCTAATGAGTTGGCAACTTGACCAAGCAACTGGGGGGTGGATACTCTTCTTGATTTAACTGACCACACCGCCTGAGCGTGAGCCCCTACCATTGTATTTCCCTGGTTAGCCCTTAATGCTTCAGTCTGACACGGGTGGGAAGTGTAACTTCCGGTTAGATCTATCTATTAGGATTATAATTTGTGGTTATGTTGCACTGCATATATGGTTTTTACTTTGTATTTCATAGATCAATTTTTTTAAATTGGTAAAACATAAAAAAAATCGGCACAAAATATATTGTTCATTCAGTGGTCTGTTGGTTTCTGAATAAAATTTAAATGTGTTCTATTCACCCTCAACAAATGACCAAAAATATACAAAAGCATTCCTATTGACCACTCATTCATTACCCATAAACACCTTAATTCCCTGCTTATCTGCATAGTCACCATTTTGTAAAACATAATTGCCATGCCTTTAAATGCCTGATTTACGCAGCCAGAGTTCCCACATGTTTTTACCATTGCATTAAAAAAAAGACCATTAGTAAATCTCTGATTTATATATATATATATATATATATATATATATATATACATATATATATATATATATACAGTAGCTCCCGTGAGGGAAAACAGCACTCACCAGACTTTATGCAATAAAGGTATAAAGGAACAGGGTGTCCCAGGTTTAATAGTTCTTACTTGGAGCCTGCCGACGTTTCGGTCCAACACGGACCATTATCAAGGCAGAAGGTGTCCAAACGTGTCAACAGCAACAGCAGTACAGCAGTAAAGGGGTAACAGGGACAGGGAGCCTCTGTCCGGGTCCCTGTTATATAGGGGAGTGGATGAACTCCCACCGCTAATTGCGCTCCACAGCGTGGAGCGCATGACGTCACTTCCGGTTAAAACCGGAAGTGCGCGGCCGCAGTATACTGCGGCATCAAAGTGCCGATCTAAGGCACTTTGTATAGCGGTCAGCTATAGTACAGCTGCCGCTAGAAGTAGTGAGCCATTATGAACAGACCCAAATATACCCTGTATATGGGCAACACCTACGCTTCTATAAGCGGTTCATAGACGACATTTTCATCATCTGGCACGGCACCACTGAGACTTTCCTGGACATGGTCAACACATTGAACGCACTGGACAACCCAGTCAAATTCACCTCTGAAGTAAGTGAAACCACGGTCAATTTTCTTGACATCACCGTCACCTTGAACAACGGACAACTGAACACCACCCTGTTCCGTAAACCTACGGATAGGAACACATTGCTACTGGCATCCAGCCAGCATCCCCCAGCCCTGAAGAACAATCTGCCCATCTCTCAGTTCATGCGAGTTATGCGTAATAACTCAGAAGAAACGATGATGGAACAACAATTGACCGAGATGTCAACAAGATTCAAGGAGAGGGGTTACCCAGCATCTACGATCACGAAATGTCTTAAAAAAGCAAGACAAAAACACTCTGAAACGTGCCCCAATAGCAGAATGAAACCAGAGAGGATGGTCTACACTACCACATTCGACAATATGGCACCAACGACCAATAAATCTATCCGCCAACATTGGCAAATTGTAAAGACCGATCCCCTGCTCCATTTGACGCAAATGCCACCTCCAATGATGGCCTATAAAAAAGGCCCAAACCTTAAACAACTTCTTCTGAGACCTAGTAAGCAACCGGACAAACAACAAAGTAATACCTGGCTTCATGAGAGAAGACCAGGATGTTTTAAATGTAGCGGCTGCACAACATGCAGTAGTATGCTGACTGGGCCTACTTTTCCACACCCCAGGACGGGACAACCTTTAAAGATCAAATACAGGTTACACTGTTTGATGGACCACC
This sequence comes from Crinia signifera, assembly GCF_055691185.1. Lineage (NCBI taxonomy): Eukaryota > Metazoa > Chordata > Amphibia > Anura > Myobatrachidae > Crinia > Crinia signifera. Next base: position 13,723,687 of record NC_139226.1, read on the forward strand.
TAGTATACATCTTGACATGCCCATGCGGGCTATACTATGTCGGTATGACTACCAGAAAATTCAGGGAGAGGATGGCCAACCATCGAATGTCGATTAGACAAGCCATTGCCACAGGGACAGCAGACCTCCCAGTTCCTAGACATTTCATCAAAGCCAGGCACAATGTACCTGATCTGAGGTGCAAACTCATCGATTGGATACCTCCACTCCCCCGGGGAGGCGACAGAACTCTAGCCCTACGCAGACTGGAAAGCAGATGGATTTACAGACTGGACACGATTGCGCCCAAAGGGATGAACGAAAACAACCCCTTGAACATTTTCCTTGGACACTAGGACACCTTGGCTTACATTTGGGACTCCACACCTAGATGGATAGACTACACCGAATTTTTTCCATTGATGGATGTGCAGACAGTTTTTCACGGTTTTTTTCGTTTTTTAATTTTTCTCATTTTTCTTCATTTTTCCATTTGGTTCCCATGCAAAAAAAAACCCCTGATCCGAGTGATTTTTTCACCCGATCTCAGTCAGTCACAGGCGTTGCCTACGCGGTAATTTACAACGTTATGCGCCCACGTATGTTCATCACACGTACGCACGCACCCGACGGTAACGGACGTGCTCCACTGTTTTTCTAGCACTGGCCCTCCCAATTTACCCCCCGATTTAACTACACCATCCTCACTATATAGCCTACAATACCCAGGCCCTGTAGAATTTTCTCATGGTGGCACACGGCGACAATCCCCTTTATAATTTTTTACCGATATTCCTTTGCTCGTCACAGTACGACCATCTCTATGCTGCATTAAATTATTGGCCGTCCCCTTAGCCCCATGACCCTTTGTAAATGTGTACCAGTCAAGTAGTGAGGGGGCACATGGAGACCCACCCCATATAGTGCTTTGGTGTCCTTTAGCACCAATATATAAAAAATATATATATATATATATATATATTTTTTCTCATTATTTTTTTCTCATTATACTTTTTTCTCACTAGATATATCTTCTGACACAGTGTGTGTGGCGTTTTACTTATAATGTATTTTTGCTTATATTTTTCTTTTATTGTTCTTTTTCCCTTCTGCTGCGGTTGGTATACTTATCTACACCTATCTCTGGCATGTTTATATGTTGTACAATTTCCCCCCCTCCACCCCCAACCTGCGCCGGGTCCCTGTTCGCAGCTTTAGTACCAATACACTGCACGCTCTGCCCTCTGACAGCTCCCATATAAACAATAGACACGTGACACTCTGGCACCAATCAGCAGCCGTGATTGGTCCGAGGTCACGTGTCCGGATGGTATACGACCACCGGACTCATTCCTCCAGCCCCACGCCTTTGGCCAGCACTCACTACTTCTAGCGGCAGCTGTACTATAGCTGACCGCTATACAAAGTGCCTTAGATCGGCACTTTGATGCCGCAGTATACTGCGGCCGCGCACTTCCGGTTTTAACCGGAAGTGACGTCATGCGCTCCACGCTGTGGAGCGCAATTAGCGGTGGGAGTTCATCCACTCCCCTATATAACAGGGACCCGGACAGAGGCTCCCTGTCCCTGTTACCCCTTTACTGCTGTACTGCTGTTGCTGTTGACACGTTTGGACACCTTCTGCCTTGATAATGGTCCGTGTTGGACCGAAACGTCGGCAGGCTCCAAGTAAGAACTATTAAACCTGGGACACCCTGTTCCTTTATACCTTTATTGCATAAAGTCTGGTGAGTGCTGTTTTCCCTCACGGGAGCTACTGTATCTACATAGTACTGTCCCTTGTGGACACTGCTATATATACGGCACCCTAGCGGTTACCATTTATGTGGGTGAGAGTGCAGGTCTTGTACCAGCGGGACCGACAAACCAATGGGCAGGTACATTTGCATGCGCCCGCCCACTGAGCTGTCAATCACCGCTGGCTCCAGGAATGAAGGTGGTCAGTAGATCGCCCCTGCACACAGATCTTATACATATATATTGGACTACAGTCAATTCTTTGTTGTGATGTGAGTGCCACACATGTGGCGAATATAGCGGAAACCCTGTAGGTGGGGGAACCCATCTAAAGCTGTCTTCTTGTTGTGTGAGTGCCGGACATTGGCCCTTATTCAGATCTGATCGCAGTACAAATTTGTTCTCAAAATTGGCAAAACGATGTGCACTGCAGGTGGGGCAGATGCAACATGTGCAGAGAGAGTTAGATTTGTGTGAGTTATTTTGTTTCTATGAAGGGTAAATACTGGCTGCATTATTTTTAGACTGCAATTTAGATTTCAGTTTCAACACACCCCACCCAAATCTAACTCTCTCTGCACATGTTACATCTGCCCCACCTGCAGTGCAAATGGTTTTGTCCATTTTGAGAACAAATGTGTACTGCAATCAGATTTAAATAATGGTCTTTGTGTGATGTATAGGTATGTATGTATCTTAATATATTTGTGTTGAACAGCTGACGCAATATATCTGTGAATGATGCGGTTCACAGATTTATCGATGGTACACATATTGGCTGTTCATTCAAATGCCGGATATATCGGCCAGTTTGTATGCACCTTTAGTCTTGTAATGTTTTCTGTTCAAGTTGATACTGTGTCTGAAATCCGGCGTACCCGCTGCACGCACCCAAGAGAAGAGACCTGGCCAGGAATGTGGGAAAATGTAAATGGGTCTGAATTTGCGGCGGTCTTGTATTTTGAATGAGATTCCCCATATTCTTAAAGTGGCAATCATTGACAAGGCAAAACCAAGCTGGTTCTACTTTGTAAAAATGCCACTCAAATTGTTCTGTGCTTCGGTAACGATGCGCGTACCCGCCAAACGTTAACGATGGTCTATGATCTTCCCTGCATGCAGAAAGATCATAGACCAATCTTTTGTCAAGTGTATCAAATCGTTTCGTGTGCACGCCCAATGAACAATGTCAGAGCACTTCAGGCATCGTTCTGTGTGTATGCACCTTAATTCTCTCTGCACATGTTACATCTGCCCCCTGCAGTGCAGCATTTTGTTCTCCAGTTCTTGTTTTTTTAATCAGGATCAATGTACAATAACTGTTTGCCATGCACAATATAAGGCGGCATCTTGATGGCCTACAGACAATGGGGGAGATTCAATCTTCCGCCGCCATTCCCGACGGGAGAAATGGCGGCGGGGCCCTATTCAATGCTATTCTTCCTCGACAGCATTGAACATCCAAGTGGATTTGTCGAGCAAGGGGGCGCGGTAGACTAATTGTCGACCCACTTACTCTGTTGTCAACATAGAAACAAAGAAATGGGAAAACCCATATTGAAATTTGCTTTGTGTTGACCTTTTCCTTATGTCAATCTTTTCCAATGATGACCTTGTGCACCTTTGGGGGTCAACTTAGACTGTCAACTTTGTATACCGCACCATATCAGGCAACTAATGAGAGAGATCAGGACAATAATTAATACAGTATATTAAACAAATTTACAATACGGTTCTGATTAGTAGAGGTCATAAGTATCATAATATTATGTGATGTCTTATTAATTAGTACGTCTTATTTTTCCAGAACTGTGTGTTATGCTTGTGAGTTCCCAGGAAACAGCAGCACTACATCCAGGTAATACACTCATTTTATATGTGATTAATGACGTATACAGTGGGTTACTGTGCATTATCTAATAACACATTTACATTACTTTTAATGAAATGTTTTTAACAAGTGGAAGAATGGAGTCAGCAGTACTTTTAGTAAAACACTGCGGTTTCGGTAAAGGAAGAAACTATAGGAAATATAATTCTGTTACAGAATACAGATCATACTTACTTACCCTCACAGAATCACCAGGAGGGTCTGGAAAATTTTGGAACAAGTATAAAATCCTTGAAGCACATTGTTAACGACGCACTCCTTTGTCCAAACATGTTTGGATGATGTAGACCTTGTTGCAGCATGACCCTCACCTCCCCCGCAGATGACCCCCTCATGTGCAGCATTGGCAGGTGTATATGCACTTGCCAATGCCTGCCCCCCACCCCCTCCCTGGGTCCTCTGAATTACTTGTTTATTTCTGTGCTATTATTAACACCCTCTGCAACTGTGCTGGCATTCAGTTGTTTTTAGTTTGGTTTGTTCCACCTGTGCGTTGTTGTACATCTCAGCTCCTGAGCTGGTGTTGTCCCAGGTTACATCTGGGCATTGTTGCACCTGTGGGTTTAATCCCCACGAATAGGGAGACTCAATGTGCCCGTATCTCTCCCTACCTTGCAGCTTCTTAAACTCCTGTGAGCCACCTTTTCCTACATAAGTCCTGGCGGCACCGGACTGGGGCCGGATCTAATTCGTCCCCACAAATGTGGCTGGTGTAGGTGAAGCCTTAGCCTGCAGGAAGCACACAGGACCTTTGTATGGTTGCATCTTGGTCCATGCACTGAGAACATTGTTCAGATCCGTTCTGATGTTTTGCACCTGTGCATGCGCAGGTGCGTTTCAGCGCATGTGGAGACACAGGGTGCGTGCACCCATGGCGACCATTCGGTACGCCGGTTGCATGCACCCTACACAGTGAGAGGGGGGGCGGAGACGGGTGGGGGGCACCAGGCAGCTCCATTAGCATATGAGAACACCCAGCATATATGGGAACACCCAGCTGGGCGTTCTCAAGCTGATGGGGCCATGATGGACATGTAGGGCTGCCCGCCCTGTCCTCGCACAGGGTGCCCACAGTTTAGAGTCACTATATAGGTGTCTCTGAACTGCAAGCGCTGGAGAAATCATTCGATGTATGTAAATATGTAAATCATACATATGTAAATCATCAATTCGCACCCGTGCAGGGGAGTCGTGCGAGCGAGGGGGTGGCCGGAACTGCTTGCAACAAACGGCGTCTGATGGACTCACAAGGCTGCAAAATTCACAGCATTGCGAGTCAATCAGAATAAGGTCCTGAGTCTCTCCTAACAGGCACATATAGAAACCGTTGTAATTCCTACACCGGTCACCTGATTTGGATGTAAATACCCTCAAATTATATCTTAAAGTCTGCAGTTAAAGCACATCTTGTTTGGTTAATTTCAGATCCATTGTGGTGGTGCATAGAGTTCAAAATATGATAATTGTGTCGATGTCCCAATATTTATGTACCGTACTGTATATATCCACCAAAACTCAGGTTGCCGCCAGGAAAACGCTGGGCGTCCACACGTGAATGCGGGCAGGCACCTGGCTTCCGGGGGCAGGTGGCTGATGTAATCAGACGTCAGCTGCCTGCCCAGGTGTCGGAGCAGAGTGACGCACATCTTATGGTGCATACACACAGTTCAATACTGTTTTCGATTAGATTTGGCCTATTCGACCTGTTCTGATGTTTTTTTCTACTCTTTTTCAATTTTCACTATTTTCCATTCAATTTACTATTCAATGTGCATTCGATTTTCACTATATTCCATTTTCGATTTCAAATCGATTTCACAATGTTCCTGATCCTTCAGGTAGGAGATTGAAATCCAATCTGGATTGAATCGCATGCAGCAGTGAACACATTATGGTGCCCGTACACTTATGCGTTCGGATGCGATGCAACATCGTAATGCGATGTCCCATCGCATCCGATTGCCTCTTGTTCTGCCCAGTGTGTTTTCTCCAGCACCCGATGTTGCATGCCATCTGCGATGCCACATCAGGTGCTGGAAGAGGGGTGGCGCTGGAGCGGGTGGATGTGGAGTGGGGAGCGGAGCGGTGATACAGTAGCGCTGTGAAGGAGCAGCGGCAGGTCTTAGGAGCCACTGATTGGCTGAGAGAGCTCAGAGGGCTGCCCAGTGTTTAAAATATTTTTTTTAGATTCTGGTGCCTCTGCTGAGTCCAGCCGCCCACAGCGCTCCTTTACAGCGCTGATGCTCCATTGTTCTGGTCTCTGCTCCTCCACCACCCACCAGCAGCACTCCGGTCCCCGCTCCACTGTGACCATGCTCCAGCCCCCATTCCCCAAACCACATGCGATTGCTAATGCAATCTGATAAATAATATGTGCAGAAAATATTTTTTGACCTGCAGGGCCGCGCATCGCATCGGGGGACCCATTATTCATGCATACAGTCCTTCGGTTTATCGCACAGATGTGGTCAAAATCAAAGGATTGTATGCAATATCGCCCTAGTGTATGGGATACAATAGATTTGCACTATCTACTATTAGATTTGCACTATATAGACTTGTCTGTCAAGACTTTTTCTATTTGATTTCCACTACACGGGAGTGCGCATTGGGATCGCATCTGCATCAAATGCTAATAAAAGCATCTGATGTGCATTCAATTTCTATTCGATTTTGCTTCTATAAGAAAAATTGAATATAAAAATAGCGCATATCTCCCCGTGTGTACCCTCTATACGTCAACAGAGACTGACTTAGATTTGCCAGCACTACAGAAATCATTCGATGGTCGGCCTAACCCTAAGCCTGTGGTGCGGATTGTGTGTTTGTGTGAGTGTGTGTGTGTAGGAATCTTTCTAGAATGCATCTTATCCGAGAACATAAGACAGCTACCGCCCCCCCTGAACCCCCCCTAACCCTGCCTGTCTCCCTGAAGCGGAGACAGGCAGGGTCCGCCCGCCCAGCCACAGACTGAGACGCACGTGCATCCCAGTCTGATGGAGTAAATCTCTGTGGGCACTCGCCAGCGGGGATGTTCTGGCGAGCGCCGGGCAAAGAAGAGAGAGGCTCCATCTGAACATTAGTGAATGTTAGAACATACTGTATCTTCATGTTTGCTCGAATTGTATTTCAGGCTCATTTTCCCTAATGTCCTGTATATTTTCAGATGCGTTCTGCGAGCCCAATAAACGGTTTTACGACTGTAAGCCCTGCCCGCGAAGCTGCGGTAAGAATGAGTTACCCTGCCTGAAGAACTGCCAGCCTGAATGTTACTGCAAGGAGGGCTACGTACTGGCATCACCTACCTCCAACACCTGCATCCCCGAGGCGCAGTGCACATCCTGCGGCCCCAACGCCCACTTTGCTGACTGCATCCCCCAATGTCAGGACACGTGTGACAATTACAAGCAGATAGGGAGAGCCTGCCCCCAGATCTGCGAGCCAGGCTGCGTCTGTAATAAAGGCTACGTGATGTACAACAACAAGTGCATCCTACCCGTTCTGTGCCCCAATAGGGCCCGCTCCCTCAATAGAATTCTATTCCCCCTCTTAGCTGGTGTAGTTCCAAACTCTGCCAACAACACTGCTTAGAGACCCCCAGCTTGGTATTATATTTAATTGCACTTTATATGTATTTTCCTGTTTTGCTTTCAATAAAATAACAGTATTTCAAAGATTGCATGGTCAGCTTATTAATGAAAAAAATAGTTATTGTAAAATCACCGTGTGGCAAGGACTATTGTTCTCCTAACTAAACTGGGCAACATCTTTCTTCTTTGTGGAACCTTAGATTCTTACTCTAATGTAATTCCAATAATATCTGAATCCTAGTTTAATTCATAGGTAAAACAATTGGGGAAAGTTTAAAAAAATCATCTTCCTAATCTTCATTCAAAGTAAAGATACAAGAAGAGGCGGATCCAGTAGTGGGGGTGCAACCGGTCCCGAGTTGGAGGTCGGACCACCTCGGACCTCCGGGGCCGGCCGGGGAACAGGGCTCGCATGAGATCCGTCACAAGTTAAAGGACAACTTGTGATGGATAGCATTTGACCCAGCCGTCCAGGACGGTCCCGGGCAGCTCTCGGGTGATTGGCCGGGCGTGGAATGCTGCGAGAAATCAAAGCAGTGTATGACCTTTGTAAATCAGTATATTACTATTCATGTGACAGCTGGAAGCCTATTCTATTTTATTTATGAGCGCCATACACAGGGCACACATTAGAACAATACAGAGTACACAGAACTGAACATTACAGTGACTGAGACACTACAACAGCACAGGTAACAGCAGCACAATGCTCAGTACACAATACAGCTGGGATGTAGGGAAGCAGAAGAGGTGTCTGTGTACTACCGGGGCAGCGCTGTACATAGGGCACACATTAGTACAATACAGGGGACACAGAATATTACAGTGACTGAGATACTACAACAGCACAGGTAACAGCAGCACAATGCTCAGTACACAATACAGCTGGGATGTGGGGAAGCAGATGAGGTGTCCGTGTACGACCAGGGGCAGCGCTGTACATAGGGCACACATTAGTACAATACAGGGGACACAGAACATTACAGTGACTGAGACACTACAACAGCATAGGTAACAGCAGCACAATGCTCAGTACACAATACAGCTTGTATGTAGGAAAGTAGAGGAGGTGTCCGTGTACTACCAGGGGCAGCGCTGTACATAGGGCACACATTAGTACAATACAGGGGACACAGAACATTACAGTGACTGAGACACTACAACAGCACAGGTAACAGCAGCACAATGCTCAGTACACAATACAGCTGGGATGTAGGGAAGCAGAGGAGGTGTCTGTGTACTACCAGAACAGCGCCGTACATAGGGTACACATTAGTACAATACACGGGACACAGAACATTACAGTGACTGAAACACTACAACAGCACAGGTAACAGCAGCACAATGCTCAGTACACAATACAGCTGGGATGTAGGGAAGCAGAGGAGGTGTCTGTGTACTACCAGGGGCAGCGCTGTACATAGGGCACACATTAGTACAATACAGGGGACACAGAACATTACAGTGACTGAGACACTACAACAGCACAGGTAACAGCAGCACAAGGCTCAGTACACAATACAGCTGGGATGTAGGGAAGCAGAGGAGGTGTCCGTGTACTACCAGGGGCAGCGCTGTACATAGGGCACACATTAGTACAATACAGGGGACACAGAACATTACAGTGACTGAGACACTACAACAGCACAGGTAACAGCAGCACAATGCTCAGTACACAATACAGCTGGGATGTAGGGAAGCAGAGAATATAGTGTGAATGGGACCCGGGTCGTTCACTGCCCTCTGTAAGAAAACCAGATTGGATATCTGGATAAACTGAATTTAAATACAAGCCAGATCAGTACACATGAAACCAGTTCTCTCAGAATACAAATACAAGCTGCATCCGAACACAGGAGATGGAATAGGTAGGAGCAGTGTCTGGGAACAGACTTTAATCACCTAGCACCGAGTGTCAAAGTCCATACAGTCCTCTTTGTTCTGTTTTGTGGATCATAGCACCAGAAACTGTGACAATTTAGGGCAATGCTGCTTGGGTCTCAAATCGCCTAGCCATTCTCTTAAGGCAGGCATGTCCGAACTATGGCCCTCCAGCTGTTGTGAAACTACGAGTCCCATCATTCCTTGCCACAGTTTTGCTAGTAGGGAATGCTAAAACTATGGCAAGGCATGCTCAGAAGTGTAGTTCCACAACAGCTGGAGGGACATAGTTTGGACATGTCTATCTTAAGGATTTGTTAATGAGCATGCATGTATCACATGACAAACCACACATGCAACAACAATTCTACTATTTCCAGCTCTAGAATCTTGAATTAATCCAGGAATTTACTCAGTACCATTATAAGTGATGCATACTGTAATCCACTGGGTTTTTATAGGGAAACAATGATTTACGTCTACAGGAATGTTACCCATTATCTTTGACATCGTGAAATACTAGTAGCCCCTCCCATGACAGACACAATGCTATTTATTATAGATAAGGCAGGATTTATATTCAATATAAATAATAATGGAAGCGATGAGATCATTATGGTAAACAGTCTTGATGTTCACAAGCCCAAACACCCGTATGACAAGATTATTGCAGACAGATTAGCCTCTGACAGGAAGCCTGCCAATCACAATCAACTTGTGTTAAATTAAAAAACGAGTGAAAAACTTCACCAAAAAACTTGCGTTTGGGTCAGCTCACTGATAACATCTAGGCGTGGGGTAGCCAACCCTAGTCCTCGAGAGCTACCAACAGTGCATGTTTTGCAGGTCTCCTCACAGAATCACAAGTGAGCTAATTAGCTCCATCAGTGTATCTTTTTAAATGTGTCAGTTATTAATGAGTGCAGCTGTGCAGCAGCTAGGTTGTCTGGAAAATGTGAACTGTTGGTAGATCTCGAGGGCTAGGGTTGGCTACCACTGATCTAGGCTGACAGTCAATAGGTTGATACCAGGAGGTCGACATCGACAAAAGGTTGATGTTCACAAAAAGTCAACAGAAGCAAAACATGTCTGCACAAGCAAATCGTCAACACTGAAAGGTCGGCACATATGTTTTTTGTGTGTCTATGTTGACACCTGTGCACGTAAATCCCCAAATAGCGTACCATTCTCAATCGGAGTCCACGTGAATGGTAAAATATGTAAAAAGTCCCAGTCATGCGTTAACATTTACCATTTCGACCTACTGCTTATGTTGACCTTTGTCAATGTCTACCTTAAGCATGTTGACCTTTTTCTGGGGACCGATTGACTGTTGGGTACTTGTGAGTTATCCGGGCGTCCGATTTTTTGATTGTATGCCTTAAGTTAAGGCATACAATCAGATGCGATGCGATGCGATATCGCATCGCATCGCATCGCATGCGACCATCGGATGCGATGACCCGATTTTTCCATAGGAATCAATGTTAAAATGATTCCTATGGAAAAAGGGGTCCTTTTCATACCCCTACTATCCAAGTGGGCATGGAGTTGGATATAAACCTGTGGCGAGCGTAGCGAGCCACCGAGCCCGAAGCGTGGCGAGCGAAGCGAGCCCCGCGAGGGGACGGTATTCTGTGTCCCCTCGCGGGGCTCGCTACGCTCGCCACGCTTCGGGCTCGGTGGCTCGCTACGCTCGCCACAGGTTTATATCCAACTCCATGCCCACTTGGATAGTAGGGGTATGAAAAGGACCCTTTTTCCCATTGAATTCCATGTTAAAATGGACTCAGTCCATTTTAACATTGATTCCTATGGAAAAATCGGGTCATCGCATCGCATCGCATCCGATGGTCGCATGCGATGCGATGCGATGTCCCGATCCGACCCGATTTACAAATCGGACGCCCGGATAACTCACAAGTACCGACTGTTGTCGTTAACGATATTGATCCACAATGTCCCGTCCCCCCCCCCCTGCTCCATCCAGGCATTTGTCTACAATATTGTCAGATTGAGCTACATGTACAGATGATGACGTTAACAATTTGTGGGAGCGACCATTATTAACCCATTACTCTAGATGAGGTTGTACCAATGACCTATTCAGAGGCATTATTACTTCTTTCTACTGCTGATACCTCTCCCTATACAACCAAGCATCTGACTTGCCTTCTTCATTGCTTTGTTACATTGCCTACCTGCCTTTAAATCCCCTGAAATAGTGACACCTAGATCCCTCTCTTCCTCAGAAGTTTCCATTATAGTGCCATTTATACTATATTTAGTCTTTGGATTTCTGAGACCCAAGTGCATGATATTGCATTTTTTTGGCATTAAACTGTAGTTGCCATTCTCTTGACCATTCCTCTCATCTACCTAGATCATCAATCATTTGTTTTACCCCTCCTGGTGTATCTACCCTGTTGCATATCTTTGTGTCATCTGCAAAAAAGGCACATTTTACCCTCAATTCCATTTGCAATATCACCAATAAAGATATAAAAAAGCACCGGTCCAAGTACAAATCCCTGGGGTACTCCACTTGTAACCTTTCCCTCCTTTGACTGTACTCTGTTTACTACAACTCTCTGTTTTCTGCAGGATGCAACCACACTCTCATCCATTCATCTTAGAATCCAATCCCAAGCTTTCAAGTTTATTTAACAGTCTGCAATGTGGGACAGTGTCAAAAGCCTTACTAAAGTCTAGGTAAGCTACATCTACAGTATTACTTGATCTACAGTATTACTTTAGTCACCCAGACAAAAAAGTCAATAACATTTGTTTGACATGATCTTCCCCCAGTAAACCCATGCTGTTTCAGATCCTGTAAGTTGCTGGTTTTGAGATATTCTACAACTCTTTGTTTTAAGAATGTTTCCATCAATTTCCCTACTACTGATGTAAGGCTCACTGGTCGATATTTGCTTACCTCTTCTTTGCTTCCACTTTTGTGCAGTGGGACTACATTCCCTGTTTTCCAGTCCTCTGGGATTACTCCAGTAGCTGGTGACTGGTTGAATAATTCTGTTAATGGTTTTACCAGCTCCCCTTTAAGCTCTTTTAGTATCCTTGGATGTATCTCATCTGGCCCCATTGATTTATCCACTTTCAGTTTTGTTAGGACTTTCTCCTCTGTAAATGTACTAGTTTCTCCCTCATTTTTCTGACTATACTTGCAACTTAACTGTGGCCCCTTCCCCTCTCTTTCAGCAGTGAATACTGAGCAGAAATAATTATTAATGTGATCTGCTATTACATTGTCCCCCTCATGAAGACTTTATCCTATTACTCCACTTTTCTCCTTTCACTTATATACCTAAACCCCCCCCCCCCTTTACCCATTGACTGGGCTATTTTCTCCTCAGCCTGTGCTTTTGCACATCTGATTACCTTCTTAGCCTCCTTCTGTCTTACAAGATACATCACTTTGTCCTCATTATTCTGTGTCTGCCCAGTGTGTACCCAGCTTAAGGCATGTTTGCACTTTACAGTGTTACCAACGAGATGTGCCAATGATCATGGAAACCTCAATGAAATGGAATATTCTAAATAACCGTCACTTCACCTTTAATATTATACTCCAGAAACTAAAGAAAACACTTCTCCAACATCACTTCTGTAGCTGACTGTCCTGATCACACTGACGCTCTGAGGTTCACTTTGTGGCAGTTGCTGCAATGTCAGGTTACCATGACCTGTGGTGTTTGCCCAACAAGTAACATCCTTATGCCTGTAATAAAATACCAGTTTCTCTGTATTACACCCAGAACGTCCATCAGAAACCTGCTTGGAGCTGTGACTGCTTACAGTCATTCTACAGGTACAAAACCAAAACAAGACACACCGGGGTGTTGGAATGGGAGTTCTATTGAATATAGTCTGTTGCCCATAGCAACCAACCAGATTCTACTTTTTTTTAACACTGCCCCCCCCCCCCCCCCCAACAGTTCACATTTTTCAGGTCTCCTCACAGAATCACAGGTGAAATAATAAATAATTAGCTCCACCTGTGATCTTTTTAAATGTGTCAGTGAATAATGAGTGCACCTGTGCACCTGCCGGGTGACCTGGAAAACATGCACTGTTGGGGGTCCTAGAGGACCGAGGTTGAGATCCACTGTTCTAGAAGATAAGAGATAGAGGGGGAATTTAATTTGAATTCTACTCCACATGTGATGTTGCTATGGCAACCAATCAGATCCTGTCTACTATCCTCTAGAGGGTGCAAAATAAATAAGAAGTAGATTGGGATTGGTTGCCCATGGCAACATCACATGTGAAGTAGAATACACATCTTAGTAAATATCCCCCAGAATCTTAGTAAATTTATCACACAGGGGTAAATTATTTTAAAGCATCTAAAAATGAAAAGAGGTGATGTTGCCCATAGCAACCAGAATCTTTCTATCATTATCCTACAAAATTATAGAAACTAATGTGATCATTGTCACTATATATATATATATATATATATATATATATATATATATATATATATATATATATATATATATATATATAAACTTTCTGCGGGGCTGGTCACTCCTCCTAGAAACAGGTTGCTGTGTTGTGTGCCTTCAACAGGTAGAATATAGACTTGTAGAATGAAGCGGCACTCCAATCAGTATAGCGGTGAAAAGAAAAGCTCTTTATTGGCAACGTTTCAATACGTGTGTATTATCTTCAGGCTCAAAAATACAAGTGATGCAAACAACATTTATAGCGTGCAGGTGTCACATGCGTCAGGGGGTAGGTCTCATGAACCATCCACTCACGCAACAACGTGTAGGTGCGGCCCGCCCATCGAAAACAGACCAATCTAAATCTGTTTCAGGACGGGCCCCCTTATCCAACATGTAGCAAAAAAAGAAAAAATGTATACAAAAAAGTTTACATATAAATCAGGTTAAGATGAATAAAACAGGGGGTATACAGTGTACCACCAATACATGTTAAGAGGGTCATATCAGACCCAAAGTGATCATATATATAAGAAATTTTTTTTTAGCAACAAATACATAAATCGGCAAAATCGGTACAGTTGGAGGGTATGTATACACTACTTCTACTTCTGATAGAGTAGATCTATCTATTGTATATATCTACCTATCTATCTACTGTATCTATCTATCTATCTATCTATCTATCTATCTATATATATATATATATATATATATATATATATATATATATATATATATATATATATATATATATATATATATATATATGCCACTACTACTTCTGGTAGAGTAGTTGAGGTATTAGTGTAATCAGTAAATATTAGTAGCAATAGCTAATTACAGGTTACAGGTTGTATTTGGCTGATGATCCTCCAGATATTGGCAAATATATCTGTAAACAAACTGTAACACAATTCCACTATCTCCGTATGTTCCTTCCCCTCACGCCTAAAACTATTACGTAAAAATCTGGGCTTCTATAAATACTGTTTTTCTGAGCAGGATATTTCCAGCAGAGAAGACCAAGCTCTTTGTCACGTAAGTAAGCTGTGCTATATGAACGTAGTAACCAGCAGCAGCCGCCAGCCGGTACCTTTTGTGGGGAGGGGGGCTGTCTCTGACCGCGATGCAGGCAACCACCCCCCCCCCCCCCCGTCGCCACTGCCGGTCCCTGCAGTGAGTTCCTTCCCGGCGCTGTGCTCTGATGACAGGCACCGGGACTGGCGCATGCGCAGTACAAACATATGTACTGCGCATATGGCCAGCTTCTATGGGCTGCTTCGGCAGCAGTCCATAGAAGTAATAATGGTCCCGGCGCCTGTACTATACAAATGACAAGCACCGGGACCAGCGTGTGCGCAGTACCAATATAGGTACTGCGCATGAGCAACTGGCGAATCCACACGGCAGCCTGCAGAAAGGCGTCCAGGAGGGAGGAAACACCTCCCAATGGGACTGCCTTTGTGACCGACAGGTCGGACTTCCAATAGGAAGTCACTGCCAGGCACAGTGAAGCCAGTGCAGTTTGGCGGATTTTACTTGGGGGGGCTGCAGCCCTGCAGCCCATAGGTAAAAACCGCCACTGGTAGTAGCCGTAATCCACAATATTAAAACTATTAATAGCATATCATTTTTGCAAGACTATTACAAGGAATGGGGAAGTGGTGCATCCAAGGGGCAGCATTACAGACACTAAGCTACTGCATTTGGCTAGCAGGGTGTCCGAATTATTTTGAAAAATTATCAGATATTGTTTTCCCAATGATACCAACTCTGATTCAGAGTAGAACGCTAATTGGTAAATTTACCAGAGGTCAATTATAATCGACTTCAGAGCAATTAAAATGAATGATGAACTTCCAGGGCTAAAACACCCAATTACTAACAGAAGTTCAACATTAATGCAAACCGATTTTAATCAATCTGAAATCTATCAAAATTGATTACTAACAACCATCTCTTATATATTTAGCCAGATCTGTCACTCATCCCCTGTGTAGCTAACGTTCCCGCCCCCCTAGGGAAAAGACCAGTGTTTTATGTGTATAACGTTTTCATGTGTATAACGTTTCACCCCCTTGATATCACCTCCCACCCACCAGCCAGGGCTACAGTACACGCCCACCATCCACCATTACTCCACAGCCACCATCTGCCATTACTCCTGCACCCCCCCCCCCCCCCCCCCCGGACCAACGCGACTCCCCTCCCGCGATTCGCGGGACCCCCACGCCACCCCCCCTGCGCCCCCCCCTTGATTCACGGCACCCCCTTTTGCCCCTCCCGTGATTCATGCCCACTCCCGCGATTCACGGACCCCCGCGCCACCCCCCCTGCGCCCTCCCTTGATTCACGGCACCCCCGTGCCCCTCCCGCGATTCATGGACCTCCACAACCCCCCTTCCGCAATTCACTGACCCCGACAACCCCCCTCCCACAATTTGCGGACCCCCTTCCCGCGATTCAAGCCCCCCCCGCGCCCCCTCCCACGATTTGCGGACCCCCGCCCCCTCCCGCTAATCACGGATCCCCGCACACCTCCCCCCTCCCGCAATTTGCAGACCCCCCTGACCCCCTTCCGGCAATTCCACCCCCCAGCGGACCCCCGCGACCCCGCATTTCACGTACCCCCGTAACAATGAGGGATCCTGTACCGCTACAAGCAGGCGCGGTCCCTAGGTGGGAAATCCGGCCCTGGCTCCCGCGCTGCAGGTTCCCCCACTGCCAGAAGTGTCCCCGCGGTTCTCTGCACCAGAGCCACATTTTTTACCAATGTCTTGCCCACATACCACTATTATACAGCCTCCTGCTCTCATGCACGCTCAATCCCTCCCAGTGGGAGGAGACGCTCACCCACTGCCGGGAGCTGCATACTGTCCCCCACCCTACTCCAGTTCTAGGGATGCCCATCGACCATCAATGATTTCAAATAATCGATGGTTTATGGCCGATGTTGAATACTTTTGCCATCGATGTGGGAGGACCAGATGGTTTCCCTACATCGATGGCCTGCCGCAGAACACAACTCTACCCCACCCGACTGTAAGTACTACCCACCACCCCATACCACTACACCACCAACAAATATCCAAACACACCTCCCTTACAAAATATCTTACACTCACATATATTTCTACTTCTAATGGGGCAAAGCCCCTCACGACGGTGTGAAGAGTCACCTAGATGAATCACCTAGTTACAATGGGGCAGATGTATTAAGCCTTAACAAGAGATAAATCCAAGTGTGACCAGGAGAGATAAACGTCCAGCCAATCACCTGCTAACTGCCATGTTACAGCCTGTGTTTGAAAAAAGTCAGTAAGGAGCTGATTGGCTGGACGTTTATCTTTCCTTATCACCCTTGCATTTATCTCTTGTTAAGGCTTAATACATCTGCCCCAATATATTCTGCTAATACAGACATTTCCAACATTGGTCCTCAAAGCACATCAACTGTACAGGTTATATCCAGGCTTCAGCACAGTTGGCTAAATCTATATCTCTGATTTACTAAAGTCACCTGTGCTCAAGCATGGAATTGACTATCTGATTTATTTACATAACAGTTTCTCATAAGCTCCAAAAATTATTTTGCAATTGGAAATATCACCAGAGACACATTATGGCCCACCTGCAGTGCAGCATTAGCAAACAAATGTGCTTTGCAAGTCATGCCCGAATCACCCCCTTAGTCCTTGGAGAAAAATATTCTTTATGACCAGATTCAGAGACAGAACTCTGGGAGGCAATGGAGTTATCTGCTGCCAGGCTCCGGCTCCCAAGGGGGCACCCCTTCTCCCCTGCCAGTTTAAATTCATTCATTGAAAGCCATTAATATAGCATCTGTAGCTGAGTTCTGAAATATGTGTTCTCTAGATAGATAGATAGATAGATAGATAGATAGATAGATAGATAGATAGATAGATAGATAGATAGATAGATAGATAGATAGATAGATAGATAGATAGTATTTCATAAGATGCATTTTACATATATTTTATGTAAGATTGTGTGTTTATAGGGGGCACCAATATACATCTTGCCTCCGGGCAACTGGGACAAACCTACGCCACTGACCAGAGGGTTTATGATTTTTATTCCCCTAGATTGTGTAAGGCTGGAACATGCTGAGAATCAGAACAATCCTTCTGGGCACCTCGGGTAAGTGAATTTCAGTGTACAGTATATTTTCCTTACATTTTAAAATAACTTGTCCAACTGAATAAAATGTATCATGCAATATCCTCCCTTGTAGTTTTCTATCACATTTACATTAAAGACACAGATAAAAGAAGAATGAAAGTTGTATACATGGGATTTGTACATTTATTGCACTAATTCATTCATAATGTTCTGTCCATTATCGCAGTGCTGCTCTGCCTCTGTCTGTATGGCGAAGTGAGACCACATCATTCTGGTAAGTTATACACAGCTGAGAGGTAGCAAATTGTTATTATTATTATTATTATTATTATTATTATTATTATTATTATTATATCCAGAATTTATATATTTTTTGTGTTTTTGAATTTATATATTAATTTTTAACCTAGTATTTAAAATGACGTAAATTTAACCAAATGCCCTCTTGTCAAAAGTATATTTAGAATCCGACATTATTAGATTTCTCAAACTTTCTAACACTTCTACTCAATCAATTGGTACCTGTCCCTCTTCTCTTATACACTTCCAAGTCACCCGTGTGCGCATTTGTCTGGTTAGTCTCTATTTATCAATGCTCTGTCTCCTAGCAACACTTCATTGTATGCGCCTCTAAAGCCCCATACAGACTAAGCAATATTGCAAATGATATCGCTCATTTTGGCCCCTCTAAATGATATAGTTTGTAATATTGTTGCGGAGTATGCTCAATATAATTAACCCCTTCAGTGGTGTTTTTTTTGGGGGGGGGGAGCGCAAGTTTTTTTATGGGGAGCGCTCCCTTAAAAAAAAACACCACTGCCTCCCTGGGTCCGGGTAGCACTGCTGAACTGTCAATCAGCGGCTCCCCGGACCTGCGCCCCCGCACCGCGTCCCTGTCCCCGGCAGCCGGCTTGTCATAAGCCGGCGCCAGGGACTTCAATAGAAAACCCGGAGTGGAGGGGGGAGGAGGAGGGAGGAGGAGGCGCGGCAGAGGGGAGGGAGCCGGGCTCTAAACAGTGGCAATCACGAAAATTTTCTGGGCTTGCCAGACTGGACACTGAGGCACCTCGGGTTTGGCACTGAAGGGGTTAATGATGCATGTTCCTGCGGGTCGTTAACAATGTCCTCCATTGTCTGTACATGCAGCTCAATTCTGATTAAATCATTCATGATTGCATGATGATTGTTAATGACATCGTTCAGTGTGAATGCACTGTATCATTTATCTAGGAGTTCCAGGGAAAAGGTTGTCAATATTGGGGCAGATGTATTAAGCCTGGTGAAGTGATAAAGTGGAAGGTGAAAATGCAACAGCCAATCAACACCTACATTTTATTTGTCAAACACAGTTGATTGGCTGGTCCGTTACCACCTTCTACTTCATCACTACTTTATCGCCACTGCTCCATTTTTCATAGGAGACGTCTCGTATTTTGTACAGGGCTTCATTCTATCCCCAATAAGGCTAGTCTCTTTGCTTTTTATGTGATGTTGCACACTTAGGGCCTAATTCGGCATGTGGTGTAGTTTTACGCCATTTTTCCTGCAGCAGTGGCCCGGTGTGACATCATGCAGATCAATCAGCCACGCCTCCGTTGTCTTTACCTCGGCCCTCTACCCAGACTGCATGGACGCCCCACTCCAACGCCACATCACCACACCCCACCAGCACTTGACTGCAGTTTAAGGGATCGGGCTTGCGTGCGGCCACTTGCGCACAAGTGCGTAAATCGGTAATCATAAGCCCCTCAGCAGCCATGATGAGCATTGATGCTCTCTGTAATTTATGGTGTGGGATGGGGCATCTGGGTCATTAAAACAGGGGGCATGGCCTCACAATGGAAGAGCAGTACTGGGGCCTGGATGGGGGTATGGCCTTACAACTGGTGGGCATTGCATAATCATGATTCCAATCCCGTTATTCATTGCCAAATGATGGGGTTGCCAGCTCTGGGAACATGCCTGTCCTTCTGTGAGGCTGAAAGCAGCACCTGATTTTCAGGAGCGTTGCGGCCAATCCAGGAGAGTAGGCAAGTATGCCGCAAAGGGTATGGATCATTAGGTCACCACAATGTTGGTGATCTAGGTCGACAGTCAAAAGGTCGACATGGAGTTTCACTGTTTTTTTAACCGAATGTCGACAACAGAATGAACACCACTTGGTTTAACAAAATTGCGTATGTGCAATGTGCCCTTGTTATATGCTGCTTTGTACATAGCCATTATTATGTGATTACATTTGCGTTCTTCTTTCCGTCCTCTCCACAGAAGAGCACTGTGAACATGCACATCAAGACTGGGTCTCCTGCGGCACTGGCTTCCCAAACAACTGTCAACGTTTCTATGCTAATCCGGAGAGCAGCCATTTCCATTGTGTGCCAGGATGTGTCTGTAGGGAGCCGTACGTCTTCAAATATGGCCAATCTGGTCCTTGTGTTCTCCGGGCTCATTGTCCAAGGCGTTATTTTGAATAACGAGATGTCATGAATCCCTGATACTTGTGTGCAATAAACATGTGACGTCTGTGATGAAATCATGAAATTTGTTGCTCAAAGGGAAACCAGGTTTTATGTCAATAAAAACTGCATTTATCAACCTTCTATTCTGCATTTCTTATAACCTTCGGGGGTCGAAGTATTTCCTGTTATAAGATCCTGGTCCTTCGATTATTAAAAAGAAAAATTGATTGGACGCAAGTAACTTCATTTATGGGACACGTGAAGTGGTCTGATGACATAAGGGGAGGTTTGGTGGGCATTTATGGGACACGTGAAGAGGTGTGATGGCATAAGGGGAGGTTTGGTGGGCATTTATGGGACACGTGAAGAGGTGTGGTGGCATAAGGGGAGGTTTGGTCTGCATTTATGGGACACGTGAAGAGGTGTGATGGCATAAGGGGAGGTTTGGTGGGCATTTATGGGACGCTTGAAGAGGTCTGATGGCATAAGGGGAGGTTTGGTGGGCATTAATGGGACACATGAAGAGGTGTGATGGCATAAGGGGAGGTTTGGTGGTTATTTAAGGGACATGTGAGGAGATCTGATAACATATGGAGAGGTTTGGTGGGCATTTAAGTAACATGTAAAGAGGTGTGATGGCATAAGGAGAGGTTTGTTGGGTATTTAAGGGACACATGAGGAGATTTGATGTCATAAAGGGAGGTTTTGTGTGCCTTTAAGGGACATGTGAGGAGATCTGATGTCATATACGTAGAGGTTTGGTGGGCATTTATGGGACTCTTGAAGAGGTCTGATGGGATATGAGGAGGTTTGGTGGGCATTTAAGGGACATGTGAAGAGATCTGTTAGCATATGGGAAGTAAGTCCTAGGCTGTGCGGCGGCTGAGAACCATGGTGAGTGAAAGTCTAATGGTTTGGGCCACAATCGCTCAGATGTGTATGGTTGTGTATCCGAACAGGCAGGAACCCTAGGGTGTGAAGGCCAATATGAATGCCTGGTGACCGAATTCAGACTTTTGCGAACAGGCCCGAATCAGACCCTGATTGTCTATACCGTAGGATTTCCTTTATTTCTCCAGTACTGTATAACAAGCCCAGAAGGATACAATTGCAGTTTTGGTGAAGTTGGGGTGGCACTGATGCAGCATTTGGGGGTCCAGACAACGCAGACCTGTCAGGACCATTTTTGGGGTGGCTGCAAGATGTTACACGCAGTGGCTGCAAGAGGAAAAATTTCAGCGATGCTCCTTCCTGCATAGCCAAGAAAATGTCCAGTATCTGCCCAGAAAACATCGGCTTCCTGTCAGTTATACTGCAGCTACATTGCATTTACAAAAAGCATTTTCAGGGGCTGTTTCTCCTTGTGCAAATGGTACGCATGAGCAGTCCTATGATAATTGCTTGATTTGTGACATTTCAACCTATGCTGAATTAGGCCTATAGCCAACATGACCCTCTCCGGGAGGGACACAATACTCTGTTCCTGGACTTCCTTCTTAATGTATGATTGCCAGCACCTGTGAAGCACCTTTCTGATCCTTCACCTGTTCGAAAAAGTTGATGGTGATCATACATTAAGAGGAAAGTCCAGGAACAGAGCATTGTGTCCCTCCTGGAGGAGGTCATGTTGGGAGGTATACTATAGTGTGTACACACTAGAGCACAGGTTCCCAATCTCGGTCCTCAGGACCCCACACAGTGCATGTCTTGTAGCTCTCCGAGAAGCACAAGTGAAATAATTAGTTCCACCTGTGGATCTTTTAAAATGTGTCAAGAGTAAAGAGCGCACCTGTGAACCTGCTGGGGGACCTGGAAAACGTGAAATGCGTGGAGTCCGGAGGACCGAGTTTAAGAACCCCTGTAAAAGAGGATATGCACATATCGGCACCATTTATTGTCTAGTGTGTAGGCACCTTTAAGGCCCCTTAGACGAAGTGATACACCTGCACTGTGGACTCTTTTCATGTGATTGTTGAGATCCATTGCAAGTATAGAGCCCAAATTGCAGGTGAATGACAGCGGGGAAGTTGTGATGCGCAGTCCCGTGCACATCGCCCCAGACCCACTGAGTCGCCCCAGCTGGAGAGAATTGCTTCTGGCTCTGGGCAAGCTCGACCAGGATCACATACGATATATTGCATGCAAAAGGCATTTCACATACGATCCTGCAGCCCATGCAGCTCAAGGAGCATTGCGTGCAAATTCTACAAGGGGAGAAGTTGCCACAATGTACGGGGCCTAGAGTAAATACGCATCAAATCCTGACTGCGGTGCCCAGCGGGGGAGCAGAGGTCGGGTTACCGTGACTCCCAGAAACAGGTCAGTTCATTAATCATTTGTACAATTTTTGCTGACAGCAGCAGCCTGATAACCTGCAAAGTGATACCAGCGACTCATTATATACATCAGCTGATCATGCTTCCAGTAGTTAATAATTACAGGGCCGAAACTAGGTTTTTCAGCACCCGGGGCACGGCACACTTGGTGCCCCCCCCCCCAAAAAAATCCAATGCACATGGCAAAAAATGGTGGTCACACAAAACTATAGGCTCTTAAACATGATGCATGCCACACACCATGATTCCCATGACGTATGCCACATAAGTAGTGCCACTTACCCACATGCTCATCGGGAAAATCGTCAAGTCGGATGGCCTGTGTGGAAAGAGACAGGGCGGGATCATCCAGGATCCAGCAGCACTGCAGCCGCCAGCCGCAGTACAGACTCCGGCATGGCGCCACCAGGCTGCAAGCCGAAGCACCAATGTGACAGCCGGGCAGAGAGAGGTGGGCTGCCCGGCTGTATGAAATGTCATGCCGGGTCGCCACACAAAAGGAGCTTGCGGCACAGGAGCAAATCGGTGGTCCGCTCCTGATTGGCTGCCGGACCGGGAGGCCTCCTATTGGCTGGCGACCCAGCACGAAATTTCAAACAGCGGTGTACTCGCTCTGAAGACAGCCGGGCAGCCCACGTCTCTATGCCCGGCTGTCACACAATTTCTGTTCTGCCAGAATGCGCCGTCTTCTCCCTCACGCTGAGGCAGTCAGTGCCCCGCTGTAACATTGACTGTCTCAGTTCAATATGCCCCCCCATGCAGTGCCCTGTGCGTGTGACCCCCCAGGCACAGGATTCTTCGGCAAGGTGCACACAAATAAAACTCAGTTTTCACCGACTGTTATTTGTGAATCATTTGAATTGAATGATTTCTCCTGCTAGCGGAGGCATGCAAAAGGATGTCTTAGAGAACGCATCCCCTATTATGGTACCGAGGGGATTTGGCGGGTATTTGGCCAGACGGCTGTGAGGCTCTGAGGTGAAGGTTGATTTCAAACCTCCAGTGTGCTTTAAATTCTTTGGCTGGGAGAGACCTTGCTGATGCAGTATAACTGTCTTGTGTCTTGCTGCTGTGCTCAGGCTTGCCATAATGTATGACCTGTGACATGAGACTGTCTTCCCAAATGTCACCTTTGTAGCAGAGTTTGTCTGTTTCTCACCCAGTTCTCTCTCTCCTACACAGCTTTTTCTCTTTCATTTGATGCCTATTTCAACCTACATATGAAAATGATGATCATTATCACCTGTTTGGTATCATTGTTTAATAACACACCTGACTATAATCCTACATATTCCCTGACTTTGTTCATGTGCACCTAGAAGCATTGATGCATCCAGGTACACATAGGATATTACATAGGGCATTACAGCAACTCATTAGGGGAACCCCTGGAAGAACCTGGAGAATTGGGAGTATAATACAGCGCAGCAGGAGATTTATGACTGAAACAGGAGCCTCCTGCATGATGCAGGATGGTAGGCAACTATGGATTTATTGCATATACAGTACTGCAAAACAATATTCCTAGTTAAGAATCCAAATGAAACCATAGATATTCTAAAACTAGATAAAATGTCATTTTGATCTCTGTGTGTATTACATTAGAACATCTACATAATTACTAGTTATGTGTTTCACATTTAAATATATTGATTATTATTATTATTATTATTATTATTATTATTATTATTATTATTATTGTTGTATTTGCAGGTTTCTGAACACAATTAGAAGGGTCCGATGTATGTCCTGGCATTTATATAACTTTATACCAGACATGGGGTACTTTCAACCCCCCAGCTGTTGAACTACACATCCCAGCATGCCCTACAACAGTTTTAGCATGGCCACATAGCAAAACTGTAGCAGGGCATGCTGGGACATGTAGTTCAACAACAGCTGGAGGAGCTAAGGTTCTTCATCCCTACTTTATTCTGTTAATACTATAAAACACATTCCGGTATGTACCCAAGTGGTACCCAATGATATTTTGGGGACCCTGAAGCTTGAACTGGGGGCTCCTTCACAACCAGCAACAGTATATCACCTCACAGGCACAGAAGCCTGGAGGGGTGACCTGCAGGGAACTTGATTGGGGGTGGGAGGGGGAGGGCCAAGTTTATTTCACAAACATAGTCAGCGACACTTGACTATGGCAGATAAAATAACCCCCCGCTCCCCCAATTTATTTTAGGCACACACATATAATGTCCCAAACTAATAAACTCGTTCCCTTTAGACTCAGACTAGTAGGACAATCCCTTGCAAAGTAGGAACTTGTCAGGGTGGATGCGGACATGGGTCCTGATTCAGGTTCCAACGTAAAAGTGCTAAAATGGCTATTTGGAGATTTTAGCACGCTTGCATCACAAACAATGCGATCACAGGCCAATGTGGCTTACACACGTTTCGATTTGGTCTTTTTTATCTATTCGATTTTGCCTATATTAGGTAAACTTGAATTGAAACAAAATCAAACAAAATTTTCAGCCACATTGAATCCCGATTCGATCAAAATCAAATCGAAATATAGACTGTGCAGCATTGGTGGTTTTTACCTAAGGGCTGTGTGTCTGGACCATTTGCAGGGGAGGCCGGGTTGGCTGCGACCTGAAACATGTCTGCCTCAGCGACTGGCTTCGCAGCTAGTTTGCACAGCCAGGTGGCTACTGTTAATGTGCGAATGCTTGTACAATAGTGAAGTGATTTCATGTATTTGCAATGACATTGCTGGGAGGGTCCCGGCGTGCAGCTTAGTAATCACAAAACTACAACCAATGATCTGATGCAGACAGTGGTGTCCTGAACTGGGCCTGTACTCTGCAGTACTTACTGGCAGCAAATGAGAGACCTGACCAATGTGAGCAATAAGATAGAGGGTCCGGAGCTGGAACTACCATTGGTGCATCAGGAGCAGTGCCCTGGGGCCCCTGAGGACTAAGGGGCCCACTGCTGCCCCGTCACCCTTTTCCTGTCACCCACTGATTTTCCCTGTCACACTCTGTGTCCCCCTGCCTCTCCCTGTCACCATCTGCCTCTCCCTGTTACCCTATACCTCCCCCTGCATCCCCCTGTCACCCTCTGCCTCCCTGTGCCTTTCCCTGTCACCCTGTGCCACCCCCTGGCTCCTCCTGTCACCCACTGCTTTTCGCTGCCACACTCTTCCTCTCCCTGTCACCCTCTGCCTCTTCCTGTGACCCCTTGTTATTTCCCAGTCTCACACTGCCTCCCTCTGCCTCTCCCTGTCACCCTCTGCCTAGCATTGTCACCCACTGTATTTCCTTGTCCCACTCTGCCTCTTTTCCCTGTCCCTCTCTGCCTCTCACTGTCACCCACCGCCTCTCACTGTCACATTCTGCCTCCCTCTGCCTCTCCCTGTCACACTCTGCCTCTCCTGTCACACTCTGCCTCCCTCTGCCTCTCCCTGTCACCCTCTGCCATGTTGTGAACTTGGGTTGGGGTGGAGGAAGGGGGCCCAAATTATATTTTTACCCCTGGGCACACAACCCGCTGGTCTCGCCACTGAGAAGGTCGCTCTGTAAGGAAAACCATTAGTAGGACACAGGAGGCAGGAAGACACGGGCCTAGGGCTCACACCAGTAAGTATAGTTTATTGTAGGGCATTCGGTGCTCAGCACACAGAGCTTTGATCCTGCGCTGGGACGCATATAAACCTCCTTACAGACGCAGCCTTCGCTGCAATCTTCTGGCAGACAACCATATCTTAATTGCAAAAATTTTGATGGGCATCTCTCTTGACCACACGTCTTCTTGCAGCTTCAGTACGTGGTGTTCCAAGGCTAGGAATGACAGTCCTCCTCCTTCACACACTCTCCAGAGACATCCCGGTATAAACCGCCATGGCAGAAACAGCCAGCCTTACATTCAGCTGTACACACTATAAGTATATGGATAGTGATACATGATAGTGGGCAGGCGCTTCCACACTCTTTATACGTTTGGTTCCCGCTACATTCCTGAGCTGCGGCTGTAAAATAAAACAGCAGAACAGCAGCAGTGAGGAGGATTTTATAGAGCAGAGATTCATCTTGTTTCTTATTGGGAGAACCAGGGCTCTTCCAGCCAGTGGCATAAGTTCATCCATGTCACCCGGAGGCAAGATAAAGAGCGGGATGTTCTAACATCCGCAGCCCAGCTCCGCCGCCCTTCGCCGCCCATCGCATACATAATTATCGCATATGCTATAACATATGCAATAATTATGGCAAAGGACAGCTCTTGCGTTAAGAGCTGTCCTTTGCGGTGAGTCAGCGGGTCCCGGCGGCTCCCCCATCCCTCCCTTGCCTGGCGCTGCTGCTGCTGCACCGGGCTCTCCAGCCCATAGGCAAAAGCTGGCGATGCCCCATCACGCTAACCAAGCGGGGGATGTTTAGAGCATCCCAAAATGCGGTAAAAACCCTGATAATGTGTTTTTAGTTTAGAGAATCTCCCCCCAGAGTGGGGGGGGGGGGTGGGGGTAAGAGAGAGGGGGTTCAGATACAGAGAGAGAGGTGAGAAGGGAGGACAGGCCAAGCTAGAGGGGTGAGAAAGAGAAAGGTCAGGAAATGAGAAAGAGAGAGGTCAGGAAATGAGAGGGGTCAGGTAGAGAGAGGTTGGTTAGGTAGATATATGGGGTGAGGTGTCTGATAAAGGGCCGGATGTACTGTACTAAGCTTGAAAAGTGATAAAATGGAGAGTGATAAACCACCAGCCAATCAGCTCCTACCTGTCATGTTACAGGCTGGGTTTGAAAAATGACAGGTATGAACTGATCGGTTGGTGGTTTATCACTCTCCATTTTATCACTTTTCAAGGCTTAGTACATCTGAGAGAGATAGTCAGAGAAGGGTCAGCCAGAGGGAGAGAGAGGGGTGAAAGGGGGGAGAAGCAGAGAGAGAGAATGAGAGAGAGGGAGTGTCAGGAAGAGGGTGAGAGGGGTTCAGGCAAATAGAGAGAGCAAAATAGGTGAGAGAGGGGGGAGTCAGGCAGAGAGATAGGTGGTTCAGACAGAGAGAGAGATGGGATTAAGGTAGATAGAGGGGGGGACACAGAGAGAGAGAGAAAGAGAGAAAGAAAAAGAGGGGTGCTAAGGCAGAGAGAGAAAGGGATGAGGGGTCAGCCCTATAGAGAGGTGGATGGGGCAGTGAACAGGGGGGGGGGGGCAGAGAGGGGCGAGAGGGGTATCAGGCAGAAAGAGAGAGGTGAGAGAGGGGGTTCAGGCAGAGAGAGAGGTAAGGTAGAGAGTGGGGGTGAGGCAGCGAGAGAGCGAGAGAGGAGGGGTGCTAAGGTAGAGAGCGAGGGAGGAGACATCAAGCATATAGAGAGGGAGTAAGGCAGAGAGAAAAAGAGAGAGGGTCTAAGGCAAAGAGAGAGGGATGAGGGGTCAGGCATATAGGCCCTTATTCTGATTGATGCGGACTTTACCGCGTTCTTACGGATCGCGTCTTTATGGCGTCTGCGCATGCGTGGAGAACGCTACGCGCATGTGCCACGCATTGACTCGGTACCAGTTCGGCCAAATCCCGTCCAGAACTGTTCACCGCTATCATTCGGGAAATAGGGGCGTATTATGGGCGTCATGCGGAATGACACATGGGCGTAGTTTCAAAGTGGGCAAAACGGGGCGGAAACATGGGCGGACACGGGGGAGTACACTTATGTTGGGGGGCGTACATTCGGAAACCACTCCGAATGCACGCGATCAAAAAGGGCAGAAATGTGCGGTGTCCACAAGTGTACTATTGCTTTGCGGACACCACTCGTTCATGCGGTAGGCGAACGTACGCCTAATGACTACAACCATTAACACCTGAACCCAATAGAATCTACTCCTTTACTCATTACTCACTAATAGGCCGCTTGTCAGTGCTTTAATAGAAACCATTGCACTTACATTGCTGTAAGGGTTAATGTGTGCTATGCATGTGTTAGGCATGCTTGTATGGATATATTGGAATCTAATTGATTCCAATTCCAAATAAGCAGTTTTTTATGAGGATAGGTAATTGAATAAGTGGGTCATGTGATGTATTGCAGAAGATACTTCATAGTGGGTTGTTTGGCGTAAATACTCCGCTTACGTGCGGTAGCACCGCTTGGCTCCCGTTCGGATGCGGTATTCCCGAGCATACTCTGTAATACTCTGTAATACCGTGCCGAAGCTGAGTGTTTCTCCCGCACACGCATGGTTTGTATGTCGTCCGTAAACACGCCCTGTTCTTAAAGAGTGAGTCCGTCCGAATGCGGAGGACACGTGGGCGTTTCTACGGACGATGGCCGCATGCGGCAAAACACCGTGGCGTGCGGACCGCTCCGTAAGAATGCGGGAATTTCCGCACAGATCAGAATAAGGGCCATAGAGAGGGGGTGAGGCAGAGAACAAGTGGGGATCAGGCAGAGAGGGGTGAGAGAGGGGTGTCAGTCAGAGAGAGAGAGAGGGGGTGAGGTAAAGAGAGGGGGTGAGGCAGAGAGAGAGGGATAGAGAGAGAGAGAGAGAGAGAGAGAGAGGGGTGCTAAGGCAGAGATAGAGGGGAGTCAGGCATATAGAGAGGGGTTGAAGCAGAGAACGAGAGGGGTCAGGCAGAGAGGGGTGAGAGAGATGGGTTTCAGGCAAAGAGAGAGAGAGAGAGAGAGAGAGAGAAAGAGAGAGAGAGAGAGAGGGAGGAGATCAAGGTAGAGATAGGGGTGTCAGGCATATAGAGAGGGGGGTGAGGCAGAGAATGGGGGGAGCTAGAAATAGGGGTGTCAGGCATATAGAGAGGGGGTGAGGCAGAGAACAGGGGGGGAGGTAGATATAGGGGTGTCAGGCATATAGAGAGGGGGTGAGGCAGAGAGCAGGGGGTAAGGTAGAAATAGGGGTGTCAGGCATATAGGGAGGGGGTGAGGCAGAGAACAGGGGTAAGGTAGAGATAGGGGTGTCGCATATAGAGAGGGGGTGAGGAAGAGAACAGGGGGTAAGGTAGAGATAGGGGTGTCAGGCATATAGGGAGGGGGTGAGGCAAAGAACAGGGGGTAAGGTAGAGATAGGGGTATCAGGCAGAGAGAGGGGGTCTAAGGCAGAGAGAGAGGTATGAAAGGTCAGGTATATAGAGAGGGGGTGAGACAAATAACGAGGGGGGGGGGTCAGGCAGAGAGGGATGAGAGGGGGTGTCAGTAGGTAACGTGTATACATAACGCTCAGCCTCCAGCAGCCCCCTCACCTTAGCAACTCTGCTGGAGCCGCGGTGCCGGAAGCCGCAGGACCCCACAGGTTCATAGGGGGGAATTTACTAAACCAGATAAAAATGAAAAGAAGTGATGTTGCCCATAGCAACCAATCAGATTCTGTCTATCAGTTTCTAGGATGCAAGAGAGAAATGAAAGACATAATCTGATTGGTTGCTATGGGCATATAGCAGTGGTCAGGGAACAGGGTACACCAAATGGGGTAAAAATCTAAAATGAAATTCCTGGGGGTAATGGCCGGTCGCACTGCCGGGACACAACAGTACATGAATCTATATGTATGCCCGGCTGTGTCTCGGCAGCGCGACCGTCCAGTACCCCCTAGTAAGCCTGCTTGAAGCTAATGTTTTATATATATATATATATATATATATATATATATATATATATATATATATATATACACTAGGTGATTCATCGCGCTCTACGGGCGCTCTTCACACCGTCGTAAGGGGCTGCGCCCCCTTAATTTGTGAACATTTGTATATGAGAAAGATGGTTAGAATTGTATGAAAGATGCCTGTATTGCAACTTGAGTTATAGGTGAAATGTGTTAAATAGAGAGCATATGATGTGGAAGGGGGTGTGTATTGTTTTGTTTAATTAAAAAGCGGTTACAGAGTAAGATGTACATTGATAGTGTGGATGGTACAGTGACATTTGTGGGTGTGGGGGGGGGGGGCTGTGTGTGCATGTTGTTTAGGTGTGTGTGTGTGCGCAATAGTATAGTAGGGTGTTTTTGAGTCAGCGGCTCCCCATTGGCGGAGGTCACGACACAGGAAAACAGGAGGCTGGGTAGTGATTGGGGTGTGTGGGAATAAGGGGGACTAAAGAGGAGGGTGGGAGATACTGTGCTGCTTCTGCCAGTGGGTGAGGGTCCAGCGTGGCAGCACAGGAGTACAGGATGGTGGCCCTTAGTGTCTCCTCCTACTGGGTGGGAATTCGGGTGCATGAGAGCAGGAGGCTTGGCTATGAGGCATGATAGGGGCATGTGGGCAAAACAGCGTCAGCGACTCCCCAGTGGTGGAAGTTACGGTTCAGGAGAGCAGGAAGCTGGGTAGTGATAGGGGTGTGTGAGTTTACGGGGGACTAAAGAGGGGCTTAGGGGTGCCGTGAATTGCGGGAGGGGAGCGGGGGGTGCCATGAATCAAGGGAGGGAGGGGGCGCAGGTGTCGGCGAATCGCGGGAGAGGGCGGTTGGTTATATATTGTTGTAGAAGGATGGTAGGATGTTGCTGTCATTCAGAATGCATTTACATAAACAGTAATAGTAGCAGTAAAAGGTCTGACTTAAAACACCTACAGTAAAACAGAACAGGTGTTATATATTATACAAAGAATTGGTTGATGATGTGTAGGTTGACGTGCACATAGTTCATAGTTGTCACTGGAAAAAAAATGCTACAAGAAAAAATCAACACAGAAAGTTCAACACATGTAAATGTTGACATAAGTGTGGCACTTCATCGGTGTCCATGTCGACACATGAGAATGAATATGAAAACATTCAAAAAATGAAAAATAAATCTTCAAAAACTCATGTCAACCTTTTTCATTGTCGACCATAGCCGTGCCAGTGTTTTGCATGTGCCATTTAATCCTGGGGTTGCCGTAAATCACGCGCGGGGGTGGGGGAGGGAGGAGGTGAGGGGTGTCCGCGAATCACGGGAGGAGGGGTCGTGGGTGGATGCCGTGAATTGCGGGAGGATGGGTCGCGCGAGGGGGGGGGTGTGGGTGCCGCGAATTGTGGGATGGGGGGGGGCGCGGGGGGTTGCAGTGAATCGCGGGAGGGTGGGTCGCGGGGGGTTGCCGCAATGACAGGAGGGGGGCACCGTGAACCGCGGTAAGGGGGGTTGTGGGGGGCACCGTGAACCGCGGGAGGGGGGGCCTGGGGGTTGGCGCGAATTGCAGGAGGGGGGGTGTCACAGGGTGGGGCCGCGAATCGCGGGAGTCACCGGGGGTGCCGCGAATTGTGGGGGGTGTGCTGCAAATCGCGGGAGGGGGGTCGCGGGGGGTGCCACGAATCGCCACAAGAAAAAAATCAACACAGAAAGGTCAACACATGTAAATGTTGACATAAGTGTGGCACTTCATTGGTGTCCATGTCGACACATGAGAATGAATATGAAAACATTCAAAAAATGAAAAATAAATCTTCAAAAACTCATGTCAACCTTTTTCATTGTCGACCATAGCCGTGCCAGTGTTTTGCATGTGCCATTTAATCCTGGGGTTGCCGTAAATCACGCGCATGGGGTGGGGGAGGGAGGAGGTGAGGGGTGTCCGCGAATCACGGGAGGAGGGGTCGTGGGTGGATGCCGTGAATTGCGGGAGGATGGGTCGCGGGGGGGGGGTGTGGGTGCCGCGAATCGTGGGATGGGGGGGCGCAGGGGGTTGCAGTGAATCGCGGGAGGGTGGGTCGCGGGGGGTTGCCGCAATGACAGGAGGGGGGCACCGTGAACCGCGGTAGGGGGGTCGTGGGGGGCACCGTGAACCGCGGGAGGGGGGGCCCGGGGGTTGGCGCGAATTGCAGGAGGGGGGGTGTCACAGGGTGGGGCCGCGAATCGCGGGAGTCACCGGGGGTGCCGCGAATTGCGGGGGGTGTGCTGCAAATCGCGGGAGGGGGGTCGCGGGGGGTGCCGCGAATCGCCACAAGAAAAAAATCAACACAGAAAGGTCAACACATGTAAAATGTTGACATAAGTGTGGCACTTCATTGGTGTCCATGTCGACACATGAGAATGAATATGAAAACATTGAAAAAGTGAAAAATAAATCTTGTCAACCTTTTTCATTGTCGACCATAGCCATGTCAGTGTTTTGCATGTGCCATTTAATCGTGGGGATGCCGTGAATGGGGGGGGGGGAGGGAGGGAGGTGCATACCCAATATTACCCTCTCCAGGAGGCACAAATTGCTCTGTTTCTGGACTTTCTTCTTAATTTATGGATTACCATCACCTGTGCTTAAACACCTTTCTTATCAATTACCCTGTTTAAAATGACAGGTGATCATAAATTAAGATGGAAGTCCACAAACATAGCATTCTGTCCCTCCTGGAGAGGGTCATGTTGGGAGGTATGGAGGTGTGGGGTGCTCACCTGGTGTGTAGCTGTATCTTTGCTGTGTAACATGGAGAGGCAGAGGGTGTCTGGCACTGTCTGTGGGCTCACTGGGCTGGTTCTCTGTCATGTGAGTCAGTCATGTGAGTCAGAGGCTCCACCCAGGGTTATATCTCCAGACACACTTTGAGTGACAGATGTAGCCAAATATATAAGAGATGCAGTAGATACATACAGCAGCTGCACCCGACAGCCGTTTCAACTGGATCAAGCCAGTTTTCCTCAGGGGTGAATGTACACAGCATCTCGTGCGCTATTTGAATGCACAAAGTGCGCCAACAGTATTCAAAAACTGACCAGCTGACAGTAGCCTCCTTCTGGCCGTCTGACAGGTGGGCGGGTGTTGACGCATCACGGGAATTCCCGGGGGCGGGTCTCAGCACGTCACTCGGTGAAGCTTTCGGCTTTCCGATAGCGCTGAGTGTCTCCGCTGCTATGTAACAGAGCAAGCTGTACTGTAGGCAGCTAGAAGGGAGCAACCTAGGGGGGCGGTGTGAGTAATATGATCATGTGAGGTGGATGAACACTCCGTGATGCTTCATGGCCGACTATGAGCACAGACACATCACGGGGAATGAAATGTATGGTCAAGATATACAAATGTATGTTCGCTATATAGACGACCTATTCTTCCTCTGGACAGGGGGTGAGAAGAGACTCCTGGACTTCGTAGACCATCTTAACAGAATACCAGGAATGATCCGGTTTACAATCACATTCAGCAACAAGATGATTAACTTTTTGGATACAACCTTAACCCTCAATGGAACTAAAATCTCTACCAAAATAAACACCAAAGATTCAGATAAAAATACATTAATACACGCGGACAGCTACCATCCTGAGCCCCTTAAAAAGGGCTTACCTTACTCCCAACTACTAAGAGTGGTACGAACCACATCAGATCCAGATGAGATACCAGCGGCACTCAAGAAAATGAAAATGAAATTCCTTGAGAGAGGCTATGATAAAAGAGATGTGAAGGCAGCACTGCAGAAAGTATCTGCCCTCAACCGCAGTACACTACTCCAGTCCCAAACAAAATCAGCCAGCACTGAAAATACCAGGCTCAATCTGTGCAGTACATATACTGTCGCCTCTAACCACATCAGACAGAAAGTTAAAGAACACTGGCACTTACTCTCGACTGACCCGACCCTCTCAACGGAGATCAAACAACCCCTGAGGTTTCCATACAGGCGAGGTCCCAATCTCAAGGACCTATTGGTGAACACGGAGTCCACACAAAAGAAGTCAGGGATAAGTAGCTGGTTACACCGCAAGAAAGGCACCTACAAATGTGGAGGGTGCTCCAATTGTCCTTTCCTACTGACAGGCTCGATCTTCACTGACCCCAGAAGTGACATTAAATATACCAACAGATTCCACCTTGATTGCAACAGTAAATTTGTTGTATACGTGCTTCAATGTCCATGCAATTTGCTATATGTGGGCAAAACTTCAAGAATGTTGAAAGAAAGACTAAGCCAGCATAGGTCATCTATCAAAAAAGGCAATCTGTGTCTTAGCACCGACAGTGAACTGAAAAACCTTCCTGTGGCTAAACATTTTCAAGAAAAATCACACAGTGAACCAACTCAGATGTGCCATTGTGTACCATATCCCACCCTTGAAGAAAGGCGGAGACAGGGACAAGATGCTCCTGCAAAGAGAGCTACAATGGATTCACAGGCTAAACACACTGGCACCTGGAGGTCTAAACGAAGACTTTAAAATGAGTTGCTTTAACTTTATCACTCTCTACTGTTGCTCACGAACATCCCTGAACGATTCTGATCTGGACGTTTAATGTTGACTACTATTAGCCAGTGTGTGCTGCCATATGAAACATGAGTGGGGTGTTTTGGACACCAGTCTCTAACACCTTAAACGCCGCCGAGCGTTTATATGTCTTTGCATATTGCCAGTTAACAGATCCTTTGCTAATGTGCCCTGATGGGCTACCAAAGGCACCGCCGTGTGCAACATTTCAGTTGATGTTTTCTAATGTATCGACACCGCCGAGTGTCGATTGCAGATGTCATCATGCATGTTCTTTATGCACTGATGTATGTAACACTGTGGTTTGCTTATTGATGCATTGGGCACCGCCGTGTGTCCGGATGATGTGTTATACCTTATACAGTGTGCTTCCATCTGAACGTTGTGACAACTGAACAGTAATCTCCCTATGGCGATATGTCTGACACTTCTCCGCTCTGACAACTACTTGCTATGCCCAACCCGGGCATCCCATATGATCACCATGGTTACCAGCAACTTACGGAGCTTTTCATAGCATCACGGAGTGTTCATCCACCTCACATGATCATATTACTCACACCGCCCCCCTAGGTTGCTCCCTTCTAGCTGCCTACAGTACAGCTTGCTCTGTTAAATAGCAGCGGAGACACTCAACGCTATCGGAAAGCCGGAGGCTTCACCGAGTGACGCGCTGAGACCCGCCCCGGGAATTCCCGTGACGCGCCAACACCCGCCCACCTGTCAGACGGCTGGAAGGAGGCTACTGTCAGCTGGTCAGTTTTTGAATACTGTTGGCGCACTTTGTGCACTTAAATAGCGCACGAGATGCTGTGTATCTACTGCATAACATGGAATAAAGTTCCTCTTTCTTCATCATCGCTGAGTGCCGGTCTGGATTCTTCTTCACCTTGTGTGGGGGGTAAGTGCTGTATGCGTTCCCTTTATGGACCTGGCACCGGAGTCTGACAATTATTTGTCTGTGGAGTGCCGACCTGATACCCATTGTATATATATATATATATATATATATATATATATAAAAATATATATATATATATATATATATATTCTACCTACATGCCCGGCTGTGTGTATAAGGACCTGATGCAGTGCAGTGCGGGCTGTGTGTGTTACAGTACAGTAGTGTACAAGGACCTGACACACTGCCCTTGTGTATAACACTCTTCCCTGCGTGATGCCCCAGTCCCCGCCTCCAAGTCCGCCCGCTTCTTCGGTAGAGTCGACTAGTTGCTGCGCCATCTTGGCAGCTCGCAGTCTCTTTGCCTGGTAATAGGCTCCTGTCAGGGTATACCATAGGTGCCGATTCTGTGTTTGCTCAAGGGCCCGAGCACCCACAGAAATTGTTGAGCACCCATGGGCCCGAGTCCCACTGCTGGCCCGCCATATCAACTTGCTAATTTGCAGCTGCAGCACCCATATTGCCGGACCCGCCACCTGGGAAACAGTTTGCCGGGAAGAGTGTATTCTGTCCGCGGAGTAACTGCACTGTGGGGGCATTTATGTACCTGCACTGTGGGGGCATTTATGTACCTGCACTGTGGGGGCATTTATGTACCTGCACTGTGGGGGCATTTATGTACCTGCACTGTGGGGGCATTTATGTACCTGCACTGTGGGGGCGTTTATGTACCTGCACTGTGGGGGCGTTTATGTACCTGCACTGTGGGGGCGTTTATGTACCTGCACTGTGGGGGCGTTTATGTACCTGCACTGTGGGGGCGTTTATGTACCTGCACTGTGGGGGCATTTATGTACCTGCACTGTGGGGGCATTTATGTACCTGCACTGTGGGGGCATTTATGTACCTGCACTGTGGGGGCATTTATGTACCTGCACTGTGGGGGCATTTATGTACCTGCACTGTGGGGGCATTTATGTACCTGCACTGTGGGGGCGTTTATGTACCTGATCTGTGGGGGCATTTATGTACCTGCACTGTGGGGGCATTTATGTACCTGCACTGTGGGGGCATTTATGTACCTGCACTGTGGGGGCATTTATGTACCTGCACTGTGCTGGCATTTATGTACCTGCACTGTGGGGGCATTTATTTACCTGCACTGTGGGGGCATTTATGTACCTGCACTGTGGGGGCATTTATGTATGTGGAACTCTGTTGCCAAAATTTGAATATTGGAGACAACTGTGCTCCGTAATATAAATTGGTATTGTTTTGTGGCCACACCCCTTCCCCATGAAGCCACTCCTCTATTGTTTTGGCTTTAGCACCCACCAGCAAAAACATAAATCGGCACCTATGGGGTATACCCATCTCTAGTCTAGGGGAAAACAAATGCACAGACTGTCACTATATCATCTTGTAATACTGACACTATTAGTTACCTGGATGTCACATTATCAATGGCTATACCACACCATACATGGTAGTCATCATCATCATCAATGGCTGCCAGGCTGTGTACCGTACTAGCAGGATATAGCATACATTCCTGGGGGTACAGTATTACACTTATATGATGTCCTTCCTTTCAAATCAAGGGGGTAATGTCAACGTATCTAAATATATTTTGGAGGTAAAAGTTTAAAAAGTTCCCTGACCCCCTGACATAGGGTCTACAAGGACATCACATCACTCTGATATATTGTTATATTATTGCAAAGCATTGATTATAAGACAGCAATTAATGTAGACATTACTTACCTGTACCGTGGGTATATATTAGCCGGCGGCAGGACACACCTGGAGACAGGAAGCGGATATATGAGATACCTATAGAATCAGGGTACACAATGTTTTGAGAACTGTGATACATGTATAATAAGGGGTCTGCACTGTATAAGGGCTAAGGGGGTTATTCAGACCTGAATAGATGGCTGCTAATTTGCAGAGCCCAGCAATCCGGTAATCTCTGCCCAGCCGCCATGTGCAAGCCCACAATAAGATGTGCGCGGATTGCAAAAATTAATCTTATCTATACGCACCATCAAATGATTTATCCCATGTGTGCAGTCTGTGCGTAGCCCCGGGTGTGTGGTTACTGGGTAGACATTGTCTAAGTCGACAGTCACTAGATCAACACAAGCTTAGGGTCGAGATGAAAAAGGTTGATGTGATTTTTTCACATTTTTTTAGGTGCTTTTTCATACTTTTCTGTCCAAGTGGGTATATAATCGTGTGCTGAGCACAACGAGGCACCGTGCCTGAAGCATGGTCGGGCAAAGCCATGACATACAGTAGACACCCAAAGAACTTATGTCGACCTTTTGTCAATGTCATCCTTGGCTATGTTGAATGTGAAGCCTATAGATTATCACCCAGCCTGCGAATTCACAGCCATGTGATCAGGATTTGACTGGAACGCAACAGGTTATGTGTTTGAATCCTGGGTACGGCAGTTTATTGAAATGTGTTATTATTAAAGGTTACTGTAACTGAATAAAAGGAGCTCTCAAATGATCTAAGGGATGAGTCTCCCTGTAACTGAATGTCCCATCTGTTTATCACATTAAATACATACAAAGCATTAGAAGACATACTGTACAAACTCACAAACAGTCATCAGCAGGAGCACAAATGCCGGCGCCATGTTTAGTAGATTTTCCTGCGCAGGACGTCACAGACTGGAAATCTGTGTCTGAGAAACGTACAAATGTATTCAGCTTGGCAGAGATTGCATACAGAGATACTGAGCACACGGCAGCTGATCCGGATATGATAGCAAATCAAACAAATCAACTTTTCTGTAAATCTGGAACAAACCATGTTGCTATGCAGGGGAGCGGATACATTTGTATTTTTCTGTGCAGGATAAACACTGGCTGTTTTTGCATGTAGATGACAGCTTTATTTTTATACTGCAATTTAGATTTTATTATGGGCACCCAAATATAATCTCTCGGCATATTTTATACCTCTGACACCTCCCCCCCACCCACCCACTCTGATACAATTTTGCCCAGGTGCACGATTTTTTGTTGATCTCTCTGCTTTACCAGGATCTGGCCTAATAACTCAGAGCATGCAAAATTGTATGTGGCCACTAGAGGGTGACACAACACCCTTGTGTATAGAGGCTATGGGCCATATTCTGGTTCGTTCACTCAGATGCGAATTCGCACAAGGACAGATGTTTTATGTATGGGCATGCGCAGCAGCATTTCTGCGCATATGTTTACTCGGTGAGAAGTCTGGTCGCTGGGTGCATGCTCCCAGCCTTGGGAGTGGAGAGGGGCGTGGGGTGCTGGGCATTAGCATATGTGTACGCACTGCATTTCGTGGCCGTTCCCATTAAAATGCTGGGCGCACATATGGTAATGCGGTCGTGACGCACGTGCAGGGGGCAGACAGCTGACATAGCCGGATGTCAGCTGGCCGCCCAATTCCCTGCATTTCTTCGCTCATATGTACGAGTGGTCTGGGCCACCCTTACATATGCGGGCACCTTCGCCATCATTCGATAGTTGGAGACCATGAAAAAATAGGGGAGGTTCCAACTGGCATGTGAATGTAAAACCTCTGTTCACAAGCCTTGCGAATGAGTTTGCGTGCGAATGGGTGGTGCGGGCTAACCACAATGCGGGGTTTGGTTCATTTGCAAGGGTGCATGCAAGCATCCGAGCGAATTAACCAGAATAGGGCCCTTTGGCAAGAAGCACTAAGGGTACTTCCTCATCTCTGCGCCCACCGCTTACCCCAGTTATGTTAGCCGCTAAGTGAATCGCGATTGTCCCGTTGCGGGGTCGGTTCGCTTGCCACGCTTCTATTACTAAAGGTAATAGATGGTGGTGTCAACACAGGAGGGTGTCGTGGGCCCCGAAAGTAATAATAGCAATAAGTTCCCCTGTGTACCAGCTAGGTGGTCTGGGAAATGTGACAGTTAGTAATGACTACATCTGTGCACCAGCTAGGTGGTCTGGTAATGTGACAGTTAGTAATGACTACATCTGTGCACCAGCTAGGTGGTCTGGTAATGTGACAGTTAGTAATGACTGTGCCTGTGCACCAGCTGGGTGGTCTGGTAATGTGACAGTTAGTAATGAATACATCTGTGCACCAGCTAGGTGGTCTGGTAATGTGACAGTTAGTAATGACTGCCTGTGTACCAGCTAGGTGGTCTGGTAATGTGACAGTTAGTAATGACCGTGACTGTGCACCAGCTAGGTGGTCTGGTAATGTGACAGTTAGTAATGACTACATCTGTGCACCAGCTAGGTGGTATGGTAATGTGACAGTTAGTAATGACTACATCTGTGCACCAGCTAGGTGGTCTGGGAAATGTGACAGTTAGTAATGACCGTGACTGTGCACCAGCTTGGCGGTCTGGTAGTGTGACAGTTAGTGATGACTGTGCCTGTGTACCAGGTAGGTGGTCTGGTAATGTGACAGTTAGTAATGACCGCGACTGTGCACCAGCTAGGTGGTCTGATAATGTGACAATTAGTAATGACTACAATTTTGCACCAGCTAGGTGGTCTGGTAATGTGACAGTTAGTAATGACTACATCTGTGCACCAGCTAGGTGGTCTGGTAATGTGACAGTTAGTAATGACTGCACCTGTGTTCCAGCTAAGTGGTCTGGTAATGTGACAGTTAGTAATGACCGCGACTGTGCATCAGCTAGGTGGTCTGGTAATGTGACAGTTAGTGATGACTGCGCCTGTGCACCAGCTAGGTGGTCTAGGAAATGTGACAGTTAGTAATGACTACACCTGTGCACCAGCTATGGGTGACAGCTACTATGGGGAAACTGCTAAGGGGGCATTACTAAAAGGGTACTATTATGGGGGCACTACTAATAACCTTTTCACACCACACACCAAGGAAATACCTGCCATTTTTTAGTGCTGGGTCATTTTGCCAGGTGCAGTCTGACCCCAATTCACACCAGAAGCAAATTACCTGGTTAAAGCTTTTCAAATCGGGAATTTGCTGAAAACCCGAGTCTTAAATCCAGGGCACCGACACTGGTCAAGAGCAGGGTTAGCGACCCTGAATTTAAGACCCGGATTGACCCTTTCACACCAAAACTTGGGTTTTTCACCAAATTGCCAGGCTGAAAAGCCTTAACTCCGTAATTTGCTTCTGGTGTGAATGGGGTATAAGGGGGGCTTCGGGCTACTATATGGAGATGCTGTGAGGCTCTTTGAAAAAAAAAACTAGTGTTTTTTATTTTTACTTCTGTACTGCCTAGTGTGCAGTACCAGTCCAGGGGTGCTGACATATGTTGTGTATAATTCCAGGGGTGCTGTCACGTATAAGTCATAGGGTGAGCCAAGTGTACCGTATAATTCATGGGGTGCTGCTAAGTCTGCCATATCAGTCCAGGGGAGTTGCCCTTTTTTAAATAAAAGAACAAAAAAGTTTTTTTTTTTATGCAGGAGTGTGCCGCATAATTCCATGTCTTCCGCCATATGTACTGTATCAGTCCAGGGGTGCCGCCATCTGTGCTCTATAATTGTATGTGTGCCACCATATGTGTCACCATGTGTGCAGTATCATTCCAGGAGAGCTGCCCTTTTTTTATTTTATTTTTACTGCAAGGGCTGTTAAGTGTGCTGCATCAGTGCAGGGGTGAGCCAAGTGTGCTGCATAATTCCTGGGCTGAGCCAAGTGTGTCATATAATTTATGGGTGAGTCACGTGCAGGGCCGGCACCACCACTAGGCAGCAATAGGCATTTGCCTAGGGCACCGGCCACTGGAGGGCGGCAGTTCGCCCCTTGCCCCCAGCATGGAGGGTTAGCTTAGGTGCTGGAGCGGGCAGGAATGTCTGTGCCGTGGGGGTACCTGCGGCACTGTGTATAAAAGGTACTGGAGTGGGCAGGGGTGTTCGTGCAGCGGGGGTACCTGCGGCGCTGTGTATAAAGCTGGCAGTGGCGGCGGGGTCCCTGCAGTGAATAGAAAATAACTAGCGCTGAGCGGGAAGCGCTGCTGGGTTTGAAAACACTTGCCGCACGCTGATTGGCTGAGATTCAGCCAATCAGCTTGTGGCCAGTGGTTTCAAAATCAGAAGCGCTTCCCGCGCTGCCGCATAGCGCTAGTATTTTTCTATTCACTGCAGGAACCCCGCCACCAGCTTTATATACAGCGCCGCAGGTACCCCAGCGGCACTGACACCCCTGCCCGCTCCAGCACCTTTATACACAGTGCCGCAGGTACCCCCGCGGCACGGACACCCCTGCCCGCTCCAGCACCTTTATACACAGTGCCGCAGGTACCCCGCAGCACGGATACCCCTGCCCGCTCCAGCACCTTTATATACAGTGCCGCAGGTACCCCCGTATAATTCCATTTGTGCCGCCATGTGTGCTGAATCAGGTCATGGGTGCCGCCATATGTACCATATAATTCCTGGGGTGAGCCAAGTGTGCCGTATAATTTATGGGGTGCTGCCAAGTGTCCCATATCAGTCCAGGGCCATGGTGGGGATAGAACCCATGACTTCAGCGCTGTATGGCAGTAATGCGAACCATTATACCATCCGTACTGCCCCGTATATATAACTCATGGTGGGGATAGAACCCATGACCTCAGCACTGTGAGGCGGTAATACTAACCATTACACCATCCGTACTGCCCCGTATATATAACACATGGTGGGGATAGAACCCATGACCTCAGCGCTGTGAGGCGGTAATACTAACCATTACACCATCCGTACTGCCCCGTATATATAACACATGGTGGGAATAGAACCTATGACCTCAGCGCTGTGAGGCGGTAATACTAACCATTACACCATCCGTACTGCCCCGTATATATAACACATGGTGGGAATAGAACCTATGACCTCAGTGCTGTGAGGCAGTAATGCTAACCATTACACCATCCGTACTGCCCCGTATATATAACACATGGTGGGAATAGAACCTATGACCTCAGCGCTGTGAGGCAGTAATGCTAACCATTACACCGTCCGTACTGCCCTGTATATATAACACATGGTGGGGATAGAACCCATGACCTCAGCGCTGTGAGGCGGTAATACTAACCATTACACCATCCGTA
The DNA here is from genome assembly GCF_055691185.1 of Crinia signifera. NCBI lineage: Eukaryota > Metazoa > Chordata > Amphibia > Anura > Myobatrachidae > Crinia > Crinia signifera. The sequence continues at coordinate 13,766,290 of NC_139226.1, forward strand.
CTGCCCCGTATATATAACACATGGTGGGGATAGAACCCATGACCTCAGCGCTGTGAGGCGGTAATACTAACCATTACACCATCCGTACTGCCCCGTATATATAACACATTGTGGGAATAGGACCTATGACCTCAGCGCTGTGAGGCGGTAATACTAACCATTACACCATCCGTACTGCCCCGTATATATAACACATGGTGGGAATAGAACCTATGACCTCAGTGCTGTGAGGCAGTAATGCTAACCATTACACCGTCCGTACTGCCCTGTATATATAACACATGGTGGGGATAGAACCCATGACCTCAGCGCTGTGAGGCAGTAATGTAACCATTACACCGTCCGTACTGCCCTGTATATATAACACATGGTGGGGATAGAGCCCATGACCTCAGTGCTGTGAGGCAGTAATGCTAACCATTACAGCATCCGTACTGCCCCGTATATATAACACATGGTGGGGATAGAACCCATGACCTCGGTGCTGTGAGGCAGTAATGTAACCATTACACCGTCCGTACTGCCCCGTATATATAACATATGGTGGGGATAGAACCCATGACCTCAGTGATGTGAGGCAGTAATGTAACCATTACACCATCCGTACTGCCCCGTAGATATAATACATGGGTGGGGATAGAACCCATGACCTCTGTGATGTAAGGCAGTAATGTAACCATTACACCGTCCGTACTGCCCTGTATATATAACACATGGTGGGGATAGAAACCATGACCTCAGCGCTGTGAGGCAGTAATATAACCATTACACCATCCGTACTGCCCCGTATATATAACACATGGTGGGGATAGAACCCATGACCTCAGCGCTGTGATGCAGTAATGCTAACCATTACACCGTCCGTACTGCCCCGTATATAACACATGGTGGGGATAGAACCCATGACCTCAGTGCTGTGAGGCAGTAATGCTAACCATTACACCATCCGTACTGCCCTGTATATATAACACATGGTGGGGATAGAACCCATGACCTAAGTGCTGTGAGGCAGTAATGCTAACCATTACACCATCCGTACTGCCCCGTATATATAACACATGGTGGGGATAGAACCCATGACCATAGTACTGTGAGGCAGTAATGTAACCATTACATTGTCCGTACTGCCCAGTATATATAACACATGGTGGGGATAGAACCCATGACCTCAGCGCTGTGATGCAGTAATGCTAACCATTACACAATCCGTACTGCCCCGTATATATAACACATGTTGGGATAGAACCCATGACCTCAGCGCTGTGAGGCAGTAATGTAAACATTACACAATCCGTACTGCCCCGTATATATAACACATGGTGGGATAGAACCCATGACCTCAGCGCTGTGAGGCAGTAATGTAACCATTACACCGTCCGTACTGCCCTGTATATATAACACATGGTGGGGATAGAACCCATGACCTCAGCGCTGTGATGCAGTAATGCTAACCATTACACCATCCGTACTGCCCCGTATATATAACACATGGTGGGGATAGAACCCATGACCTCAGCGCTGTGATGCAGTAATGCTAACCATTACACCATCCGTACTGCCCCGTATATATAACACATGGTGGGGATAGAACCCATGACCTCAGCACTGTGAGGCAGTAATGCTAACCATTACACCATCCGTACTGCCCCGTATATATAACACATGGTGGGGATAGAACCCATGACCTCAGCACTGTGAGGCAGTAATACTAACCATTACACCATCCGTACTGCCCCGTATATATAACACATGGTGGGGATAGAACCCATGACCTCAGCACTGTGAGGCAGTAATGCTAACCATTACACCATCCGTACTGCCCCGTATATATAACACATGGTGGGGATAGAACCCATGACCTCAGCGCTGTGAGGCAGTAATGCTATAACCATTACACCATCCGTACTGCCCCGTATATATAACACATGGTGGGGATAGAACCCATGACCTCAGCGCTGTGAGGCAGTAATGTAACCATTACACCATCCGTACTGCCCCGTATATATAACACATGGTGGGGATAGAACCCATGACAATGCTTCTTTATTGAAGATTGCAACCTTTTGTACAAAAATATATAACATTTCATATACAGTATAAAATATAATTTCACATAAATTTACAATCAATTTGATCCATATCCCCATACCTTCCCACCATCCCCCCACCCCTTTTTTTTTTTTTTTTTTTTTTATTTCCCACCTTCACCTCCACCACCTAACAATCTTATACAAATAAACTTTCCTATTCTTTACTTTCTCCTGATCCTGAGCTCCACCATTTCTCTTTTTCCAAAACATCCACCCTGACTCATACCCTCTCATACTCATACCTCCCCATACATCTCTCCTTCCACTCCACTTTTAAACTTACCATCATTTTTACCTTATCCTCCCGTCCTTCCATCTTCATTCATTCTCACTACATTCATTCCTATAATACCTCTCTTCCACCTTCACCACTATACCCATCACCTTTAATACAGAACACATTCATTACCCTTACCCACAAGATGCCTTTCATCTCTTCAATTACTCCCCCCAACCATTTTCTCCACCTACATTTATTTTTTTAAGTGAAGGATCTGGTACTAGCAAAACATGTATGTAAAACATTCTTTTACTTCATAGTCCATATTCCCCCTATTTTGTGTGAAAATAAAAAGAACAGAGTCCCAGTATGTTCCAGGTTCTACTATTTGCCACCTACTAAGGAGGTTTCAACTGGCCCCACAAGCGAGACCAGCTGATGGCATCCAGCTTCTCCTTTTCCATTTCCATCATTACCTTCACCTCATGTAGAATAAGACCCACCACCGTCCTAACAGGGAGGATCTTTTGTCTCAATATAACATGACACCGTGCATTCCACGTGTGATACCTGACTGCTAAACTAATCATATAAATTGTGCATAAATCAAAATTCCCATAACCTTTGAATGCCCCATAGACCCACTCCGGGTAACTTAGCCCCGAAAGACAAGGGATCCCTAGAGCAACTGAGACATCTTGATAAATTTTTACATTGAAGGGACATTTAAGAAAGAAATGGTCCATTGTCTCCTCCTCCCCAGGACATTCCTTACGTGGACAATCACGGGTATTGGCACCTCTAAACTTAATATTCCCTTTAATGTAAAGTCTCCCTTGGAAAGAAAGCCAGGCAATGTCTCTAAACTTCAGTGGGATCCTCTGCTCATTAAGCAGTTTCAACCCAGCTGAACAGACATCCCCTGGGCAATCTCTCAAAGCCAGTGGAGCATAAAAGTAGGTCTGCAAGATCCTCTTCCCCATCTCCTTTCTCTAAAGATCTCTCACATCACCCACCTTCAAACTCCACTTGGTAATCATCTTTATGGATTGAATCACGTAAATCGGAAGGTAACCTCGCCTGGTCCAAGGTCTTCCCATCCGACCACCATCTATCCATGTTCTAGAATAAGGAGACATCCATTCCATGAAACCATGTACCCATCGAGGGGGGTTGTCTAAAAATAGACCTCCCACATTCAATTTAAAAAAAGTTGTCACAAAAAGGACTACAGGATTGACCATTTCCTGGCCCCCTTCTGCCCTCGATCTGTACGTGATTCCTCTCTTGACTATGTTCATCTTGTTTCCCCAGAACATCTGAAAAAACACGGAACATAATCTAGACCACAAAGACTGAGGCAAAAAACAGACATAGCTGATGTAAAGGAACATTGGTATCAAATAAGTTTTGCAAATGTCAACCCTTTCTCTCAGGGAGAACTTGCACCCTTTCCAGAAATTGACCTTCTTGGTGACATCATCTAGCTTTCTTCCCCAATTTAGCAAGGAATAATCTCCGTGATCAAATTGGATGCCTAATATTTTGATACTATCTTTAGGCCTGGGGAGGGTGTCCGGGAGAGAAAATTCTTTCCCTCCCTCCCCCATCCAGAAAACTTCACACTTGTCCTGATTTATCTTCGAACCAGACGCCTCAGAAAAATCAGTCACTAGTTGGTTGATGTCACTTGCCTCCTCCTCCGCTGACAAGACCACCGTAACATCATCTGCATAGGCTACCACCTTTAGAGTACACTCCGGTGACAGCTGCACCCCTTCCAACCTGCTGCTCTCAATCCTCCTCACGAAAGGATCAATTGCAAACACGTATAAAAGAGGGCTCAGGGGGCAACCCTGACGCACACCCGAGCTTACCCCAAATTTGGTCCCTACCCAACCATTGACAAGCGGGAAGCTCTCGGCCTCTTTATAAAGAACCTTTAACCAATTGACCATTTTTGACGGAAAGCCATACCTTTCAAGTAATTTCCAAAGATACTCATGATTGACACGGTCAAAAGCTTTAGATTGATCCAAGGCCAGCAGGAATTTTCCTTCCCCCCCAGCCCTGCACCGCTCCACGGCTTCCCGGACACCAAGGACCGCACTAAAAGTGCTACGCCCCTTCACTGTACAGTGCTGGGAGGGGGAGAGAAGCCTCTCAGAAAACTCCATTATTCTGTTAAAGAAAACTTTTGCCAAAATCTTCCTGTCCGTATTAAGAAGAGCGATGGGGCGCCAATTCTCAATACGGGCTGGGTCTTTTCCTTTGGACAATAAGATTAGAGCCGACCGTCTCATGGAAGGAGGCAGATTTCCTTTCTCCAAACTTGCATTGAACACATCCGTGAGACGGGGAGCTAATACATCAGAGAATTCCTTATAGAACTCCGATGTTAGACCATCCGGTCCAGGTGACTTTTTTGATGTCAAACCATCAATTGCTTCCCTAACTTCCTCTACTCCAATCTTATTGTCCAAACACTCAAGAGAGCCATCTGGCACCATCAGACCTGGTGTCTCCCTCAGAAAAGTCTCCATCCTCTCTCTGATAGGTGCTTGCTCAGACAAGAGATCAGAATAATAGGCTCTAATGACTTCCAGGATGCCTTCCCTCCTCTCCTGAAGCACATCCCTTCCATCATATAGGCCACTGACTTCTCTTGCCTTGACGGCTTTTCTACAATTCTGGTAGGGATCCGGTGAGTGGTATGTACCATAATCCCTCTCCAGAATCAAAGATGCCAATCGGTTATACTGAAATTCCTTCATCTGAGCCTTCACCTGGGAGATTTCCCCACCATCTCCACCCTCAGAGATCAAGAAATCCAATTTCCTTTTAAGAACATAGTAGGCACTCTTTTTTTTTCAATCCTCTGTTTTTAATTAGTCTTTTGAAAAAACCTTGGACCTTCTTTTTCATTTCCTCCCACCACTCTGATTTACTCCATCCTGCCTCCAACAGTGATTCATGATCCTCAAAGAGACCTCTGAGAGAGACTGCTTCACACTCTCTTCCTTTAGGAGCTCTGAGTTCAGCCTCCACAGACCCCTCCCTTTCTGGATGGACTGTGAAGCATTCAATGAAAAACTAAGAAAGCAGTGATCTGAAAATTCTACTGGCTCCACCTTGGAAGGCAGAGTTTTCAAATTTGTTTTGACAAAAAATCTATCTATTCTACTTTTATTCTGACCGCTATAAAAAGTGTACCCAGTGAGGTCCGGAGTATGCCTAATATGGACATCCACCAGACCAGCCTCTCTAACCATTCTAACTAAATAATTTGCATCGTAGCCCAAGGTCCTACTGCTTCTGGTACCTCCTCTGTCTTTGGTTCTTACAACAGTGTTATAATCACCACCAAAAACGACCTGTTGGGCTGTGAATAAGAATGGTTTTATCACCTCAAAAAGACATTTCCTATCCCAGGCTTTTTGGGGACCATAGATATTGATCAGCCTCAGGTCATGTCCTCTAATGGTGACATCCAAAACCATACATCTTCCTACTTCAATTTCTATGATTCTGTGCACGGTTACCATGCCAGAAAAAAGTACCGCCACCCCAGTATACGGCTCGGCCGCAAGAGACCAGAATGAGGGCCCCCTACTCCATTCCCTTTTAGCCTTATGCAAGGCTTCTAGGGTCCTCAGTCTGGTCTCCTGGAGGAAAAAGATGTCTACCTCTGCTGTTCTAAAAAAATCAAAAGCCATGAACCGAGCTCGCTCAGAATGTATAGAAGCCACATTAATTGTGGCACATCTTATGGGGTAAGGATCCATGCAAAAAACCATAGTGTAGGGCAATACCAAATCCTTTACTTATTTACACCAGACCCACCACCATCCTTACATTCACCACCACCCAACACATCCATATCCTCAGCCATACCCTCAGACAAACCATCATTCCTTTTTACAGGATCAGGAGGCCTGTCTGAGACATTTAGCAAGTTTACTCTGTTTCTTTCCGGGTCACCTTGCTCTCCTTCATCCCTTGTCACCACCTCTCTGTGTATTGTTTCATGCTCCCCTTCTCCCTTTTTCTCTTTTGAACTAATTAATTTTACCACTTTCCCTGTCTCCAAGGCTACTTTTTCAATTTTCTCCCCCTTTCCTTCCTCCTTCTTACTTTTCTTCCCTTGCGTTTTCCCTTTCTTATTTGCTTTTTTCTTCTTTTTCTTTCCTACTTCTTTCTCAACTTTCCTAAGAGCTAAAGTCTCCCCTTCCTTATAGACTTCCTCCTCCTCCTCCTCCTCCTCCTCCTCCTCCTCACTATCCTCATCTTCTTCAGAAAAAACTAGAAACCTGTTGGATATGCTCACTATCTCTTCATCCCCTTTCCTTTTTGTGGCACTTTTCCTCTTCCTCACTTCCTGAAACTGTTCCTCCCTTTCTGATTCTTTGTCTCTTTCCCAAACTACCAGAGTCTCCTCTTCTACTGTAGCCTTTTTGAATTTCCCCTTTGTTCCCGCTCCAGGTGTTCTATCCATATGGCGCATAGATTCTGGGCATCTACTGTAGGGATGCCCCTCAAGGCCGCACAAGTTACATTTTACTATGTTACACGACCTCGAGGGGTGACCTGCCTCGTTGCAGAGGGAGCATTTTACATTTCCACATTCACTGCTCATATGCCCCTCTTCACCACAACGAAAGCAGGTCCTTGGCTGGCCTGGATAGAACACCTGTATACGGTCTCTCCCGATATAAGCAGCCGAAGGGAGATGTTTTGTCCTTCCTTCAACTTGGTGTAGTCTTATCTGCACAGACCATGCACCTCCCCAGACTCCTAAGGTGTGTCCAACCTTAACCATGTCCCCTATCCAGATGCATTGTCTACTCAACCAGTACTTTATGTCGTCAGCTGGGATAGTTTCATCCCTCACCAATATCCTTGCTCTGACATTCTCTGGTTTTGACACTGATAAAATTTCATAGCCCTTATATGCTTCTTCAAATTTTCTTACTTGCCATTGGTCTACAACCTCATTCATTTTCCTCATAAAAACAAAACTGAGATCAAAAATTTGAGACCTTTCTGGATGGATACATGCCGTTAGGTCATGAGCACTGCAATCCAGAGTAAAGATTAAATTAAGAAATTTTTCTTTTGTGGGGACCGGATCTGACTTAACCCACTTAAACTGTATCACATTTCTCCTTCTCTGAATTACACTCTGGCTCATGACCTGACTTTGTCTGTCTTCATTTCTTTTATTTGTTTGTTTTATCATATTGGCATAAGATATAGGTGCTGGCATTTGAATTGGGTCTGGAGTTCCAAGCTCAGAAACTCCACTACCATCACCGGCTTTTACCTGCACTTTCTTTGTACGGATGTTTTCTGCAATTAACTTGAAAGCAGCCCCAGCTCTTTCAGGTACTAGTACATCCCCATATACAGTTTGCATTATTTGTGCCTCATCAATTTGCCTTATTTAAACATTTTTGGCCCTGTGCCAACTTTTCAGCTTCACACAATTTTACATTTCTGGTAGAAACTTTATCATTACTCTCAGCCGTTTCTTTAACACCTTTAAAACATTTTTGGGCATTAGCAGTAACATTGCTCGGTCCGGGCATCTGCCCATCATCCTTCATCGCACAATTTGTATCCATTTTTTCACTGTCCATATTTCCCCCTCCCCCAGCTGTCCCTGCAAGGTTGGGAGTACTGTCTGCAATGTAGACAAAACTTTCCCCTTTACCCGCACCCACAGCCGGAGTTAGAGCACTGTCCCGTATCATACAGTTTTTTTCATTGGTTTCAGACTTTGCACCAGAGTCTCCCCGGGACACAACATTTGCAACTTTCATACTTACTGTGTCCCGGGGGACCTGCTTCATCTTTTCAGTGCCTTCCACCTCAGCTGTTAGCTGCACTCTCTTTTCCTCTGAGTCCATTTGCATGGGCATCTCATTCTGCAGCTGCATCTCCATGCTGCTGGTTTTTTCCATCAGTTGATCTGGACTTGCAGGGAATAGGCCGCCTCCTCTACAGCTGCTCTCCATCAACTCATCTGCATCAGCTGGAGCAAGGGAATCCTGAAGCTCCTGGCTTGCAATTAACCCTTTCTCCGCCTGAGGTAAATCTTTGCTTTTTTTTTCACCTTTCAATTTTTTTGCAATATGAGTCTTTAATTTTGACAAGATTTTTGAATTTGTAACAATCTTATCTCTCCATACATGGCGCTCCCATAAAAGGCAAGAATTTCTCTTTTTCTTTGCTTTATAGACTCTTTGGTAAACTTTTTTCGCCTCTTTATTTAATTCCTCCAGACCCATTTTCTCAAAAGCATGATCTTCTTCTGCACTTAAGTCTTCATCCTCAGACTGCATTTCTTCCTCAGACTCTTCTGACATCATTTCACCAGGTCCCCCCGCAGCGACTGCTATGTCACCACCGGCGTTTGCATCCCCGCCGGGTTCTTCCATCATTTCCAGAGCCAGATTAAGGTCTAAATGGGCCTGGAGCTGAAAATTATCCAGGGCCTATTATGCACAATAATAGGGGTTGTGGCCAGCACCTAATAATGTGGGGGGCGTGACCAGTGTTCTGGTTGGGCGGTCTGCTCATGGGTGTGTCTGTATTTGTGTAAATACTTTCAACTAATTATATATGCCTGGAAAAGGCAGCGGGCTGGCATAAGAAAAATGCAGGGAGATATATTGGAGGGTGCACTCCAAAGGTGCACCCGCAGGATGCCAATGTCCTAAGATACTTGCAGGGTGAGGCAGCACTCCAGTCATAAAAAAAATACTGAAAACCGAAACTTGGTAGACAACATTTCAGCACCTTTTATGTGGTCACCTAAATTTACCACACCATATACCCCTTATACAAATCATGCAACACAATAGTAACCCCCTTATACTGTACTTGCCTCTTACACATTATGCCACATGGAATGAGCCAAAATTCACACTATGGCACACAGATTAAGGCAAAATACACATTTTGCCACATGGATTGAGCCAAAATACACATTATTATACCAAACAGATTGAGCAATAATGCACAATATGCTTCATAAATAAATTACATGTTAAGCCAAACACCATATTCTCCATGACATATTATGCCATAATGCCTATGAAAAATGATGCTACTTAAGTGTTGCTTACCAAAATGTTCATTGCCAGGGGTTCCATGCTTATTGCCAGGGGTTCCATGCTCATTGCCACGTGGGATTACATGCTCATTGCCAAGGGGGAATACATGCTTGCGGTAACTGGGGGATAGCCGCCGCCGGGCAGAAATGACAGCCATTGACAGCTGGGCAGAGAGCAGGGGGCTGCCTGGCTGTATTCAGAGCACTGCATGTCCCGGCTATTTGAAATAATACCCCTTTCACACCAGAAAATGCAGGGATTTACCTGGGAATATGGCCCCAAGATCATGCAGGGACATTCCCGGACTGGACCGTTTTACACCAGCCTAGTCCCTGCATTTTTTTGTGTGAGGGGGAGAGAAAACAACCCCCGCCCCCTTTAAACAACCAGCTACAGCTTCGTAACCAACTGACCGATTTACATGTAGGCTTCAAATGATTTTGGTCCCGTGAAAATGGGACATTTGGTTCCAGAGAAATCTGTCAAACAACATGAACAGCCATGAAATTACATTTCAGAAATGAAAAAAAATTGGTTTACCCGCAATATCTCTAGAACCAATGAACCCATATGGACCAGGTATCAGATTGAAGGCCCAGTGATTTGGGTTCGACTGAGATCAACCTCAAGCTTCTGTGATGCCGGAGGGGGAACTGGCAGCCGTTGGAACCGGGTGGAGGTCGGAATTAGCGGGTCCAATGTTATCCTATGGGGAAAACGTTCCAGGTTTGCCTGTCGGTATCTCCGGTTCCCGGGGGGCTACCGACACGGGGCTGGGCTCGTTGGAAAGCTCTGGACCTCAGCTACAGAATGGGCCTATTTGGAGAATGGGCCTGGAGCTGTAGCTCCATCAGCCCCATTGTTAATCCGGCCCTGATCATTTCCCCCCGTGGCTGGCTTGCCACAGGGGTACCTCCGGATTCATCCGGGGGGACATTTTCCATTGTACTCACTGTATCTTTGTCTGAGGCTCCTGCTGCAGGTGTAGCAACAGCAGGGATGTTCTTCCTCTTGGACCGGCTCTCAACTGCACGGCCTCCTCCACGTACCATAGAAAGGTACAGCAGGCCCTTGCCTGCAAGCTTCCCCCACCAGGGTCCCCTGGCTTGGGGATTCCCAGAGGAGGAGCTACTGCAAAAGTCTGAGTCTCTACCTTCTCTGGAGCACCTGCAACACACACCCTCCTTGCAGATCACCTCAGCGCTGTGAGGCAGTAATGCTATAACCATTACACCGTCCGTACTGCCCTGTATATATAACACATGGTGGGGATAGAACCCATGACCTCAGCGCTGTGAGGCAGTAATGTAACCATTACACCATCCGTACTGCCCTGTATATATAACAGATGGTGGGGATAGAACCCATGACCTCAGCGCTGTGAGGCAGTAATGCTAACCATTACACCATCCGTACTGCCCTGTATATATAACACATGGTGGGGATAGAACCAATGACCTCAGTGCTGTGAGGCAGTAATGTAACCATTACACCGTCCGTACTGCCCCGTATATATAACACATGGTCAGGATAGAACCCATGACCTCAGCGCTGTGAGGCAGTAATACTAACCATTACACCGTCCGTACTGCCCGTATATATAACACATGGTGGGGATAGAACCCATGACCTTAGTGCTGTGAGGCAGTACTGCTAACCATTACACCATCCGTACTGCCCCGTATATATAACACATGGTGGGGATAGAACCCATGACCTCAGCGCTGTGAGGCAGTAATGTAACCATTACACCATCCATACTGCCCTGTATATATAACACATGGTGGGGATAGAACCCATGACCTCAGCGCTGTGAGGCAGTAATGCTAACCATTACACCATCCGTACTGCCCTGTATATATAACACATGGTGGGGATAGAACCAATGACCTCAGTGCTGTGAGGCAGTAATGTAACCATTACACCGTCCGTACTGCCCCGTATATATAACACATGGTCGGGATAGAACCCATGACCTCAGCGCTGTGAGGCAGTAATACTAACCATTACACCGTCCGTACTGCCCCGTATATATAACACATGGTGGGGATAGAACCCATGACCTTAGTGCTGTGAGGCAGTACTGCTAACCATTACACCATCCGTACTGCCCCGTATATATAACACATGGTGGGGATAGAACCAATGACCTCAGCGCTGTGAGGCAGTAATACTAACCATTACACCATCCGTACTGCCCCGTATATATAACACATGGTGGGGATAGAACCCATGACCTTAGTGCTGTGAGGCAGTACTGCTAACCATTACACCATCCGTACTGCCCCGTATATATAACACATGGTGGGGATAGAACCCATGACCTCAGTGCTGTGAGGCAGTAATGTAACCATTACACCATCCGTGCTGCCCCGTATCTATAACACATGGTGGGAATAGAACCCATAACCTCAGTGCTGTGAGGCAGTAATGCTATAACCATTACACAATCCGTGCTGCCCTGTATATATAACACATGGTGGGGATAGAACCCATGACTTCAGCGCTGTATGGCAGTAATGCGAACCATTATACCATCCGTACTGCCCCGTATATATAACTCATGGTGGGGATAGAACCCATGACCTCAGCACTGTGAGGCGGTAATACTAACCATTACACCATCCGTACTGCCCCGTATATATAACACATGGTGGGGATAGAACCCATGACCTCAGCGCTGTGAGGCGGTAATACTAACCATTACACCATCCGTACTGCCCCGTATATATAACACATGGTGGGAATAGAACCTATGACCTCAGCGCTGTGAGGCGGTAATACTAACCATTACACCATCCGTACTGCCCCGTATATATAACACATGGTGGGAATAGAACCTATGACCTCAGTGCTGTGAGGCAGTAATGCTAACCATTACACCATCCGTACTGCCCCGTATATATAACACATGGTGGGGATAGAACCCATGACCTCAGCACTGTGAGGCAGTAATGTAACCATTACACCATCCGTACTGCCCTGTATATATAACACATGGTGGGGATAGAACCCATAACCTCAGTGCTGTGAGGCAGTAATGCTATAACCATTACACCATCCGTACTGCCCCGTATATATAACACATGGTGGGGATAGAACCCATGACCTCAGTGCTGTGAGGCAGTAATGCTAACCATTACACCATCCGTACTGCCCCGTATATATAACACATGGTGGGGATAGAACCCATGACCTCAGCACTGTGAGGCAGTAATGTAACCATTACACCATCCGTACTGCCCCGTATATATAACACATGGTGGGGATAGAACCCATAACCTCAGTGCTGTGAGGCAGTAATGCTAACCATTACACCGTCCGTACTGCCCCGTATATATAACACATGGTGGGGATAGAACCCATGACCTCAGCGCTGGGAGGTAGTAATGTAACCATTACACCATCCGTACTGCCCTGTATATATAACACATGGTGGGGATAGAACCCATGACCTCAGCGCTGTGAGGCAGTAATGCTATAACCATTACACCATCCGTACTGCCCGTGCTGATAGTTTAGCAATCCTCAGAGATTCATCTAATTGGGAATATTGGGGGTTTAATAATAATAATTAATTTGTAGCTCTTATATAACTGGAAAATGGTCATTGGGTCACCAGCATGTTGGTCGACAGTCATTAGGTTGACACCATTAGGCTGACAAACATTAAGGTTGACATGAGTCTAAGTCGACATGCAGGAAGGTCGACATGAGTCTAGGTCGACCTTTTGACTGTCGACCTAACCCCATCGACCTAATGACCCTGCATGTCGACCTAGACTCATGTCAACCTAAATACATGTCGACCTAATGGTGTCGACCTAATGACTGTCAACCGACATGCTGGTGACCTAATGATCTACACCCGGGCTAAACCACATCCTTATACTTAGCATCTTATATGCCAAACACTCAAGTGATACACTCTGGTTTTTTTATTATACTCAATCTAGTAACTGGTTGCTATGGGAAGCGGCACAGACAACAGGGGGATGAATACGACAACCGGGAGAATAGCAGAAACCAGTTCTGCAGTCAGGACTTTCCCGGTGCATGAATGGGATCCACCGTATGCGAATAGATCAGTGATAGTAATAGATAACAGATCCATTGTAATCAGCTCCTGCAGCGTAATCTGCACCTGCATACAGAACACATCCCTGCCAATACTTCCCGCAATGTTACACACCATGGGAGGTAATACAAAGTTACAAATTACATGACAGATTTGTTTATTTATTACCAGTTACTTATATAGTGCACACATATTCCACAGCGCTGTACAGAGAATAGTATTACCAGTTATATATATAGCGCACACATATTCCGCAGCGCTGTACAGAGAATATTATTACCAGTTATTATATAGCGCACACATATTCCGCAGCACTGTACAGAGACTATTATTACCAGTTATTATATAGCACACACATATTCCACAGCGCTGTACAGAGAATAGTATTACCAGTTATATATATAGCGCACACATATTCCGCAGCGCTGTACAGAGAATATTATTACCAGTTATATATATAGCGCACACATATTCCGCAGCGCTGTACTGAGAATATTATTACCAGTTATATATATAGCGCACACATATTCCGCAGCGCTGTACAGAGAATATTATTACCAGTTATTATATAGCGCACACATATTCCGCAGCACTGTACAGAGACTATTATTACCAGTTATTTATATAGCGCACACATATTCCACAGCGCGGTACAGAGACTATTATTACCAGTTATTATATAGCGCACACATATTCCGCAGCGCTGTACAGAGAATATTATTACCAGTTATTATATAGCGCACACATATTCCGCAGTGCTGTACAGAGAATATTATCACCAGTTATTATATAGCGCACACATATTCCACAGCGCTGTACAGAGATTATTATTACCAGTTATTATATAGCGCACACATATTCCGCAGCGATGTACAGAGAATATTATTACCAGTTATTATATAACGCACACATATTCCACAGCACTGTACAGAGAATATTATTACCAGTTATTATATAGCGCACACATATTCCGCAGCACTGTACAGAGATTATTATTACCAGTTATTATATAGCGCACACATATTCCGCAGCGCTGTATAGAGACTATTATTACCAGTTATTATATTGCGCACACATATTCCGCAGCGCTGTACAGAGATTATTATTACCAGTTATTATATAGCGCACACATATTCCGCAGCTCTGTACAGAGATTATTATTACCAGTTATTATATAGCGCACACATATTCTGCAGCGCTGTACAGAGAATATTTTAACATTCACATCAGTCCCTGCCCCAGTGGAGCTTACAATCTATATTCCATCTACCACATGTACACGCACACACAGAAAGGGTTAGTTTTGTCGGGAGCCAATAAGCCTACCAGTGGCGTAACTATATATTTTGCGCCCCCCCGCCAAACTTTTTTGGCGCCCCCCTCTCTCTCTCTCCCTCCCCTCGGCACCCCTCCCCATGCCCATACCTGACAGAGCCGCATCTGCGGTCACTATCCCGTCCAGTCTCCCAGCGCTGGCTCCTGCTGATAATGAAAAGTGACTCTTAGAAAATGGATGCCAAAACTGTCTGCAATACGGGGGCAGCCATTTTGTAAGTGTCAGTTTTCATTATCAGCAGGAGCCGGCGCCGGGAGCGAGTGACGGGACAGTGACCGCAGATGCGGCCGGGCAGCAGCGCAGCGGGTAACTATAGCACCGCAGCCCCCCCTGCGCCCATAGTTACTCTGCGCCTCCCCGCCACGACGGGGGCTGCGGAGGCATAGTTACGCCACTGTAGGCTACCAGTATATTTTTGGATTGTGGGAGGAAACCGGAGTACCCGGAGGAAACCCAAACAAAGCACAGGGAGAATATACAAACTCTGCACAGTTAGAGCCATGGTGGGAATCGAACCCATGACCTCATGGTGGGAATCGAACCCAGTACAGTACGCCCGCCTCCCCCTCGCATGCCGAGGAGGAGTTCAATCGTTGCCGACCATCTTATGTTTTCTACAACGCTCACAGATGTAAGACATCGCTCTGCTGTCTCACATCTACATGCACCTTGTGCGGGAAGTGGGTGGGATGCTGTCATCCCCCCTCCCCCACGCCATGGGTCCATTCCAAAACAACAGAGAACAAGCAGTTTGCCGTGCCCGCTCGCACCAAGCGCCTGCACATGCGCATAATTGCGCAGGCGCTAAGCATCGCTCCCCCATGCAAACGCACAGGGGAACAAACCAACCAGAATAACCCCCTTAATGTAAAGGTACGTACACGGTGAGATTTTAGCTGTGTACAATTTTGACTATGTGATTTCCCTTGAACTTCCCAGAAGACAAAACGATACAATACTGACTATATTTGCTTGAGACATTGACTATGGCCGATTTTGACCGTACTAGAACACCAGGCTGTATACAATATAGCCAGAGATGCCTTTCCTGCACAGTCCATTTTTTCTTGTGATGCCCTATCCCCTAGCAACCATGTGAGGGGATTTGACGATAAGACAAATAGCCTTGCATGTACCAGCTGCCAGAGAAATCAATCAATGTCTCCAATCATCAAATGATTTCTCCAGGGCTCGCAAATATAAGTCAGTGGAGACTGTCTTATATTTACAGGCTCCTGGCCAAAGACAGGACGGGTGGCTGATGTAATGTGACAACAGCTGCCCTCCCCGGCACACCTCGACACGCCCTCAGTCCCATGGGGACGCCCAGCGTTTTAATGGGGACGCCCATGAAACGTTGGGCATTCCTATGGGCGCGACACGAGTCTGCCACCCCACGCTCCGACCCGCATCACTAAGTGCGAATGGCCCGGCAACATTGCATTCCACCACCGCCATTACCACAGTGTACCAGCACATAGGCACAAAAGGCCGTGAGCAAACGCAGTCCACCAACCATCGGAATGGGGCCGAATGACCCCCACTGAGCAATGTGTGCAAAGTTTTCTTCTGATTATGATTCTGTAACCTTTTTTCGCGCCGTCATTACGGGGTATTGTGTGTGGACCATCGAATTACTTTTTTGCCCGTGCGGACGCAGGCGAGGGGACGTGTTAGCGTCCACATCTCCTCCCATGTATATGCAGTGATTTGCGCAGCGGGGGGGGGGGGGCATTTACCTGTTCACTAGGCTGCGAACATACGGGGCCTAGCAACAAGGTCTGAATCAGGCCGCTGACCTTTCCACAACTCGGGGATGATGCTGATGTAACAGAGACCTGCGTTTTCCCGGACACTCCCAGATAATTGCAGGTATCCACCCCGAATCGCCGGCCTCCTATCAGTAAAATTGGGATTGCGTAGATCCACGTGGTTTTTTTCCCCCCTTCTATTTGGACTCGCTCATGCACAGCGAGCAGGTCTGAATAACCCCATGTGAGACCAGTAATACCATGTCATATAGCACATACCAGCCTGTCCTATTTCTGTAACAGATACTGGGGAAATTAACGAAGATGTGTATTCTACTTCACATGTGCTGTTGCTATGGGCAACCAATCAGAGCCTGTCTACTATCTTCTAGAGGGTGCTAAACAAATAAATAGATTCTTATATGTTGCCCATAGCAACATCACATGTGAAGTAGAACACACATCTTAGTAAATTTCCCCCAGTGAGTATTTGATTCTTCTGTATAGCAGTAACTCCCATCATTGTGCTACTTACTTGGTAATGTGTCTCTAATTGCGTATTCCCCAATTATGTATACACTGTATTTTCCCTCTAGGTCATCATTTGGGTGGACCCCCCCTCCCGTTACTTACACACAATAAACAATTACTGGAAACCAATCAGAAGGAGGAATCAAACATCTTCCGTAATAATGCAAAGCAGGAATATTTATTCTGTTAAACAGGAGCGGAAACACTTGAAGGACCGGATTGGTGTATAAGGTAGAAATGTTTTACACTACAAGGGTGGCGAGGAATGTCACCCGGGGGCAGCCAATCATTGTAGACAGCAGGTGGCTCATGGGAACCTACATCTTGCTGTGGGGCTGCTTATCCTATATATCCAGTCCATAGCTGCTGTAGGTAATAGAACATATTATACAAATGTGAATTATAATCAAATGATTGGCGTTATGATTAGTTAGGTGACAAAGACAGAGGTCATAGGTGACAACATTGGGCCTTATTCAGACCTGTTCGCTAGGCTGCGTATGTTTGCAGCCTAATAAACAGGTAAACTGAGCAGAGCCGATTGTCCACCCACCGCGCAAATCCCCTCCTTAGTATGCAAGGGTGCAAGGAGGAGAAATCTTTCAATGGAATGGTCACCATCGAATGATTTTTCCAGCCTATACTTACTTTTCAGGTGGCCGATGTGTTCCGAATTCGCACACACAATCCCCGAACATTGGAGATGAGGACAAAATCTGACCCAAATGAATTGGTCTGTATTGGACCCACTGTTTTGCGTGTCAGCAAGCAGGACTTATTGTAGAGGAGCACGGAGCCAGCAATACAATCTCCACATTGCGCTCTTACAGTACGTCACCATTCTGAGAAATAACATTGCACTTGGGGCCTTATTCTGATTGACTCGGTCAGATGCGTGTTCTTAGCCCCGCCTACCGTACGGATCGCTCACACCATCTGAATGCGGTAAAACACAGAGCGAACGGACCACGAGCGGATGTTTCATGCGAACACCTCCCTTATCTGTGGAAACCTCCCTCCATCCTCCGATGGTCGCCGACCATCGAATGATGGACCGAGTGGCCAGACAGCACCGAGCATTTTTCCTTATGAAAGCAGGGATATGGGCCGGCAGCTGACATCCGGCTATGTCAGCTGTCCACCCCCCACACGTGCGTCGTGGTCGCATTACCATACGTACGCCCAGCGTTTTCATGGAAACGCCCATGAAACGTGGGGCGTACGCATAAGGTAACGAGCCAAAACACCCCTTCACCTCTCCACCCCCTGCTCGGATGGGTCCGACCAATCATTTTCTGCATGGAATTCACACCGTGTTCGGACGTGCGAGGCATTCGCACATGCGCAGAAACGCCTCTGCACATGCGCAAACACCAAACATCGGCTGTCCAAACGCAAACGCAGCGGACCGGCTATGATTTTTCAAACACCTGCCAATTAGGGGCTAAACACATGACAGTTAGGAGCAGATTGGCAGCAATTACTTTTAAATGGCTAATGGCGTGCTGTACTAAAGGAACAATGATCGTATACCTCCCAGCACTCCCTTGGCCACCACGTCTCTGTGCACATGTCCTGACTTTGAAAAGGACATCTCTGTCCTTTACCATACTAATGACATATGTTAGTACATGTGATTAGTATCAATGCGCAGTGTGGTGGCGGAATGTTCCACCATAGATGATTACATCCTGCCCTAAAACTGATAAATGGGCCCCAATATTTGTACACCCACAGTGACAGCAGCTTACTCAGGTTGGCTGTTGTGGGGCAGTTTGTGGCGCAGTCCCTGGCCTCTCCAATCCCTGGAAATCGCGGCATTGCGAACTCTGGCCACCTCTGCCCCCATCCCTCCTCCCGAACACCTCTGACTGTCAATCACGCCATGGTGTTTGCAATACTGCAATGCAATTGCACTACCTGGGTCCTGACCACGTGCAGTTTATAGATAATCAAGAAACTGCGCTACTGACCGTGGGTGCAATTAATAGTGTGTCTTCATGCTTTGTCACATTCATAGGTTTTTATTGTACTTTTGTAGGTTTCATTATAAAGTGCTGTGGACTGATGTGAATGTTCAAATAGTCTCTGTACAGCGCTGCGGAATATGTGTGCGCTATATAAGAAACTGTTAATAAATAAATAATCATAAAAAAGAGTTTGTTTTATTCGGTCTTTCTTGCTGACCAATCCGTGGCCGTTTCTGACAATTTACGGACTTTCCAAAACTCGACATTTGGAACTTTGAATTCTAACTGTTGAGTTAGTGTCCGATACAACCAAAACGGACGGGATCCCAACTGCCAGGATGTTCGAACAGTCTGAATCCCAGATTGAATACGCCCATAGACGAATACATTGAGTCTCAGGTTATTTCTTCTTGCTCTGGGCTGATAAAAGACAGATTTACTGTAAAGCCAATTTCATTTATATTGACCAGATGAACCAACACATTGGGTGAATATTTGTCCAGTATCAATATTAAAGATTCTTTTTATACCAGTAACTGTAAAGCTATTTGTTGTTTTATGTTGTGGACGCTTTCTGTATAATTGTTGTCTTCATAGTTATTAATGTATAATTATGATTATAATAATAATGTCGTCCCTTTGTTCCCTTTGTTCCCACTCCTCAGGTCCCCCATTAGTATGTGTTTTGGTGTATTTATGCGAAGTGATTGTATTGTGTTTTGGGCTTGGCAACTGAGAACTGGTTCCTACGATGAGATCTCTTATTGCAATCATTAGCATCGAAGACTCAATTGGAATTCTAATTAAGGCCATGTCCTGTTTGCCCCACCTACAGAAACCTTCAGGAGGGGATATCTGTATAAAAGAACAGGTCCAGTGTTTAAAAAAACTTGTCCAGCATCTCACACACCAAGCCTGTAAGCAGAGAAGAGACAGCTACACAAGTGAGTATGAACATCATTGGATTATGGATGATGTACTATTGCATTGTACATATAGGAGTGCTGTAGTATCGTACTGTATGTACTAAGACTTGAGGCCAGATGCACTAAGCTTCAAAAAAGTGTTAAAATGAAAAGTGATAAACAACCAGCCAAACAGCTCCTAACTGTCATGCTACAGGCTGTGTTTTAAAAACAACAGTAGGTTACCTGGTAGTTTATCATTCTCCACGTTATCACTTTATAAAGCTTAGTACATCTGGCCCTTGGAGAGAGATAAAGTGGACGGAGATAAAGTAGCACCAGTCGGACCCTAACTGTAATTTTGTAAACTCAGCCTGTAAGATGGCTGTTAAGAGCTGGTCGGTTGGTACTTTAACTCTGTAAACTGGACCGCTCTTAAAGGATTACTAAATAGACTGGTTTTCTCTTTCTACCTTATTTTCTTCCAAAGCTTAGTACTTAGTACTCTATAATCATTTATTATAGTACATACTCTGTATATGGTCATTGGGGCAGATGTACAAAGCTTCAAAAGTGACAAAGTGGAGAGTGATAAACAGCCAGCCAATCAGCTCCTGCCTGACATTTTCCAAACCCAGCCTGTGACATGTCAGGCAGGAGATGATTGGCTGGCTGTTTATCACTCTCTATTTTATCACTTCTGAAGCTTAGGGCAGATATACTAAAGGTGCCCACACACTAGAACGATTTTTGGGTCGATTGGCCGATTTTTACCGATAATCGGTCGAAAATCGTCCGAAAATCGTCCGATGCTCGCTCCCGTGGATCTTTTGCTAAATCTTCTGATCTTACGTGCTGCACAAAAGATCAGAAGATTTAACAAAAGATCCATAGGAACGCACACGGGATCTTAAGAAAAATCTTTGGTAAAGATGTGCGCTTGCCTGAAATCTTTTGTCCAGATCGGACAAAAGATTTGAAGGTTAATTTATGTGCACATCTTATGATCGCAGATCTTTCTAGTGTGTGGGCACCTTAAGCCTTGGGAAGTGATAAAGGAAAGAGAGAGATAAAGTACCAGCCGACCAGCTCATAACTGCAATATTGCAAACACAGCATATAACATGACAGTTAGGAGCTGATCGTATTGTACTTTATCTCTCGCCAATATAGGGTCAGTTTACTAACATGGAAGTTCTATTAAAGGTGGACTGTTGCCCATAGTAACCAGATTGCACTTGTGTATGCAGCGTCTTCTAGAAGATAATAGCATCTGATTGGTTGCTACGGGCAAAGCCCCATCTTCAATAGAACTCCTATCTCAGTAACTGTACCACTTTGTCTCTCTCCAATGTTTTGTATCTCTCACCCGATCTACTGGATGTCGTTTTTGTTTTTTTCCACTTGGATTTTAATCAAGTCTTAATGGTTGTTCTTAATGGGTCTGTGGAGCATTTTCTTATCTTCTGGGGAATTACTGTTGTTCCCACTGACAATGCCCAGTATGATAAGAACAAAATTATAAATATATCCAGATAAGATTTTTCAGTACTTATATGTTAGTTGGGCGCCCACTAAGCTATTTGCTTAGTTTTCCGCATCCCCTCGCAGGGCTCGCCACGCTTCGGGCTCGGAGGCTCGCTGCGCTCGCCACACTATGTAAAATCAACTCCATGCCGACATGTATAGTGGGGGTATGAGCGTACAAACTATAGTGGGCGCCCAACTAACATATACCGATTTTTATAATAAAAGTGATTGATTAAGTTTATTTTCACACCATATTTAAATGCTGAAATGGGATGATTATTTCACTTAGATTGTACACTGTCCTAGTAGCCCCTGTCATCAACCCCCCCAAACCTACCTACCGGTATCTGCCCTAAATAATGAGCCACCGTTACTGTCTTTTTCCTGAGTTTCTCTGACTGACCACCATTCATGTTCTCTCTCACAGCTTCTACAGGAGAATGGTGAAGTTTAGCGCAATTCTTCTTGTCCTGGCAATTGGTGAGTAACATAACACCTAACAGCTGGCTTATTCCAGAAGGGGTGTGGTACAGGGGTCATTAGCCTGACATCGGGATCCCGACTGGCCGGACCCAGACAGCATGGTGAGCACAACTAAGCCCCCTGCGGGCTGCGGCCACGCTACGCTCGCCACCTATTCTATTCTCCCTCTATGGGGGTTGTGGACCCCCACGAGGGAAAATAGCAGGTGGCTGTCGGGAACCCGGCACCCTCCAGAAGTTATTCCATACAGCTGTGCAGATAAACCTAGTAGTTATAAGAGATTGTCACAGGGCACAACATAAATATGTGTGTAAGGGAAAAGGTCAGAAAAGAAGACTATAAAAAGGGTATAAAGAAAAGGAAAGCCAAAGCCAATTGTTATTACGTGAAATTAAACCTAGGGGTGACTCAGTTTGCTTTGTAAAAGCAAACTCCTTTTTTTAATGGACAAAACAATGCTGCACTGCAGGTGAGGCAGATGTAACATGTGCTGAGAGAGTTACATTTGGGTGAGTTATTGTGATTCTGTGCAGGGTAAATACCGGCTGCTTTAATTTAAATTTCAGTTTGAACACACCCCACCCAACTCTAACTCTGCATATGTTACCACCTGCTGTGCAGCATGGTTTTGTCCATTAAAGAAGGAGCATGCTTTCGTAAACCAACCTGAATTAGGCCCCTAATTATGACAGATACACATTATTAGATTCTTTTCCATAATAAATATACACAGTAACATTCCGGTTCCCAAACATCGCAACATAGTATAAGGAGGAAAGTCAGGACAAAATACTATACATAAATCAACAAAAGTAAAATTACAATGTCATTTTAATTTAATCCAATTCACATAGCAAATTATTTGTGTTCTTTTGATTTTTTTATGGAAATACATGGGTAGGATTTTGGTAAGGAACTTGTACTAAAGTGAAAAAAATAATATTTCCTCGCTCACAAATAAATATGTATTTTCTCTCTGTACATGTAGCTGCCCAGTGTCTCTGCATCTACGGAGCCCGTAAGTAACGCAACAGTAACTATGCTGATAATGATGTTGTATTGGAGAGCACTAGTGGTAATGACATAGGGCATGGGGGAGGGGCTGCAGTGAAATGTATGGTTCATATGGATTATATTGGTCACATTAATAGTGTTTATGGGCCTGATATACACAGCTTACCGAATCAGCACCGCCCACCACCCAGGTTCCCCCCCCACCCAAAAGTTACTATTTATTTATTTACAGTTTCTTATATAGCGCGCACATATTCCGCAGCGCTTTACAGAGAATATTTGAACATTCACATCAGTCCCTGCTCAAGAGGAGCTTACAATCTATATTCCCTACCACATGTACACGCAGACATTCTAGGGTTAATTTTTTAGGAGCCAATTAACCTACCAGTATATTTTTGGATTGTGGGAGGAAACCGGAGTACCCAGAGGAAACCCACGCAAGTATGGGGAGAATATATAAACTCCACACAGTTAGGGCCATGGTGGGAATGGAACCCATGACCTCAGCGCTGTGAGGCAGTAATGCTAAACATTACACCGTCCGTACTGCCCCGTATATATAACACATGGTGGGAATAGAACCCATGACCTCAGTGCTGTGACGCAGTAATGCTAACCATTACACCATCTGTACTGCCCCGTATATATAACACATGGTGGGAATAGAACCCATGACCTCAGTGCTGTGAGGCAGTAATGTAACCATTACACCATCCGTACTGCCCCGTATATATAACACATGGTGGTGATAGAACCCATGACCTCAGTGCTGTGAGGCAGTAATGCACCATTACACTGTCCGTACTGCCCCGTATATATAACACATGGTGGGGATAGAACCCATGACCTCAGTGCTGTGATGCAGTAATGTAACCATTACACCATCCGTACTGCCCCGTATATATAACACATGGTGGGATAGAACCCATGACCTCAGTGCTGTGAGGCAGTAATACTAACCATTAGACCATCCGTACTGCCCTGTATATATAACACATGGTGCGGATAGAACCCATGACCTCAGTGCTGTGATGCAGTAATGTAACCATTACACCATCCGTACTGCCCCGTATATATAACACATGGTGGGATAGAACCCATGACCTCAGTGCTGTGAGGCAGTAATGCTAACCATTACACCATCTGTGCTGATTACTAGATTTTAAAACAAATTAAGGGTGAAATTTAATAGTAGGAAAGATTCAGAAAGTGAGAGATTTGGTAAGAAATCACGTTTTTTATTTTTATTTAAAGTGCCAATATTTACACTGCAAAATCAAGCTGGTTTTGCAGTGTAAATGATTGCCGCTTTAAAAAACTTCTTACCAAATCTCTCACTTTCTGAATCTCTCATCCTATCAAATCCCCCCCCCCCCCCCCCCCTCCAAGCACCTTTCATCTCATATAGAGCATCAGCCAACTTGGTTGACACTATGGGGGAAATTTAGTAAAGGAAATTTGTAAAAAAAATAGGTGTATTTGTATCCAGAAATACACTTATTTTTGACATTTACTAACCCGAAAATACGGCAATTTGTATTGGTATTGATGTGCTATCAATACGAATACGAATTGCCGTATTTTCGGGATAGTAAATGTCAAAAATAAGTGTATTTCTGGATACAAATTCACCTATTTTTTACAAATTTCCTTTAGTAAATTTCCCCCATAGTGTCAGGTGCATCATTATTATAATAAAAATCTAACCATCCTTTGTTTATCTCCGTAGCCACCGTAACCACCACAGCCCCGTGTGGTCCAAACCAACAGATGGACAGCTGCCAGGAATGTACACTTACCTGTGCCTTTATCATGAATCCAGTAGGCTGCATGTCGCTGTGCTCACCTGGGTGTATCTGCATGACTCCGTACATTGCTGTATCCAGCCAAAATAATACCTGTATTCTACGGTCCACCTGCTTCCAGGACATCCAGAAGATGAAGATTACGGCATAGATGGGACATGATGCTCTCACGCTGTATTATCCCTTTGTTCTACAATGTGTATATATGTAATGTGTTATGTGGCAGATAATCCTTCTTATCCAGATACATAAACACCTGGACTGCTGGGAGAATAATTCTGTGCAAAACTGAATATCATTTCTTTTGGCATTACTTAATTTGGTACTTACACTGAATTATTTTATCCATAATGGTTGTTTTTGGTTACAGTTATTTGGATGCGCCATGGGGTCCAACGCAGCCCTGGCGTATGCCAATATTTGTGTTGAACAGTGTCAATAAATACCATTTTTACATATTTGAATCATTATTGATAAGAAATAATTATAGTGCAAGACTATACTTCCTTCCATCCATGTCTTCTTTACCTCTTTTAAAATAGTGTCCCTGCTTTGTCACCAGAGCATGGTTAGGGTCATTTTCATGTGGTAAGGGTGTATAACGCCCAGCGTTCTCATGGGAACGCCCATGGAACGCTGGGCATTCCCATATGGTAATGAGGCAGCCCGGCGCCCCCGCCCATCTCCGCCCCCCCACGCCGCCATGGGTGCGTGCACCCGCCGAACCGAAAGGTCGCCGTGGGTGCACGCACCATACGCCTGCACATGCGCAGATACCCGCCTGCGCATGCTCAGATGCGCAACATCGGTACTGCATGTGAATGCACGCAGTACCGAAGTGATCTGAATGAGGCCCTATATTCGGTGTCATGTGAAAAAAATGATGCTGCTGTGTGGCATAATTAGAACTGGGAATACTATTGTTAGACCTTGCCCCCTCCTTGCAAAACAACTCTGTCCTTAAAGAACAGCATGGGAGGTAGGACACAAATGTTTAGTTGGGGAGGAGGGGATAGAAAAATAGTTGCACCACTTCTACAGGACAACTTTAAGCCCTGAGAAAAGTAGGTACTTATCACACTTCAAGGGGAGCTACCATCATCTCCAGCTTAACCCCCGTGGCCCCAATATATAAAATCACAGAGTGGGGGTCACTGACTGCAAACATGCATGGTTTATAAAAGCCCCACATCACCAAGTCCAATTCGAAGCATCGGATGAGGCGCTGTAAAGCACAAACATACTGGAGTATGGAGCAGTGAAGAGGAGTCAGACATCTTTGTTTGTCAGTCAGATGGCTGTGTCTGGGTTTAGCGGATACCGGGAGATCATTACCTGCCTGATATCATTTTGGCAACTGTGAAGTTGATAATGTAGGGATAGTGTAGGGACAATGGTATGGGGCTGTTTATCAGAGTTTGGCCTAGGCCCCATATCTCCACTGAAGGGGAATTGTATGCTTTGTGGCAACAGTTGGGGGTAAGCACTTTTCTATTCCAGCATGACTGTGCCCCAACGCACAATTCATGGACTATAAAGACATGGAACTTAACTGTCCCACAAAGAACGCAAATCCGTCCAGCAGCTTTGGGATGACTTGGAATGGAGATTGGGAACCAGGCCTTCTCGTACAACATCTGACCTCATAAATGCTCTTCAGAGGGAATGGGCACAAATTCCTCAAAAACAGTCCAAAGTCTTCTAGAAAGCCTTCCAAGGGGCGTGAAAGATGTTATCACACAAAAGGTGATCAACTCCATATTAAAGTATATGTATTAGAATACAATGTCAATACAGTCCCTGTTGGTGTAATGCCTGTGCGTATATAGTGTACATTAATATTATGTGGATTCAAATAAAATCCATTTAACACTGTGAACATTTCTGCAAATACCAATATGAATGCTAAATAAAACTAAGTCACAAGATCACAAACTAAAGTGTCATGATCAGTCACATGAATCCGTGGACAATATTTACCCAGGTAGATGTTACAGGATCTGCAGGAACAGTAAATCCAGCTGGAATATAAAATACTGGCTATGAATCTAGGATTTAATTTCATTAATTAAAAATGAATACTTATTAACCAACTATATTGGTAGGAAGAGCAAATATACATGAAAAAGAACGCGTAAGTTTTGTTAAATCTTTGAATGCCAGCATCTCTGTGACAGATGTGCAAAATATCCCCTAAAAATCCCACAGTGTCGCTCACATTTGTTATATAAATTCAAATTAAAAAAAGATGATATTTCCTATATGTGGTAACATTACAGGTCATTATGATGGATACAAATGTTTGCTGGGCAATTTTTACACCTATTTTGTCAAATTTACTTGGCACTCAAAGGGTTATATATATATATATATATATATATATATATATATATTCATTTTAAAAGACCGCAATTGTCTCATTTGATTGTGTGCAGTTGTGACTTATTATTTTATTTTCATACAAGTTGCAAGTTATATTACTATTAGTAATTTCTAAGGTTATAACTCATAGAGGCAGTTCATTCAATGAATACACTTAAACGAGCCTTGCAACTGAACATGAGGCCTACTTTAAGCCTTATCGCACTGGTCTGAATTAGTAGACCAGAGGATTATCGGTAGACTGCTCTGGTTTATGAGGGGAAGTCATGTGACGTCAGCTCCGCCTCCAATCAGCCTGATTCTATTGCACCCGCTGAATAAGTCCTGGGCTACGCACACACTGCACACACTGGGGAATCATTTCATGGTGCGGGGCTGTTATCTGGGAGTGTCAGGTAATACGCAGACGTGGCCATGTGTATGAGGGGAAGTCATGTGACATCAGCTCCACCCCCGATCAGCCTGATTCTATCACAGCCGCTGAGTAAGTCCTGGGTTACGCACAGACTGCACACACTGGGGAATCATTCCATGGTGCGGGGCTGTTATCTTGGAGTGTCAGGTAATACACAGTCGTGGCCATGTGTATGAGGGGAAGTCATGTGACATCAGCTCCACCCCCGATCAGCCTGATTCTATCACAGCCGCTGAGTAAGTCCTGGGCTACGCACAGACTGCACACACTGGGGAATCATTCCATGGTGCGGGGCTGTTATCTTGGAGTGTCAGGTAATACACAGTCGTGGCCATGTGTATGAGGGGAAGTCATGTGACATCAGCTCCGCCCCCGATCAGCCTGATTCTATCACAGCCGCTGAGTAAGTCCTGGGCTACGCACATACTGCACACACTGGGGAATCATTACATGGTGAGCGGCTGTTATCTGGGAGTGTCAGGTGATACGCAGGCGTGGCCAGGTGTGTGAGGGGAAGTCATGTGATGTCAGCTCCGCCCCCGATCAGCCTGATTCTATCACAGCCGCTGAGTAAGTCCTGGGCTACGCACACACTGCTCACACTGGGGAATCATTACATGGTGAGCGGCTGTTATCTGGGAGTGTCCGGTAATACGCAGGTGTGGCCAGGTGTGTGAGGGGAAGTCATGTGATGTCAGCTCCGCCCCCGATCAGCCTGATTCTATTTCAGCCACTGAGTAAGTCCTGGGCTACACACAGACTGCACACACTGGGGAATCATAACATGGTGAGCGGCTGCTATCTGGGAGTGTCAGGGAATACGCAGGCGTGGCCAGGTGTGTGAGGGGAAGTCATGTGACATCAGCTCCACCCCCGATCAGCCTGATTCTATCACAGCCGCTGAGTAAGTCCTGGGTTACGCACAGACTGCACACACTGGGGAATCATTACATGGTGAGCGGCTGTTATCTGGGAGTGTCAGGTAATACGCAGGCGTGGCCAGGTGTATGAGGGGAAGTCATGTGATGTCAGCTCCGCCCCCGATCAGCCTGATTCTATCACATCCGCTGAGTAAGTCCTGGGCTACGCACACTGCACACACTGGGGAATCATTACATGGTGAGCGGCTGTTATCTGGGAGTGTCAGGGAATACGCAGACGTGGCCAGGTGTGTGAGGGGAAGTCATGTGACGTCAGCTCCGCCCCCGATCAGCCTGATTCTATCACATCCGCTGAGTAAGTCCTGGGCTACACACAGACTGCACACACTGGGGAATCATTACATGGTGAGCGGCTGTTATCTGGGAGTGTCAGGGAATACGCAGGCGTGGCCAGGTGTGTGAGGGGAAGTCATGTGACGTCAGCTCCGCCCCCGATCAGCCTGATTCTATCACAGCCGCTGAGTAAGTCCTGGGTTACGCACAGACTGCACACACTGGGGAATCATTACATGGTGAGCGGCTGTTATCTGGGAGTGTCAGGTAATACGCAGGCGTGGCCAGGTGTATGAGGGGAAGTCATGTGATGTCAGCTCCGCCCCCGATCAGCCTGATTCTATCACATCCGCTGAGTAAGCCCTGGGCTACGCACACTGCACACACTGGGGAATCATTACATGGTGAGCGGCTGTTATCTGGGAGTGTCAGGAAATACGCAGGTGTGTAAAGGGAAGTCATGTGAAGTCAGCTCCGCCCCCGATCAGCCTGATTCTATCACATCCGCTGAGTAAGTCCTGGGCTACGCACACTGCACACACTGGGGTATCATTACATGGTGAGCGGCTGTTATCTGGGAGTGTCAGGGAATACGCAGGCGTGGCCAGGTGTGTGAGGGGAAGTCATGTGACGTCAGCTCCTCCCCCGATCAGCCTGATTCTATCGCAGCCGCTGAGTAAGTCCTGGGTTTTGCA
The DNA here is from genome assembly GCF_055691185.1 of Crinia signifera. Taxonomy (NCBI): domain Eukaryota; kingdom Metazoa; phylum Chordata; class Amphibia; order Anura; family Myobatrachidae; genus Crinia; species Crinia signifera. The sequence continues at coordinate 13,795,830 of NC_139226.1, forward strand.
CAGACTGCACACACTGGGGAATCATTACATGGTGAGCGGCTGTTATCTGGGAGTGTCAGGTAATACGCAGGCGTGGCCAGGTGTATGAGGGGAAGTCATGTGATGTCAGCTCCGCCACCGATTAGCCTTATTCTATCACATCCGCTGAGTAAGTCCTGGGCTACGCACACTGCACACACTGGGGAATCATTACATGGTGAGCGGCTGTTATCTGGGAGTGTCAGGAAATACGCAGGTGTGTGAAGGGAAGTCATGTGAAGTCAGCTCCGCCCCCGATCAGCCTGATTCTATCACATCCGCTGAGTAAGTCCTGGGCTACGCACACTGCACACACTGGGGTATCATTACATGGTGAGCGGCTGTTATCTGGGAGTGTCAGGGAATACGCAGGCGTGGCCAGGTGTGTGAGGGGAAGTCATGTGACGTCAGCTCCTCCCCCGATCAGCCTGATTCTATCGCAGCCGCTGAGTAAGTCCTGGGTTTTGCACAGACTGCACACACTGGGGAATCATTACATGGTGAGCGGCTGTTATCTGGGAGTGTCAGGTAATACGCAGGCGTGGCCAGGTGTATGAGGGGAAGTCATGTGATGTCAGCTCCGCCACCGATCAGCCTTATTCTATCACATCCGCTGAGTAAGTCCTGGGCTACGCACACTGCACACACTGGGGAATCATTACATGGTGAGCGGCTGTTATCTGGGAGTGTCAGGGAATATGCAGGCGTGGCCAGGTGTATGAGGGGAAGTCATGTGATGTCAGCTCCGCCCCCGATCAGCCTGATTCTATCACAGCCGCTGAGTAAGTCCTGGGCTACGCACAGACTGCACACACTGGGGAATCATTACATGGTGAGCGGCTGTTATCTGGGAGTGTCAGGCAATACGCAGGCGTGGCCAGGTGTGTGAGGGGAAGTCATGTGACGTCAGCTCCTCCCCCGATCAGCCTGATTCTATCACAGCCGCTGAGTAAGTCCTGGGCTACACACAGACTGCACACTCTGGGGAATCATTACATGGTGAGCAGCTGTTATCTGGGAGTGTCAGGGAATACGCAGGCGTGGCCAGGTGTGTGAGGGGAAGTCATGTGATGTCAGCTCCGCCCCCGATCAGCCTGATTCTATCACAGCCGCTGAGTAAGTCCTGGGCTATGCACAGACTGCACACACTGGGGAATCATTACATGGTGAGCGGCTGTTATCTGGGAGTGTCAGGTAATACGCAGGCGTGGCCAGGTGTGTGAGGGGAAGTCATGTGATGTCAGCTCCGCCCCCGATCAGCCTGATTCTATCACAGCCGCTGAGTAAGTCCTGGGCTATGCACAGACTGCACACACTGGGGAATCATTACATGGTGAGCGGCTGTTATCTGGGAGTGTCAGGTGATACGCAGGCGTGGCCAGGTGTGTGAGGGGAAGTCATGTGACATCAGCTCCGCCCCCGATCAGCCTGATTCTATCACAGCCGCTGAGTAAGTCCTGGGTTACGCACACACTGCACACACTGGGGAATCATTACATGGTGAGCGGCTGTTATCTGGGAGTGTCAGGTGATACGCAGGCGTGGCCAGGTGTGTGAGGGGAAGTCATGTGACATCAGCTCCTCCCCCGATCAGCCTGATTCTATCGCAGCCGCTGAGTAAGTCCTGGGTTTTGCACAGACTGCACACACTGGGGAATCATTACATGGTGAGCGGCTGTTATCTGGGAGTGTCAGGTAATACGCAGGCGTGGCCAGGTGTATGAGGGGAAGTCATGTGATGTCAGCTCCGCCACCGATTAGCCTTATTCTATCACATCCGCTGAGTAAGTCCTGGGCTACGCACACTGCACACACTGGGGAATCATTACATGGTGAGCGGCTGTTATCTGGGAGTGTCAGGAAATACGCAGGTGTGTGAAGGGAAGTCATGTGAAGTCAGCTCCGCCCCCGATCAGCCTGATTCTATCACATCCGCTGAGTAAGTCCTGGGCTACGCACATTGCACACACTGGGGTATCATTACATGGTGAGCGGCTGTTATCTGGGAGTGTCAGGGAATACGCAGGCGTGGCCAGGTGTGTGAGGGGAAGTCATGTGACGTCAGCTCCTCCCCCGATCAGCCTGATTCTATCGCAGCCGCTGAGTAAGTCCTGGGTTTTGCACAGACTGCACACACTGAGGAATCATTACATGGTGAGCGGCTGTTATCTGGGAGTGTCAGGTAATACGCAGGCGTGGCCAGGTGTATGAGGGGAAGTCATGTGATGTCAGCTCCGCCACCGATCAGCCTTATTCTATCACATCCGCTGAGTAAGTCCTGGGCTACGCACACTGCACACACTGGGGAATCATTACATGGTGAGCGGCTGTTATCTGGGAGTGTCAGGGAATATGCAGGCGTGGCCAGGTGTATGAGGGGAAGTCATGTGATGTCAGCTCCGCCCCCGATCAGCCTGATTCTATCACAGCCGCTGAGTAAGTCCTGGGCTACGCACAGACTGCACACACTGGGGAATCATTACATGGTGAGCGGCTGTTATCTGGGAGTGTCAGGCAATACGCAGGCGTGGCCAGGTGTGTGAGGGGAAGTCATGTGACGTCAGCTCCTCCCCCGATCAGCCTGATTCTATCACAGCCGCTGAGTAAGTCCTGGGCTACACACAGACTGCACACTCTGGGGAATCATTACATGGTGAGCAGCTGTTATCTGGGAGTGTCAGGGAATACGCAGGCGTGGCCAGGTGTGTGAGGGGAAGTCATGTGATGTCAGCTCCGCCCCCGATCAGCCTGATTCTATCACAGCCGCTGAGTAAGTCCTGGGCTATGCACAGACTGCACACACTGGGTAATCATTACATGGTGAGCGGCTGTTATCTGGGAGTGTCAGGTGATACGCAGGCGTGGCCAGGTGTGTGAGGGGAAGTCATGTGACATCAGCTCCGCCCCCGATCAGCCTGATTCTATCACAGCCGCTGAGTAAGTCCTGGGTTACGCACACACTGCACACACTGGGGAATCATTACATGGTGAGCGGCTGTTATCTGGGAGTGTCAGGTAATACGCAGGCGTGGCCAGGTGTGTGAGGGGAAGTCATGTGACATCAGCTCCGCCCCCGATCAGCCTGATTCTATCACAGCCGCTGAGTAAGTCCTGGGCTACACACACACTGCACACACTGGGAAATCATTACATGGTGAGCGGCTGTTATCTGGGAGTGTCAGGGAATACGCAGGCGTGGCCAGGTGTGTGAGAGGTGTCAGGGGATGCGCAGGGCTACAATATTTTCATAAGCTGTACTAAGCAGTTTGCAGGTTTGCATGGGGTGGGAATCACTCTGGCAGGGTGGCATAATCCTGATCACAGGGCTATGAAAATTAGGTCAGATCAGGCCCGTGGTAAACCTTTGGGTATTTAGTACATACACTCTACTATCTGGATAACAAATATTTTTGTACTTAAGTATGCACATGGACTGTTATCAACCGACATCACATCAAACATACGCGAGGGGAAATAGCAACAGAATTGCGTATGAATTATAAACGCAAAGCAGCCGGAGCCTGACTGACAGGAAGTCCATGTGTGGGGGTGGTAACTGATTTATGACTTATGAGTGCGCAGGTGTTTTATGGGTGGGTCTGTGACGTCCATGCTGCCATCGTTCAGCCGCTCTCAGTCCATTTTGCATTCATTTTAGAAGGATTCTTATTTTTTTTAAAACAACATTTTTCTATAGATCTGAGGTTGCAAATAAGTAAATGTAATAAATAAACACATACAGTAGCTGTACAGTATCAACATATTACGTGGATGAAAATAATAAATTCCATTAAACACTGAATATTTCTAACTGGGGTATTGACCAGTCAGTTCCTAACGGTCATTGGTTATTGTTTTACATCACACCCCCCCCCCCCCCCCATGATCTCTCTAAGTTTGGATAAATACCCTCATAGTCACCTGTGATAACATCGTGCAAACACAAATAGGGATATTAAACAGACACATGTCACGAGAACGTCGATAAACTAGGACTCCTGATCCTGGTCACATAAACAACATTTACTAAGAGACTAGGTGATTCATCGCGCCCTTCGGGCGCTCTTCACACCGTCGTAAGGGGCTGCGCCCCCTTAAACTGTGAACATTTTTATTGCGTTAAATATAATTTATTTATCATTATGAAGGATGTGTTTTTTATTGCAACTTTAGTAAGATGCTGTGGGTGTGGGATGGGCAGGTGAAGGTGAGCTGTAGCTGTGAGAGTATGCGATGCAGGGGATGTGGAGGTGTGGTGGGTGTTAAAGGGGGGGTTTGAGTTTGAAGAAACTCAGGGAGCCCGAGGTGTGCTCCCACCACCACCAGTGCTGTGCCTAAACACGTGCAAAGGGGGCAGCTGTACGAACGTGTGGGCCCTCTCCCAAAGGAGAAAGGCCCCATGGTTCCCCTAACCCCCCTCAACCATAAGGCCGAGGAAGGGAAAAAAGGGATCGGTGGGTCCTCCTCGCCGAAGCTCAGAGAGACCCGCGTTTCCTCCACCCCCGGAAGGGTTTTGGACGGTGGGTCCTCCGCACCCGAAGGTTTGGAGAGACCCGCATAGGCTTCCCTCCGCCTTGCGGCTCGGGGTTGCCCTCGAGGGGACCGGGACTCTCCCCAAAAGGTGAAAAGTCCCAGTCACGTTTGGGGAACGGAAGGCCTGTTAGGGACAGCCGCACTACCCAAATCAAAAAAACGTGACAAACTAAAGAAAAACGTGGAGTGCTCAAAAGTGCAAATCAAAGAAAGAAATAAAAAGAGGCCCTAGCCAGAAGGCCGGGGTGGGGGTGTAAAAAATTGTCCTACCCCATCCAAAAGGACAAGGTAAGGACGTGTAGCCTAACCTAGAGGGAAGTGCGCGGTGCAAGTGCCATTCAGTGCATGGTGCTGGACATCACCAGTGCAAATCAGGCACCCCCGAGTTACCCCGGGGGCACAGTGCAGCCTCGGGCTCCAGGCAGCCGACCAGTCAGCGTCCGACCAAGTGTTTCTTCGCCTCACCAGCAGGCCCTTTCCGGACCCCCCGGCATGGGAATGGATACTCCCCCGGGCTTTTCGATGAGTCTCCCCCGCAGTGGCCATAGACCAACTGAAGGAGAAGAAAACACCTACTCAGTCCCGACGTTTCACCTCTCCCAGGGATTCAGTACTAGGCTGGGCTTTTCGCTGTCTCACTGGCTGGGAGTTTCTGCTCCCCCAACCAGGGACAATCTACTCAGTCCCAGCTTTTCCCGTCCTCCTGGGAGTGGATACTAGACCGGGCTTTTCGAGTGACTCTCCCTCAGAGGCTATAAACCCCCGAACAAGAGCCCCAACTACTCAGCCCGATGCTTCTCCCCTCCCTACCAGTGGAGAGAACGGTGTTCCCCCACCAGCAGGGCGGAGATACTCAGCCAGACCTAGCACCTGCCCAGAGCATGAAGTGGGTTAGTCCTCAGCTCAGTAGCAAGGTGGTTTAGCCCAGCCTTTCTCTATTCTCTGCCAGGGGGCCGTCCAGACCCAACTGATAAGAACAGATACTACACTTGATCTTAGCCAAAAGGCCGAGAATCGTGTTAAAGGGGGGGTGATGTAGGTAGGGGTGTGGTGGGTGGTGGAGGGTTGGGTGCAAGGGTGTTAGGGGTGTTGAAAAGTGTTAGCGGTTGGTGTGTGTTGTGAAGTGGTGGGTGTGGGGATACTGTGTGTGGTGAAGTGTATGTTGGGAGGTGGGCCATGTGGGTTGGTCAGGTGCGGGGGTGCGCCGTGTTTGTAAGGTGCATATGCGATGGAACTGCGGATGTAGCAGCAAGGGTAGTGCTTTTGGGAGAGGGATGGGTGCGCGGGTAGGTGATGGGCGGGTGTTGGCATGGGTGGGTGCATGAATACTGCGGGTTGAGGGGGTTTTGGTGTGCTGTGGTAAAGTCCGCTGTACCATTGGTGGTGGCGGGGGGGGTAGTGCTGTGGGTGGGTGAGGGTGGTGTGCGAGTGTACCATGTGTAGTGAGGGTGTTTGTGGGTGGGCAAGTGTCAGGTGGGGGGATTATGTGGGTGTTAGAGTTCCACGTAAGGTGTGGGTGGTGTATGTTGGTTAGGTGGGGGGTGGACTGGTTGCGTGACAGGCAGTTGCATGGGTGTGTGAAGTGGGGGGTGGTGGTGGTTTGTGTGGGTGGGGGGACGGATGGGTGCATGTGTAATGTAGGAGGGGAATGACCATCTTGTACTGAGGCGGCTGGTTGCAGGGGTACTGCGGAACGGAAAAAAGGATGCAGGCAGTTGGATGGGGGGGGGGGTGAGTGTAGTGCAGGCGTGTGCTGTGGGTGGGGGAGGGTGCTTATTGGTGTGGGGATGATGGTGGCGTGGGAGGGATCGATGGGTGGGTGTTGGGGCGGCTGGTTGCAGGGGTCCTGGGGGTTAGGAGGTTTGGGTGTGGTGGTGGTTTGGGTGGGTGCATTAGTAGCGCAGTTGGGGGAGTGTGGTATGCGAGGTGGCTCACTGTAAAGTGGACCTGCGGGTGTGGTAGGGTTGGGTGTGCTGCAGGTGTTTTGGGGGTGGTGTGGGTGGGTGCATTAGTAGAGCGGTTGTTGGAGTGTGGTATGCGAGGTGGCTCAGTGTACAGTGGTACTGTGGGTGTGGTAGGGGTGAGTGTTCACTGCACCTGTGTCACTTGGAAGGTGCAGTGTGCAAGAGTGTGTTAGCATAAACAGTGTGCAATATTTACCGTCCTTGACAGAGCTGGAGTCCCGCAGAGGTTTTCCTACCTTCTGTAGGCTTGTAATGCCGCTCTGTAGAGGCAGCAGGTCCTGTGTTTGCGGCGGCGGCGGTGGGCAATGAAGGATGGTGTTGCCTTTTGTTTCCTGCAGGCAGTGTGGGGTGGCGCTTGGTCTGGTTGTGGCAGCAGGGAGGAGAGGCGGGCTGTGTAGCGCAGGCTCACTGCACTGGCAGGTGAGAGGATGGTGCGGCAGGGATGTGGGTGTTCAGGGGGTGAGTGTCAGCAGGCAGTAGGGGCAGACTGTGGCTGTAGCGGGCAGTGCGGGACGGGTGCTGTTTATGGGGCTGTGTGGCAGTATGGTGATTGCTGCAGAGAATGAGGTGCTAGGGACACTGGCGGTGGTGGGGGTGGGGCAGGAGGGAAGAAGTGAAGGCTTCCGGGGATGCTGTTGGGGGATTAAGGAGGGGTTGGGGACACTGCAGGGAGTTGGGGGGGGGGGGGGCTAGCGGCTATGGATGCTGATGGTGGATTGAGGGTCTGCTGGGGACAGGGGGGGGGTGGGGGTGCTGTTGGTGGATTGTTGAGGGACTGTGGTAGCAGATGGTGGATATACACACAGCTGTATGTGTAAGTATTGCACAGTGTGTGTGTTGTATGTATGTAGGTAGGTGTGTGTATGGTATGTATGTATGTATGTATGTATGATATGTATTGTAGTGTATGTGTGTGTATGTGTTACCTGGAAGGCGCATACCCGTGGGAACGTATGGGAACGTCCCTCCAGTGTCCAGCAGTGTTCCACTGTAGGGGGGGCAGTGGGGAGTGCCAAATCAGAGGCAAACTGAACGTAAAAGGTGCGTGTTGCCTCATTTGCATAAGTCACGCCTAATTTGCATAAGCCGCGCCCCCTTTTCGGGCGCTCCTGCGGGTGTCACTCTTCAGCAAATAGAGAGTTGGGGGGTATGCAGGCAGATGGTCTGCAGGAAGATCAGGCGTGGTGCTCCCCTGCTGTCAGGGCATGAAGAGGATGTACAGTACTCCGGCTAGTCTCCGGCTGCTCGGGTACTGGGCAGGGGGAGTGGTTGTGGCTGGGGTGGTAACACTGTGCGGGGGGCTGGATCTGTGTATGTGTGTAAGGCAGTCTGTCAATCACCCGGGTGTGGGGGGATGGCCCTTGTACGTGTGTGGGCAGGAACTTGGGCGGACATGGGGAGTGGTGGGCGAGGAGGGGCGGATAGTGTGGGAGTTGTGTTGTGTAGGACAAAGGGCTGTGTAGAACCTTTGGTCGCAGGTTTTGCAGTGTGGATAACGGTGGACGGGCCTGTCAATCACCCGTGTAACCCCGCCCACCGTTCTCTACACTGCCTTGAGTGACAGATCTGGCTAAATATATAAGAGATTCTGCTATAGAATAATGAGGCTTCTAAGACCCTCAACCAATCACTGGTCATCCCTAGATTGGACATCCTCCCATCTGGCCTCCCTGACTACTGATCCACACTCCAATTCTCAATGCTGCTGCCCAGCTTCTCTTCCACTCCAGGCGTATTATGTCTGACATCTCACCACCACTAGGCATCTTTAGGAATTTGCCTTGGGGCGTCGGCCACTGGAGGTGAGCGACGCCTACACCAACCCCCCCACCCGTGAACCGACTCAGCAGCGGTCCCATCCCCAATCCCCCACTGTAGAGCCAGTCAGAGGTGGGGCTTGTCTCAAAGCCCCCCGCACTTGTAGAGTGACTTGGCGGGAGCAGGGGACCTGCACCCCGTGGAGCGATTTGGCGGCCGAAGAACTACCCCCTTCCTGGTGGCGGCCGCAATCCCCCCCCCCCCTATATGGTGGCAGCTTCACCCCCCCCCCCCTTGTCGGCAGCCACATACTTCCACCACTGTGGCGGTAGCCGTACCCCACCCCCCGAGGGGACGCGTAATACCTGTGAAGTCATGCTTCGGGCTCCGTGGCTCACTGCGCTCGCCACACTATATAAAATCAACTCCACGCCGACGTGGATAGTTGGGGTATGAAAAGGTCGGAGGACGCGTACCGCCGCCCCTCGCGGGCTCGCTACGATAACCACGCTTCGGGTTCACATTCATAGTGGGGGTGGCGTGGGGGTGCATTTAACATTGTAAGCCCCCATTAGGGTGCTTATACAATTTAACATCAACCCACATTGTATGGGTTGCATCACATTGTATGGCATTGTATGCCATATACAATGGTATACAATTTTAAATTGTATACAATTTTAAATTGTATACAATCCGGTGACAATCGCGTAACATCGCATACCATCGCATGCCTTATGGTCTGCGATGCGATGGGCGCCGTGATAGTACACAAGTACCGGGTTACCACCTCATCCCTTTAATTCTAGACACATATTAATTACACAGGTTCTGTGGCTGATTAGAACCAGGTGAAATAGAGTCTTGAAGTCAGCCAGCCACAGAACCTGTGTAATTAATATGTGCCTAGAATTAAAGGGATGAGGTGGTAACCTTAGCACGTCCTGCATATCACCAGGTCGTATGCAGGTCATCCTGCGGTTGACGGAGCAATTGTATGTGCGTAAAATCACATATGATCATTCGATCGACTGTAATGAGAGTCAACGGATGAGATGTGTAGCACGTCCCATCTACGGACCGACCTCATGACCTGCGGGAGTGAACATTGTGCGATCGTGTGCACACGATGCGCACACAATCCTTCACATGACCAGTCGAGATTGGACCCAAACTTATTCTGGTTTATGAGGGCCTCACTCAGGGCCGGTGCAAGGGTGTCCGGCGCCCTCCTGCAAACCATACATTTTGCGCCCTTTCACATTGCCATTGCAACAAGCTGCAGCCTGATTGTGGGAGTGTATGCAACATGCGATCCTATGGAGGATCTCGGGTGCATGTACATGTATGCATACACCATCTCAGTGCTGTGTCCGCAAAATGTTGCCGGCACTAAAGGTGCCCATACACGCTACGTGTCACATACGTTATGGGCTAGATCGCATCGCATGGCATGCATGCAATGTGTGTGTGATGCGATCCGAAAGCAGTACAAAAAGTATGTGCAGCACTCGTGACTGAGGGGGAGAGAAGGAGGAGATGGAAGAAGAGGGGAGGAGATAGAGGGGGCGGAGTGTTGAGGACTGGCAGCGGCACTGGCACAGCACACTGAGAAGAGGGAAGGAAGGGGAGGGGGCGCTGCTGCCTGTTCATCATTTGATTGACAGCTGACAGGTGTAGGGGGCGTATCCGGACATAACATGTCATCCAGGCATTCACAGACAGCGCTACATGCCTCAGCGCAAGTGTCCGTGAGGAAGAGGGGGCAGATCGCAGGAGGAGGGAGCTGCTCAGCCTCTCCATACTGCCGCCCGCTGTCAGATAGGCGCTGCGGGTGGCGTGCAGGAGTCAGTGATAGAGAGGTCTGAGGCAGCTTTAGCAGAGCAGGGAGGAAGACTGCGCATTTTCAGCATGGCGCCTCCCTGCTTTGCAGGAGCTGCTGAGTGGGTAGCGCCAGCCCTGCCCTCACTTCCCCTTCAGAATCCAATTCAAGCTTTTCACACTCATTTACAAAGCTCTCACCCTCTCCTATCCTCTCCCATTTACGGGATGTACCCTCTCTCTCAATACACTCCTTCCCATTCTCTTCTACCCGCTAATGCCCATGGCCTCTCCTGCCAACTGATTACCTTATCCTATTCCTGCCTCCAAGATTTTCCTGTGTTGCTCCGTACCGCTGGAACTCTCCCTCTCTATATCAGACTGCCCGCTTCTCTTCAAAACTTCAAACATACTCTCAAGACCCACTCCTTTACAAAGCCAGGCAACTCTCCTCCTAACCCAATAGCCCGAGGGGCCAATCAGAACATGGGTGTTGGGACAGCGCTAAGCCCCTTGGATACATTTAAAAAAATATATATATATTTGGTCATACTTTGACATTGATGGAGGGAAACCATATGGTTCACCCCTAATCGATTCCAAAACTATTCTACATCAGACATAAACCATTGATATTTGGAATCATCAATGGCCGATCATCAATCACTACACAGGACTGGCTAGGGGGAAAGGTGAAGGCAGTGCCATCAATGTCAGGACCACCTTACCAACTTTTTTTGCCTCCTAATTAATCATGTGATTCCAAATAATAATAATAATAATAATAATAATAATAATAATAATAATAATAATAATAATTAAAAGGGTTTAAGTTCTTTTTCTGTGATCTAAAAAAGGTACATGCATCGATTATTGCAGAAGTCTGGAAGCAGATTTCCCCATCTGTGTGTCCTGTCTATGCATTGTGTGGAACTACTGTAGTTCCCTCATACACATCACACTGAATAGAACTTTTTCTTTTCCTAATTGACCAAGTGAATTTGTCAAAATAGGTGTGAAAATTTCCAAGCAAACATGTTAATTCATCATAATGACACCTTATATAGGAAATATAAATCTTTTTGTGCACAACATTTTTTATTTGACTTTATATAACAAATGTGAGCGGTGGCGGCACTTTTAGCGGATATTTTGCACAACTCTCAGGGATGCTGGCACTCAAAGGATTAATTGCATGGCATACAGTAGTTGCACCTCCTGTCTAGGTGGGGCATCCTGTGGATAGTATAAATGAGGTCCTCGGAGACAAGATCGTTATCAGAAAGAGTCAGAGGAAGAGAGAGCTACCGGTCTAAGTATGAGCTTTATTATTATTGCTTATAGATAAAGTAACATACTGTGATTGCTATAATAGATATAGTATAACGCACAATATATATATATATATATATATATATATACCTGTCTCTAGTATATATATCCACTTAATGAAATAACACCCTACTGTAGCTATAATATTTGTCTAGAAAACACATTTCAGAGAAGCCGCCCACAGTGCCAGATGTAAATGCTTTTGCTGAGCATTGCAATAGTCATATTTAATAAATATTCTCAATGTATTAATAGAATAAATAAAATATCAATATTGTGTAATGTGATAACCTACCATCGGCTTCATTATTTTTTACTAGTTAAAAGCAATGTGCTTTCACTTTGCATGATGAAAGTTTTTACTTCCACTTTGAGCTGTGACAGTTTTTACTTCCACTTTGAGCTGTGACAGTTTTTAGCCCACAAACTTTCCACCCCACCCCTCAGTGACTATCTGTTCCATTCTCCAATCTGTCTTCCCAGTTCCCTCTCCCCATATCCAGCAAGTTTGAAACAGATCAGTGTCCCTGCAAAAAATGCTTTCACTTCCTTTCTTTTAGAACACAAAGAAGTAATTTGGTTTGGTCCATCGAGCGGCCTCTGGTGGGCCTGGCGGTACTTCATCTCATAGAGGGGCAGAGTAGTTAGCCATATGTGTATATATATATATATATATATATATATATATATATATATATATATATATATATATATATATATATATATATATATATCAGAGAATACGAATGATAACTTACAAACTTTTATCTCACTCATGGTTAGTGGTTGGGTGAAGCCATTTATTGTCAAACAACTGTGTTTACTCTTTTTAAATCATAATGACAACAGAAACTGCCCAACTGACCCTGATCAAAAGTTTACATATCCTGGAGATTTTGGCCTCATAACATGCAGAAAAGGTTACGCAAACGGGATTGAATGGCTACTAAAGGTAACCACCTGTGGTCCTCACCTGTGATCTGTTTGCTTGTAATCAGTGTGTGTGTGTATAAAAGATCAGTGAGTTACTGGTCTCCTGAAAGACCCTTGCATCTTTTATCCACTGCCACACTGAATTCTGAGTCATGGGGAAAGCAAAATAATTTTTAAAGGATTTGTGGGAAAAGGTAATTGAACTGTATAAAACAGGAAAGGGATATAAAAGATATCCAAGCAATTGAGAATGCCAATCAGCAGTGTTCAAACTCTAATTAAGAAGTGGAAAATTAGGGATTCTGTGGAAACCAAATCAGGAAGAGCAACAAAAAGTCCAGCCACAACTGCCAGGAAAATTGTTTGGTATGCAAAGAAAAATCCACAAATAACTGCAGCTGAAATACAGTTCTCTCTGAAAAAAGTGGTGTGGTTGTTTCAAGATGCACAATAAGGAGGCATTTGAAGAAAAATGGGCTGCAAGGTCGAGTCGCCAGAAGAAAGCCATTATTACGCAAATGCCACTAAGCATCCCACTTACAATACTCCAAACAGCACAGAGACAAACCTCAAAACTTCTGGAACAAAGTCATTTGGAGTGATGAAACCAAAATTTAACTTTTTGGCCACAACCATAAACGTTACATTTGGAGAGGAGTCAACAAGGCCTATGATGAAAGGTACACCATTCCTACTCGGAAACACGGAGGTGGATCGCTGATGTTTTGGGCATGTGTGGGGATGCAAAATGAATGCAGCATGTTATCAGAAAATACTGGAGGAAAATTGGCACTCATCAGCCTGGAAGCTGCACATGGAACGTACATAAACGTTCCAACATGACAATGATCCAAAACACATGGCCAAGTCAACCTGTCATTGGCTACAGAAGAATAAAGTGAAGGTTCTGGAGTGGACATCTCAGTCTCCTGACCTCAATATAATTAAGCCACTCTGGGGAGATCTCAAATGTGAAGTTCATGCAAGACAGCCCAAGAATTTACAGGAGCTGGAGCCATTTTGCCAAGAAGAATGGGCAGCTTTACCATCTGAGAAAATAAAGAGACTCATCCACAACTACCACAAAAGACTTCAAGCTGTCATTGATGTTAAAGGGGACAATACACGGTATTAAGAACTGGGGTATGTAAACTTTTGATCAGGGTCAGTTGGGTAGTTTCTGTTGTCATTATGATTTAAGAAGAGTAAACACAGTTGTTTGACTATAAATGGCTTCACCCAACCACTAACCATTAAGGAAAGAAAAGTTTGAGAGTTATCATTCATATAATCTGATAAATGTGGAGAAAATCACAAATTCTGCTAGGGTATGTACACTTATGAACCCAACTGTATATATATATATATATATATATATATATATATATATATATATACACTAAACATCGGCACTCACCTTTCCTAGTTTTGGGGTGCCCTATGGCTTGTGACCACATTGTTTAAACAGACATTGTAGGGGCTCTGCACACACTAAATTAACTGATAATAAATAGTGGAGATTTGGTTCATGAATTGATCAATGCATTTAAGCCTGCAGCCCCCTTCACGGGACCCCACTTTTCTGCAGGTCCTAACACTATCGCTGAAAATGGCTACAATACACATAGCTATCACATCAATGTTTGATTCCAGGCATGCTATCTGGTCTGAAGCTCACAGCACACTTTGCTGAAGCTACCAACACACCTGTCACTAATCATCTAGGGAACTGGTTAACATAAGCTATGGAGTCTTAGCTAAAACAGAGTGCATGAGAGAATGTGACCACAATAAGAGTAATTAAAAAAATTAATCTAATAAACAATATATACACTAAACATCGGCACTCACCTTTCCTAGTTTTGGGGTGCCCTATGGCTTGTGACCACATTGTTTAAACAGACATTCTCTCATGCACCCTGTTTTAGCTAAGACTCCATAGCTTATGTTAACCAGTTCCCTAGATGATTAGTGACAGGTGTGTTGGTAACTGCTCACCTATAAAAGCACAGTCTGCTGTGAGCTTTAGACCAGATAGCATGCCTGGAATCAAACATGTGATAGCTATGTGTATTGTAGCCATATTGAGCGATAGTGCTAGGACCTGCAGAAAAGTGGGGTCCCGTGAAGGGGGCTGCAGGCTTAAATGCATTGATCAATTCATGAACCAAATCTCCACTATTTATTATCAGTTAATTTAGTGTGTGCAGAGCCCCTACAATGTCTATATATATATATATATATATATATATATATATATATATATATATATATATATATATATATATATACATACATATATATATATATATATATATATATATATATATATATATATATATATATATATGTGTGTGTGTGTGTGTGTGTGTGTGTGTGTGTGTATTGTCCCCACCTTCATATTTAAAATTAGATGTGATTTTTGTATTTTCACAGGTATATATCAAAATGTTACAATATTACGTAGTCCTACTCCTGCTGCCAATTGGTAAGAAGAAGAACCATGAAATACTGTATAAAGTCATTTCATTTTTTTCAATAAATATATATTTGTATTGGAGATTCATAATATTGGACCAAGGAAGGGAGGAGAAAATAGACAAATACAAAATTCCACATTCATGTAAAACAAAACTTTCTCATTTATCTAATTCAAGTGAATTGTTTACCAAACAGCGCTTCCTTGGTATGTTCCCATAAAACAACACACCACTAAGTGATAAATTGGTGATACAGAACTTTGTAAAAGCAGGTTGAATTTCCAATATCAGGAGTATTCAGTCCGAAATGACATAAAAATACCCTTTGTCCCCCAATAATGGATCCTACATCTTCTGGGAAAGGAGCTCTGGGAGTCTGGTAGCAGCTTGTGCCTGGGATTCTATTTGTCCTGCTTTTGAATCGTCAACTCTTGTGAGTTTATTACACACATTAAAATATCAATTTGTTTAAAGTACTACACCATGATGTTTTTTTTGTGTGCCCTTACTGTAAGTCCCATTGTGGGGGGACAAAGGGTATTTTTATGTCATTTCAGACTGAATACTCCTGATATTGTAAATTCAACCTGCTTACAAAGTTATGTATCACTAATTTATCACTTAGGGCTGTATTCAATGAGCCTGATTCGCCATGTTTTTATGGCGAATTTGTGCCGTTTGGCGAATTTTGGACTAAAACGGTGAATCACCCTATTCAATGACCACATGGCGAATACATTTGAAGGTTTTTTTTCGCCATGATTCACCGAGTAGCAATCGCTATCTTTTGATGGAGAAGTGGAATGTGAACTTTTAAAATAAAGTGTTTTGTTTTTTACATTTGGTGTCAAAAAATCAGGAATTTTATTCTGAGGAGGGGCATGCTACTTTTATTCATGTGCTGTAAGCACATGAATATATATTGAATTTTAAAATATATATATATATATTTTTTTTTTACACAGCAGCCAGCAGGGGGCGCCGGTGCCGAGCCGCTCATTACATATTCATATATTCACTGCACCCGATCGTTACGATCGGGTGTAGTGAATATAGGTCCCCTGCTGGCACCCCCGGGGGGCAGCCTGTGACTCGTTGAATACCGGAGCCGGTGAGGATCCAGAACGTGGCGAATGTGCAGCGAATCCAAAAAAGGATTCGCTGCACCTCGCAGGTATTCTCATTGAATACCGCCCTTAGTGGTGTATTGTTTTATGGGAACATACCAAGGTAGCGCTGTTTGGTAAACAACTCACTTTGATATCGTTATATTTCTGGTGTTCTGATAAAAAAAACACTTTTTATCAATTGCTGCCTGCCTTGTGGTGCGCTATAAATCTCAAACGACTTTTTTACATAATTTATCTAATTACAGATCTATATAAATGTATGTGTCTATTTAGCCTGTAGGCTTGCCCCCCTCCCCCCCCCCCCCCCCGTTCCAGGTATGGGTCACAAGCAAAATGTCAACACAAGCAAAGCGCCATCATAAAAAAGGTCAACAAGGAGAAATGATGACGTGAGTGTGTGAATGTCGATATAGTTGGACATGTACACCGTACCGTCGTCCCCTTTCATTTTTAAAGCGACAATCATTTACACTGCAAAATCAGGTTGATTTTGCCATGAAATTGATTGCCGCTTTTTTTTTTTTTTTAAAGAGAGAAAACTCTTCCAAGATCTCCCACTTTTTGATTCTCACAAACTATAACATTTGGTCCCAGATATTGATTTGATTTAGATTACTCTTCTGTTCATTCATTTTGCATTTTTTGAATTGATAAACATAAACCATTATTGTCAGATGTTACATAGAGAATAACTATCTGTCTCCTGTAGGTGTCCAATCTGCCCTGTCCTTCGAACCTTGTAAGTAAAACAACAGTAATGATGGTAATTGGATAATGGTTGCATTGGCATTTCTATAACGGGTGCAATGTGTATAGTGACCATGGTCGCTTTACCTTCTCTACACATGCTGAACATGCCTGCTTCCTGGCACAATTCAAAAATGGGGGAGAGGCAGGGCCATATTTGTCACTAGGCCCATAAGGGAAAGGCCTAGGGGCAGAACCTTTTACGGGTGGTAGTCAGACCAGAGGCGGAAATCCGGGAGACAACAGAGTCATTTGTTCCTCCAGGCCTGTAGGGGGCACTGACTCCATTGTCCCACATTGCGTGTCTTAACTGCAGACAGTAAAGGGCCCCCAGTGCAGAATACCAATCAGTATCACTGGCACTCCTGCTCAACGACCTGGGCTTGGAGGTTGGCTCCTGTGACAAGCCCTGACTGAAGAGCCGGCACTGTGGGCACATGCAGAGGGTTGAGATGGACTGTGGAAGAATTGGTATGTGTCAGCCCGGCTCTGCGTTGGTGGGCATGGGGGATGGAGTACGGGCGGGTTTAAAATTCCACCGCTGCAGTTGGTGCTCTGTTGGTGTGGAGAAGGAGGGGGGCTTTGAGGAGGAGGTTTGAGTCAGCTGCTCCAGCCAGTACCCCAAGATCTGAGATATATACGCTGCCACTGACATTATCAATGTGTTCTGCAAGGTATAGTTGCTGCTGCTATCTCTATCTGGGGGGGTGGGAGGGGGTGGCCTGACCCCTAATTCTGGCCCTGAGGATAGGGTGTGTGTAGTGCCACAGAATGAATGGGCTCTGGCCTCCATGTTTACAAGATACACCACTGTTTGGATGTATTTTACCAGAAATCGATAACAATACTGTAGAAATAATATGCGTTCATTTTTAAAATAACTTTATATTTTTATGACATATTTTTAGATTTGCCAAAGCTTTAACTTTAACATACAACCATGCGATAAAATAGAAAAAAATATGTACATACAAATCCCTATAAAGAACTCAATAACCTTTCAACGGTATTTAATGACGATGGACAGAATACTGATTATTAGGCAGTTTAACGGTTGGTATCTATGTGTCGGCATGTTGACATAGGTATTTACACCATGCCGGTATAACAGTGTGGGTCAAGTGATTGTCAATAAATCACACTGATCCCCTTCCATCTATTAAGCATGTCAAGCAATGTGCGCTTCATTTTGCAAATGATAAAAGGATAAAAGAATAATCGACTACATCAATATTATGACCTATAAATATTATTGATCTTTTTATCTCCATAGCAAGCTGCGGTGTGAACGCAAAATGGGACAGATGTATGGGGTCATGTTCTCCTACCTGCGACCAACCTGTGCGCCGACCCTGCTCAAAGATGTGCAGGTCTGGATGTATCTGCCAAGGTCCATACGTCTCTACATCTAGGACATACCTGCATTTTACGGTCCCAGTGCCGAAACCTTACTTAGTGATGACGCAACCGGGGAATTCCATGTGATACGAGATTCTCCCTGATTGGTTTCATGTTGCTAATATTTAAAGTACAGTATATGACCAGTTACTAAGCAGTGATCTGATTATCCGATATATACAGTATAAGTAATCTGTACAAAAATAAATAGAGAATATTCAGTGACAACATCTTAGACTGTTCTATAACCTGTGTGAGTGATAATGATGATGATGTTGAGGAAATGTAGTATGAGACTACTTTCCTACCTCTCAGGTGTCTCTCCAGGCTTGCTCTGCACTGCATACAGGGCCTATGCTGATAGCTGAGGATCCCCTTTTTCCAAAGATACCAGAATGTCGAATCGGCCCTGGGGAACTGGAGATATCCAACTTCAAAGCAGCAGTCCACATCCAACCTGTTAATTGCAATTCCCAGTCATATTTATCAGGTTCTCTCTGACTTAGAGTTTTTCTGAGAGTATTTTCCAAAAGCTGGGACTCTCCCCTTATTGTCGACACTAGCGGCTTGTCTCTATCCTGCCCAGAACCAGAGATATCACCCTTCCAGCAGCAGATCCCTTCTCCAGCTCCAAACATCTGGTGTACAGTTTTATATTTTTGTCAATGGATTGCTCTGGCTCCTGATCTCTGATCCCCAAGTTCCCAGCACCTCCTAAAAGTTGTGACTCTAGGTTTTTATACTATTGAAGGCTAAGAAATATATTTCCAGATAATGGCGATATCTGCAGTCAATCAAGCTGCCCTTCCACCGGAAAATGACGAATATTAAGCCCACTCCATTATCCAACCCTCCCCTGCCTATAAAACACCCCCTACCTCCCTGGACGTCATTTACAAGGGACCCTTCATTCAGCTCAGTGCCCCCTTCCACACGTTAGTGTTCTCCCTCCCACCACCTGTGCAGTAAAGGAGTAATTAGCAGAAGTTACTGCTTCGGGTCCTACATGTTGAGTGGAAGATAGAGCACCCCCTGCCACCCGTGGGACATCAAAGCTGCTGCTGATAGCACCCCCCACCCCTAGGAGGGGAGAAGGGGTAAGGGCCCCAGTGCATTGGTTTGCCCAGGGGCCCATACTGCTGTTAGGACGTCCCTGGCTGCACACCCAGGAGGGTGAATCCTGTTGGTAATCATTCATGGTCTTGTTAGCACCTCAGAGCGTCATACCGTAGTGCTCACTGTCATACCATAGCGCTCCCTCCTGACTCTGCTGTGTCTGTATCACCCTGTGATACTCAGTGCTGATCTCCATAATTTCTGTAGGCAACAGCCATGCTGCATGCATACCAAAGTTCCCTCCATTCCCTGTTATGGGTGCGGCCATCTTGGATTTGGTCACATGGCCGTTTCCAACAAATCCTAGAATTCCTGGTTCTGACATCAGAAACTCCAGCCAATCCCCATGCAGCTCTCCCTATATCTATAGTGGACTGAGCCCTGGGAGATCGGTGGGGATGGCTATCGTTGCCTTTTCCTTCCATGGTTGCCATCAATGGCAAAAGTGCAATTGGCCATCGATAGTGCATTACTATGCTATGCATGGCGATTGATGTTTTTGCATATCGATGGTAAACATTTTCTTTGCTAGATTGGCCTGTGGGACAATTAAAATATGGGGGCTTCATGGGTTTCAGGGGCGGAGGCTTCACAGGTGTCCCGTCCCCTTGGGGAAAAAAGCTAAATGAAACTATTCAGTTAAGCTTTACATCGATGGTGGGAAACCATCTGGTTCTCCCTCATTGATGGCAAAACTATTCGACATCAGCCATAAACAATCAGGGATTTCTAATCACCAATGGTCGATGGCCATCCTTAGAAATCGGCAGCACAATGATGTTTCCAGAGTAAGGTGCATGTCTCCACAGCTCCAGTGAGATCCTGCTGTCTCTGTGTGCACTCACCATCCTGCAGCACAGTCTGGCTTCCTCCAGTGTCCATGAAGTCTCTGCTCGGTTCCAGCTGTATTCTGCATTGCTATCTCCAGTTGTCTGTCTACTCCTCAATCATCGATCATCAACATCGATTGTTTCATCAATATTCTTCACCGTCTGTTATAATCAATTCTCAACATCGACAACCTTCAACGATTGCTACCATCGAATATCAACATCAATTATCAACATTGATTGTCATCTTTTATTATTCAACCCATATGCTGCAAACATCGGTCCATATCATTGACTACTAACTTCACAGTCATCGCTCTCTAGCATCGGTACCCATCATCACCAGGTATACCTCCCTCTGGCCTGTGGTATTAGTACTTCAAGTACCTTGTAGAGAACAGATAACAGTCTACCAGAGTCTTCTAAGATACTTACCTCTTCCTCCTCATCCATCGATGGTCATCATCGGACATTAGTGACAACATCATTCTGCTATTGTCGATTCCTCCTCCTACCGGTTCCATCCCTGCCACAGCCTCCACTTGGGCAATCCCGAGTCCAAAGACTATTACAGTTATTACAGTTTCCTATTTCTTAAGGTGCCCATACACGTTACAATTATTGTATCCAATATTGGATACAATATCGCATCTCCGTTTTGCGATGAGATCTAGTACAGTGTGTGCTGCACATACTTTTTGTACTAGATCTCATCTTATCGCAAAACCGAGATGCGATGAGATGCGATATTGTATCCAATATTGGATACAATAATTGTAACGTGTATGGGCTCCTTTACAGTTTACCTTTATTTTATTCCTGGTTTCTCCATCATTGGTGATGCCTTAGGGCTCTGGACTGCACCCACACCTGAGGTCATCCGCTTATGTGGACAAAAATTCTAAGGGATCCTAGCTTAATACTTTTTCTGGAACATAAGAGTGCCCCCAAACAGAGGGCCTTATTCTGGTTGGTGCGTATATTTCCGAATACTTTCGGATGGCGTTTTTTAGCCGTCTGCGCATGCGTGGGGAACGCTATGAGCATGTGCCACGCACAGTTTCCGTACTTGTACTCACTAATACCGTACAGAAATGTGCACCGCAATCACTCGTGAAATATGGGCGTATTATGGGCGTCATTCGGAAATACACAGGGGCGTACTTTCAAAGTGGGCTAAACTGGGCGGAAACATGGGCGGACACGAGGGAGTGCACTTATTTTGGTAGGCGTGCATTCGGACAGCACACCGAATGCACGCGAACAAAAAGGCAAGAAATATGCGGTGTCCATAAGCAAGTATTGCTTTGCGGACACCACTCGTTCATGCGCTAGGCAATCGGAACGCCTAATCACTACAACCAATGTCAGCTGAACACAATACAATCCACTCCTTTACTCATTACTCATTAATTACACGCTTCTCACTGCTTCAATTGGAACCATTGCAGCTTAAATGGACTTAACTAAACAAACACATATATGCTGCAGTTTTCACACACTTTTACACTGCCAATAATGGACACAACTTACTATTAATAATAGAAATACACATGTCACTTCTACATGTATTAATTAAACTACACATTTGGGGCCAAAAAAAAAACATTTATTACAAGAACTTATTAAATAAAATGGAAACCGTAACAAATTAAAAGGTACCATGGCAGGAATATAAATAAAAAATATATAATAAATACAGTACATGCATTTTTGACATACATAGCCACAGCAGAATCATTAGGAACACATCAGGTGGCTTCACAACAAAAGTATAGCACCAACACTTCAAGTACAGCAGACAGTAATGCTAGCCGAAAGAGGCCAACAGGGGAACCAAACATGACATTCGAAACAAGGGCAAATGTGGGTACCCTCTGCACGGAATTGGACACAGGAAGCTGACACACACAGCTCAATGAAAGATTTGGGAAGACATAAGGGTGGAGATTAATGCGGACACAAGTTCATCTTCAGGCACGTTTGCCCCTGGCAGGCTCCTTGCCACGTGCAGCAGCTCTTCGGCCACGGCCACGGCCACGTTCAGATGATGGGCCAGGTGGAGCAGATGCTGGTGAGGGGGGGGGGATGGTGTTCCCCCTCTGCCAGCAGGGAGTGCTGATGGTGGGAATGCACCAGAAACGGATGACAATAGGACCCTATTGCTGGAAACTAGCTCCACCATAAGCTCATTATGGTGGAGGAGGAGGTCATTTTGGCGCAGGGCTTGATCAGCCAGCACCTCCCAGCGATAGTCTGCTGGCTGCTGACCAAACCCTGCATGACCTCCTCGGTCCTACGCATCCGCTCTGATGCCGAGTCTCCCTGCTGCTGAATATGGGAAAGCACCTGCACCCACCTGTCGAATTCAGCCTCGGCCGGTGGCTGCTGCTGCTGCACGGGCCTGGTACTGGTGGCAGGTGGCACAGACTCCTCAACCTCAAGAGATTCTGGCCCAAGCGGTGGGGATGCTGGTGAAAGAGACAATTACAATTACAACACATTCCATGCAAAATTAGGGCCAGCTACTTGGCAAATGGCAAATAATTACCTTCAAAAAAAGAAGCCATGACTTCCGCTGGGGCCTCGCTGTCAATGGTGCTCACCCCCCGGACCACCTCTACTGCAATGCAGCACTCTGCCATCTCCTCCAGGGGGGTGAGCTTCAGCTTTCCAGGCATGGGGCCAGCCCCAGAGGTGTGGCTGTGTTCCCACCGCTGGGTCAATTTCTTCTTGAGGTTGGTTTTGAAGTCGTGCCACCTGCAATCAAAGTTTACATATTAATACATGTCACTCCTCATGTTTGCTGTAGCACACATTGCGATCTGCAACAGATGACAACATGTGCTTCATTACACACAACTTACATTCAATGAAAATATAAA